>NC_137875.1:27524134-27649134 GCF_963924005.1 Protomyctophum bolini | reverse complement strand
GTGGACTTACCTCTCCTCACCAGACGCGTGTGGAATCTGTGGATGCTCAAAGTGATGAATGAAGCGATTCAGGGTGCCAGGTGGAGCGAGATCAATTCGTGGCGGTGACGACTCGCCACGACGTATTTTTTTACGCCATGACGTATTCTTCATTATCCGCCATGGCAGAACAAAATCCGCCATGGCGAGTACAGAATCCGCCATGGCGACGACTCGCCACGACCTATTTTTTTACGCCATGACGTATTCTTCATTATCCGCCGTGGCGAGTACAGAATCCGCCATTGTTTATTTTTTTTTTGCGTGCCGTGGTGCAGGTTTTATTGTCCTAGTAATACTATTCTCGGAATTATTTCATCCTCTTGTAGCGTAACGGTTAGCGCTCTCGCCCCTATAGTCAAGGCACTGTGCCGGGCCAGGTTCGATTCAGGCAAAAAACAAACTTTTTTTTTTTAAAGTTATTTTTTTACCCGTACATACAGTGTGTGTGCGTGCGTGCGTATACAGTGTGCGTGCGTGTATGCGTGCGTGCGTATACAGTGTGTGTGCGTGCGTGCTTCATCGTATTTATTATTATTATTATTATTATTAATATGCAGGTAATAATAATAAATACGATGAAGCACGCACGCACGCACACACTGTATACGCACGCATACACGCACGCACACTGTATACGCACGCACGCACACACACTGTATATGCGTGCGTGCGTGCTTCATCGTATTTATTATTATTACCTGCATATTAATAATAATAATAATAATAATAATAAATACGATGAAGCACGCACGCACACACACACACACACACACTGTATACGCACGCACGCATACACGCACGCACACTGTATACGCACGCACGCACACACACTGTATATGCGTGCGTGCGTGCTTCATCGTATTTATTATTATTACCTGCATATTAATAATAATAATAATAATAATAATAAATACGATGAAGCACGCACGCACACACACACACACACACACTGTATACGCACGCACGCATACACGCACGCACACTGTATACGCACGCACGCACACACACTGTATGTACGGGTAAAAAAAATAACTTTAAAAAAAAAAGTTTGTTTTTTGCCTGAATCGAACCTGGCCCGGCACAGTGCCTTGACTATAGGGGCGAGAGCGCTAACCGTTACGCTACAAGAGGATGAAATAATTCCGAGAATAGTATTACTAGGACAATAAAACCTGCACCACGGCACGCAAAAAAAAAATAAACAATGGCGGATTCTGTACTCGCCACGGCGGATAATGAAGAATACGTCATGGCGTAAAAAAATAGGTCGTGGCGAGTCGTCGCCATGGCGGATTCTGTACTCGCCATGGCGGATTTTGTTCTGCCATGGCGGATAATGAAGAATACGTCATGGCGTAAAAAAATACGTCGTGGCGAGTCGTCACCGCCACGAATTAATCTCGCTGTCTCTCTTGTTCTTACACATATCAAATGGGTGTTTACTGTTGCCTCAGATGTAACATCTTCAGGAGTCAAGAGTCCCACTTTGTCCAGCCCTCCTTTGTCCTCCTTGTCCTTTTCCCTGCCTCCCATTGTGAGTCCTTCAGTGGAACCTCTCAGGCCATTGTGTAGCGCGGCACACGCGTGGACGGGACCCGAGCGCTCTCAGGTGACGGGGCGGCCGCAAGCCTCACCTCTCTCTACTTTGGTTTTGACAACAATGGCTAGCCGTTCCTTGGTGGCATCTCTCCGCCCGCAAAGATGGATGGGGGCTATTGTTGCCTTTAGAGAGAGAGAGAGAGAGAGGGTTGAGGGGGGACAAGAGGGGAAAGTTGGATTCTGTTTCCTCGTTTATCAAACTATAAAGAGGCTTCATGACATTTGCCTATGTGCATATGTCCATTTGTATTGATTAATGGTTGCTGCCTTTTTGAGTGATATTTTACCTAAAAAAGGACAGATCCATGGTTTATTTTTTGTCACAGCTTCTGTTTGTTAGAATTCAAAATATTAGAATCAACTACATTGCTTCAACCCTAGCGTCCCTAATTGCCATTTGGCTATTTTCTGTGAAGATATTTGGTGTAAAGGGAAAAGGAAGTAGGCCAAGGAATAGAATAGACCCCTGGGGGAGTTCTAATAGTTATTCTTATGACTGGTTCTTGTGCAGCCGTCCTCCCATAATACCAGTCGTGTGGTATCATCCAGTTAATACATTGTAATTATCTGGAACCATTAATTGATTTTGATCTCCCTTGCTTGTCCCACAGGATGTCACATGAGGTCACTCTTATAGTTGGCTGGAAATGGAATGATCCATCTGAGAGTAAATTTGAGTTTTCCTTTTAGCGCAGTTAAAGAGATTATCCAGGAAATGTTAAGCGCCGGCCCTTATAGTAACACTTCCAGTCCATCATGTTTGGCCTGTAAGCTATCCTCCTACTGTTAAAGCAGCCTCACCCAGAGTGGAGGATTAACACAGTAAACCTTCCAATTCTAGAGCTCTCTCTCTCTCCCCCTTCTTCTATCTTCCTCTCACTCTCTCACACTCTCCGTGTCTCTCGCACACAAACACACACATGATGACCTCAGTGAAGGACAGGCCTGGCACTCTGACCTACATTTCTGTAAAGTCAGACAGCCAGAGGGATAGTTACATACTGCAGAGTAAAACCCTCAGTGTCAATTGAACTAAAAATGGACCACTATTTCCTAAGGGATCCGCTATCATGAAAAGGGACCCTGGTCGGTCTTTACACTCTCAGGGTTATACTAACACAGGATTTTATTGTTTGTATTTATGAAACCTATGCCAACATAATGCTCCCCTCCCTGCTGTGTTTCATGAGTTTTCACACCTGCAAGTGATGCAATGATGCACTTTCTTTCAGAAATAGATTCATGTTTATGTTTAACTCATCTCTCACGTCAACGTGATGAGCTTGTAGATTGCCTATTTTCGCTGAATGTTCCCATGCTTTTGCACGTTGTTTGTTTGACATAAAAACATATAATGAGCTGCTGTTTTCACATGTTAATGTGTTTGACTTCATGCATTCATAAAATGTCTATGTTAAATAGCACACTCTCCTCTGATAACAGCACTATATTCCAACATTTGGGTTCTTCTATTGCCTACCGCAGGATGGCGAGGCACACTGGGGTGATTAGCTGTCTCACAGAGGCCTAACGAGCACGAGGGGATGGGACTTCCTGACTACAACTCCCAACAACCTCTTCTGTCCAGCCATCATCAAGACCTGGATGGGACATGTTCAAATTCCAATTCGGCATTCGTCCGCACCGTGGGGAGCCTTTTTTCTTTTCCATGAGTGCCTGCGTGATTACAGGCCCCTTTTTCACAGCAACGTTCACGCACAAAGAAGGAACAAGCCTCACCTTAAACCAGACGTCCCTCTCCTGCGCACCACCTCGATGCCCCCACCTCCCGATACCAACACCACCCGCACTGCCAACCCACCACCTTTCCTCCTGTGGGTGGGCACCAGAACCCCCCCCCCCCCCCCCCCCCCCCCCCCCCCCCCGGAACACCTCGGCCACTTGGATCCCATGGGGATCTTCCGTCAGAAGCAAGTGATTGCGAGTTTTTCACGACAAAAACAAACACAAAAGACAAAGTTGGGGTTCGTCTTTTTTGACGAGGCACCCGGCGATCTAAATATATTGATTCACAGACTCTTTGATGAATTAAAAGAGACATTCAGCGAACAGCGCTTACGGCTCCGGCGGCAATGAGATGGCCGCCGCGCCCGCAATTGACGGGACACTGGCAAAAGCGAAAAGAGGTGACTTTTCTTTTTTTTTATAAGAAAAAACAAAAACAAACTAAAAACAGAGAGAATAATAAGAGTGATCCGAGGAGTGGAAGAGAGATTTGAGCAGTGAAAGTACTATAACTATATCAACTCCTAATGCAGGAGGTCGAGAGGAGGAAAGCATACTGTATACAGTTGTACAATTTAACGCGGGACTCTCATGAGAACTGGGAATTTAAGTATTGTAAATGCTATTGTATTGTTCTGCATATTATGTTGTTTCTAATAGATTTTTTTTTCTTTTTTTTTAAGGATGTGAACTTTTTTCTTTTCTTTCTCTGGTTTCTTTCCACACTATGTGTGTGCCGTCTCTCCATGAACTTTAACCTCTGACCCCTCCTACCCCCCTCTGCCCCTACCGTTTTTGAATCACCTTGCGTTTTCAAAAGGACGAGAAAAAAAAAGGATCACGTGAATAAACAAGACAATTCGATCAATCTTGTTGCTTTTTCCCTTCTTTTTTTTCCCCAGGCCTTTCATTATGGGTGGGTGAGAGAGAGAGAGAGAGAGAGAGAGTGGGAACGCAGTTAATATTCTCAGAGTTAATTTAACCACTTCTGCAACAAAGTGTATGTTTGCACACTCCAAGTTAAATTAACACTGACGATTTTCCTGTGAACGCTTGTGATGGCGATAATATATGATGGGGTATACAGTAGACTCAGCCGCTAGTAGCCTCCATGTCTGGCTGCTAATAGGCCTATACTGCTACATACTATACGTACAGTACTGCTGCTCCTTTACCGTCTACAGCAGTGGTTCCCAAACCTTTTCATGTCAAGGACCCCCAAATTGACACTAAAAAGGTGGACCCCCATTTGAAAAGATATGCCAAGGAGCCCCATAAGAGAAGATATTTACGGCTCTACCAGTGATTCTCAACCCCCAGTTTGACATGCATTAGTCTACGGACCCCCATTTAATGGCATGTCTATCTCTGAGACCAGCAATTTATATTGTAAAATCAATGTTAATTTAACTCTGAGAGTGTACAAATGGAACCAAATGGTTCCATGTGTACCGTCTCAGAGTTACAGACCCATAAAAGGGTCCATTTGGTTCCAAACTATCATTTAGCTGGGGACTCCCTCAAGGACCCCTGGGGGTCCCCGTACCCCACTTTGGGAACAACTGGTTTACACATTTACACAGAAAGTCAACAAAGCCTAACAAACATCATGGATGGCTAACCAAAACACAACGCCGTTTAGATTGCGTGGTGATTCAAATACACACAGTCGAAATTTGAATCTAATAATAATACTAACAGCTATGCAGCAAAAAATTGCTCCCTGTCCATATTTACAGTTAAACTGCTGTGTGGAGTGTTACACCCAGGTTGATGTTTTTTCAGTATTATTGATGTAACAAGGCCCAGCATTTGCATATCCAATGGATTCTCTCTCCCTGGTGTTTGAACCGGCCTTACTCCACTTATAGCCTCGGTAGCCAGGCTTTTATTTTCCTTCGCATTGGGCTCAAAAAGAAAAGCCTGGGGAAACCCATTGGGAAAACCTGTCATATAGGAAGTGGGAGCCCACTTGTATTTCCCGCACCAATAACAGTGCAGAGGGGCGTCGCTCCACATTTGGTGACGTCAGTGTTCTCCGCTGTTTTCTACCGGGGACGGGAGGGAAGGAGGGGGGCCGGGGGCAGGCGCCCATATCGGTGGACCAATAGGATCCACCGGTTGTTTTCGCCGGCACCCGCCCCTCTAGACCAGAAATGGCACAAACTGAGGCTACTCCACTTACAGCAGGCCACGGTAGGCTGAGGCTCTACTCCACTTACAGCAGGCCACGGTAGGCTGAGGCTACTCCACTTACAGCAGGCCACGGTAGAGACGGCTGGGGCTACTCCACTTACAGCAGGCCACGGTAGGCTGAGGCTACTCCACTTACAGCAGGCCACGGTAGGCTGAGGCTACTCCACTTACAGCAGGCCACGGTAGACGGCTGGGGCTACTCCACTTACAGCAGGCCACGGTAGGCTGAGGCTACTCCACTTACAGCAGGCCACGGTAGACGGCTGGGGCTCTACTCCACTTACAGCAGGCCACGGTAGACGGCTGGGGCTCTACTCCACTTACAGCAGACCACAGTAGAAGAGGCTATATGAGAAAAGGTCCACATAACACAGTCCATTCATTTTGATTAACCGGATGATGTACAGTAGTACGTATCATCAGACAGGAGAGAATGTAAAAAAATAAATAACACGCACACAGTGCGGATGTGTTTGTGTGTGTGTACATAATTTCTATTAATTTGTGCACATACTTTGCACATTCAATGTATGCCTGTGTATGTGTGTGTGTGTGTGTGTGTGTGTGTGTGTGTGTGTGTGTGACTGTGTGTGCGTGCGTGTGTCCTCATGTGTGCTATCAATACATCCTTTATCCATTTGCTTCAAACATGTATTACACACATCTTAAGATTCCTTTAAAGAGAAGTCATGTTTGTTATGGTTTTCCTTTGAAGGGTATAATGTACATCTTTCTTGTAAATAAAACAAATTTGTGCAAAAAAAACCCAGAACTCATAGTCTCACGTTATCTTGGTATAGAAATGTGAAAAATAATATTTAACTTTAAGACCAGACACCACAAGAAATGTTTTACTCCCATATGAATAATGCCTATTGGGGCAGCAGTATGCAGTAACCAATTATTTTTGGAACAACAGAACACTTATGATATTGTTATTGAGTATTAGAACTATATTACTATAGATATCCATAGGTTGACAAAGTAAATATCCACAGGTTGACAAACTTAAAAACTGGACTGGACACTATATCTTGTATTGGTTACACCGCCCTATATGCGTTTGTTTACGTTCTTATTTTGTTCTATAGCACATATTGCACATTATTACAAAAATCCATAATGTTATTTCATCAATTTATGAGTGTGCATGCAAATGTAACCTACTGAACCATATAGTCCTTGAAGAAAGTAGCCTATAGCCTCGCTAACCTTCATTCTATGGTTCTCGTATGATGGTAAAAATGCGCAACAAATGCACATATAGCCTGTGTGTGCAGGAATTCTTCTCGCTGTGCGTGTGTGTGTGTGTGTGTGTGTGTGTGTGTGGGGGGGGGGGGGGGGGGGTGCGCGTGCGTGCGTGTGTGGGGGGAGTAGAGAAGAGATGTGACGTTAGAACATTACAGAATGGATAGTTACCCCTCATTTAGCATTTGAAATTCATTTAAATAAAATTGCCACAAACATTTAAATGGGGAGCTTAGTTCTCCCTCGCGCGTTGTTGTTGCTCCGAGTCAAACGGCTCTAGTGCTTGAAGCACGGTGCTCCGGGTCCACTGTTGTCTCCTAGATACAGTGATAGCCTACACCCATTTTCAGGAGTCACCACTGGCAGGAAGGTGAAGAGACGACCCAAGTTTGATCTGCCTTTAATTGAAACATTTGGACGAACGGCGCCTGAATCCCAAGCGAGCTTTACAAAGAACTCGGAGCGCATAGCCGTACAAGAGAGTCTCTTTTTATCCTCAACAATATGAGCTTATAAATCAATAGGCTCCCGTCCCTCCCCTCCTCTCCCAGACTCCAACCCACCGTTTGCTCGCAAGTTCGCAACTATTGTATTTTTACAGCCTTCTCCGAAGTGAATGCTATTTACACTCATGGAAGAAGAAGAAGCAGAAGAAGGAAAAAACAGCTCTTAAAAATCCAGGCGACGTTTTAATTGTTTCGCTTCTCCTCCATTATCCATAGCAGGAAAATCCAAGCCTGAAATTTGAATTCCTGAGCCTCTCGCTGCTGGGCTCTGTGGAGACTGCAGTAGACATAAATACATGTTACACTGCCCTCTGTAGGCGGCCTGGGGAACTGTCCATAACAAGGCTTTTAACACAGGCGCAAATACCCAACTCTCCTTTTACGCACGGGCATATAAAGTTTAAAAGTGCACTCACGCCGGGTTACACACTGTAAATCTGCACTTGACGTGACGTGTTTATACAAATGCTAGAGATCAAACAGGAAATGGAGAAGTTGTGATTGTGGTCTGACGTATAGGAGTTACTTGCAAATGTCCTCTGATCTCAAATGTTATATCGTCTGTGTTTATGCTTGGGCATTTTTCACTGATATTAGTTGTAATTAGCCTGTCGCTAAGTCCCACCCAAGCCCGTTGTTGGCCAATACCACATTAGCAACGGTTACTAGGTTAGGAAACTCGGTCAAGCTTGCAATGCTGGTCAAAATGGTTAAGCAGTGTCAATAAATATATTTGACGTACAGCATGTGTGGGTTTGTTTTCTTACCTTATGAGCAAAGTCCATTCAATGAATTATTTCGCTCCGTTGTGCAGTTTAATAGTAGCCTACATATTAGAAATAAAAATAGGCTCTCATTGACTTCCATTGTAACAGGGAAACAACTCTCAAACTCACTCTTTTAGAACACTAAGCTGATTATGACCGTTTTATTTAATGTTTATTTGTAATGTTTTTGTTTTGACTTCGGTGTTGCCACATTGTGTGAGAGATATAAGCCAACCCACCTCCAAAAACAAGCCAACTCTTAAAGCCAAATAAGGAAAAACAAGCCAAAACAAACACAATAATATGACCATATATAATCCTAATAAAAATATTGTATGCATTTATCATTATAAATACTATGTAGGCCTATATCTATGATAATGAATGTTTTGGTAATGTATTACAGTACTAATTATTAGCCTTAAGCCAAAAGTAGCGGGAAATAAGCAGACTTGGCAACCCTGTCAAGTTTGTGTGGAAAGATCCTGTTTGCCTACAAAACGATCTGATTGGTCTGAAGTAGCCTCGGTCCCAGACTTACCATCCAGAACGTTGGATGTAAACAAATGCATTTGAGATGCAGCTGGGTGCATCTCAAACAGAATGGCGACTTAATTGTTTACAAACGAGGAACACCAGTGAACCGCGCTTCACTGTATATCTCCAACCAATATAGTTACTTTATAAATCTATCAAAAGACGAAAATAAGATGGCATGAGTTTTCCTGATGATAAACTGTCAGAATCAGCTTTTGTTGTGTTCGCTTATGTGCTAACTGACTGATTTTGAGAGCAATGGAAGTCAATGAGAGCCTATTTTTATAGATACTATTAAACTGCACAACGGAGCGAAATAATTCATGGAATGGACTCATTTGCTCATAAGGTAAGAAAACAAACCCACACATGCTGTACAGCAAATATATGTATTGACACTGCTTAACCATTTTGACCAGCATTGCAAGCTTGACCGAGTTTCCTAACCTAGTAACCGTTGCTAATGTGGTATTGGCCAACAACGGGCTTGGGTGGGATTTAGCGACAGGCTAATTAGACTTGCTATGTCTGCTGAAGTTTTAAACACTCCTAGATGTTATTGTCTATAGTTGCTGTAATTAATTTCAACACATTTTCAACAAAACTGAAATGTATTATTATTCAACTCTCAGACTCTCTCTCTCTCTCTCTCTCTCTCTCTTTCACACACACACACACACACACACACACACACGCACACACGCACGCGCACACGCACGCGCACGCACACACGCACACACGGCTGACCGCGGAGTGAACTGTCAAAGTAATGAATGGAGTAGAAATGTGTTCCAGACCGGTGGAGGTGCCCGAACAGGCCCGCCTTCCTCCCACATCAACCCCGGCACGGCCACAGCGGGCCCCGCCATTCTGTCAGCCTCTGCCCCGCAGATATGTGTGCCTCCGGTTCAACTCCCAAACTTTCGACGAGAAACGGTATGCCTCCTGCTCCCTTCAACTTGCCCTACAAGCCATGACAAATCTCGGCGGTAATAATGTGTATGGCTAGGTGGGTCTCTATTCATCCAAGTCCCTCGTGTGTTCTGTGCAGCAGCACCACATGCTGATGCATGTTGATGTTGGTTTAGCATTTTGTCGATTGAGTCAAAGTCTGCAAACGGCATATTCCACATATTTGAGGATTAAGATACAGATACGTGTGCTTGTGTGCGCGCGCTGTGCAAGCAACATTTGCGTCAATATGATTTTATTTGTATTTTTATGAATTATAGTTCAAATCAATCGGCCTATATATACTGGTATCGGTCTGTGTAACATGTTGTAACCTGATACAATGAAAAGTCTTATTGCCCTGAGAGACTAGTTTACTGTCAGTGATGATGAGATGGTTATAGGCCTACTTACGGCCTACTACATTATACGTAGGCTATAGGATAAATATATATATATATATATATATATATATATATATATATATATATGCTGCATAACATATTATTATTATTATTATTATTATTAAATATAATAACAACAACAAAAACACCCCTTCCTGCATGCTCTTTTTAGGGAACAAGTAGGTTAGCACTCCCCCAAGCTCTATGACTGGGTATAAGGCCTACAGTGTAAGACAAAATATATAAATCGTGCAGGCTAAAATTGCCCATATAGCTCCTGAAGTTTCCAAAATCCCAAGTTATACCTTCAAAGGTCGTGTGGCAGTTGGTTTTGAAAACAAATGGAGATGGGGAGGACAAAAGTGGATGTGGGGAGAGAAAGAGAGAGAGAGAGAGAGAGAGAGAGAGAGCAGCCAGGACTGTTGCGCGCAGGGGCCATGTTGGATGTCATCCGTCTCCTTGGTGACTGGGCCCGGCCCTCAAAAGCCCCTTGGGCGCACGGATTGTTTGAGAGAAGCCCGCTATTTTGTGCAGCATCATTTATCACTGTCACCGCATAATGATTCCCCTCGCAGCTCCTTATTGATGTTTGTAATTGCATTATCTCATAAGGGACGATGATCAATGGAGCCGAGCAGAGCACCGAGGGGTCAGGAGATGGCGGATTGCTGTTTGTCCATTTAATACAACCAGGCCCTCATTATCTTCTTCTCTCTCTTTCTATGCACGACTATAACGCAAAAGCTCCAGCAACGTTGGCTCTGCATATGGTCCCCTCTGAGATTTCACAGAAAGAGAGGAGGGGGGAGCGTGTTTCATTTGTTTAACCCAAGCCACTGCGGACAGAAAATTAGAAATGCAAGCGAGAGAGAGGATAGGAAAGTAACTTGATTAACTGTTATGCTATTAGTTCCATTAGGCCTGAAAAACGAGGTTCTAAATTAAAGGCCACAGCAGTTCTCGAGGTCTTCGTCGTGCCTTATTCATAATAGACACATGGCATGAGTGTTGCCGTGTTCTAAAATGCATGGTCATTTTTTAAGCTATATCAAATGAATCCTTATAGGCGTTTGGGAATAGAATAAAAACAACAACAGCAGGATTATTCATAGGAGAAATGATGTAGTGTTTATTTTACAAATTCCTCTTCTTTCGATGGCTGAATAGAGGAAAAGGGCTTCGTTTACAACTTGAAAGCGTTTTCAAAAGAAGGGGCGACTGTCAGAGATGTAGGCCAGCCGATATATCGGTGGAACAATGATTGTTGTAGACGCTTCGTGTCGAGAGGGGATGAAGTCATGATATCGAGTTACATAAAGTCTGGGGGACTTTGGCTGATGCCCCCACGTGACCACGTCAAACACATGCGATACTCTCCCTTTTCCAAATGACCATAAGGAATACCGACGTAATTACTGTGACGTGAATAAACTGAGTGGGCCACACACACACACACACACACACACACACACACACACACACACACACACACACACACACACACACACACACACACACACACACACACACACACGCGCGCGCATGGATGCATGGCCAGCAACTCAGCAAGTAAACAAACATAAGTCATAAGATGAAGCATTTTTTTGCAATTAGTATTATTTTCTTTATATATATAAACATAGTAATAGCGCCAATATCTTTGATGTGTAAGGCAATTCAACTGTCGGAAATTCACTGTTTACTTTAATCACATTTCCATTTCCCCAAATAAACCGTGCATGTATGCATGCACCATTTATTTGAATATAGCTGTGCGCATATAGTATTACTCCTCAATCCCCAATGGCCAGAATATTTCCCTAAACATTATTGAAAGTAACATTAGTGTCTTATCTCGAATGGCCTTGTGTAGAGAGACAGCATGGCAACTGTCTGTGGCTCATGACATTTTGCAATATTGTTCCAAAGTCCAAACGCGCGCTGCGCGTCGTGGCACACGACGGCGGGAGCCTGTCAGCAGTTATGAATAGATATGTAGGCCAGGTGGGAGACGTGCGTGCTAGTAGGCTACGTGCCAGACGCCCGATTTATAAGAGAAGAAAAAATTGAGAGAGAGAGAGAGAGAGAGAGAGAGAGAGAGAGAGAGAGAGAGATGCGATTATTTTAACATGACATTGTGCACAGCTCAGTTTAAGTAGAAAATAATCCTTGCCGAAGGAGAGTCTGTGCTGTGCTTAGTCCAAGACAAGTCCAACTAATAACCAAAGGTATCCGATGCTTGGGATAACATGTTGGCACGGCTATGCTGCTGGTCTCAGCCCCTCCTTCCTTGTTGCACCTCCGTCCTTTACTACATGCAGGAGAGGAGAGGCTGTTGGCAGCACACCTTTGGAACAAGGGCCACGGGGCGAGAACCAAACCGCGACCGGTTCATAACGCGAGACGTTTCTGTCAGCACCTCGGAGTACATCCACCTCTCTCTGAAAGGTGACCTTGGCAGTGGAGAGTTCAGAGCAGTCAGAGAGAGAGAGAGACAGAGACAGAGACAGAGAGACAGACAGACAGACAGACAGACAGACAGACAGGTGAAGTATAGGCCTAGGCTATAACGTTCTTCTGGTAGTCTACAAAAGCAGTTATGTTTTCGCAGTATAGCAACCTGTGATTTGATCCTCCCGTCCCATGTGTTAGAGTGTGTGTGAGAGAGAGAGAGAGAGAGAGAGAGAGAGAGAGAGAGAGAGAGAGAGAGAGAGAGATCACCTGACAGTACGTCACAGTAGCATACTCACTATAACTTTCACAGTCCCTGTGCCATGGTATAGATTGAAGCGAGATTATAGGACGAGAGGTTTTAGTCTTGTGTTGAGGCCCTGGGAAATTATAGAGACGCCATTGTTTGTGGTGTTTTTGCTGAGCGGCACAATCAATATCAATCATGTCAGCAGTGTAGCCTATTATATTCTGAATATTTATTATTATTTTAAAGATGTAAAACCAAATATTATTATTATTATTATTATTATTATTATTATTAAAATAAATCATTGTTTATTAAAATATAGGCCTATCGTTTAAAATTAATAGGATATACAATTTAGCCCTGCTTAAATGTATATTAGTTAATGGTTTAAAATGAGCTGCCTGTCTCCCTGCAGTGCAAGAAATGAGTGTGTGGTTGTTTTTGCATAGATCTCAGCATGCTGCATGCAGACTGTGTTATAAGGACTGCACGGCCTCTAACTGCAGCATGCTGCATGTAGACTGTGTTATAAGGACTGCACGGCCTCTAACTGCAGCATGCTGCATGCAGACTGTGTTATAAGGACTGCACGGCCTCTAACTGCAGCATGCTGCATGCAGACTGTGTTATAAGGACTGCACGGCCTCTAACTGCAGCATGCTGCATGCAGACTGTGTTATAAGGACTGCACGGCCTCTAACTGCAGCATGCTGCATGTAGACTGTGTTATAAGGACTGCACGGCCTCTAACTGCAGCATGCTGCATGTAGACTGTGTTATAAGGACTGCACGGCCTCTAACTGCAGCATGCTGCATGTAGACTGTGTTATAAGGACTGCACGGCCTCTAACTGCAGCATGCTGCATGTAGACTGTGTTATAAGGACTGCACGGCCTCTAACTGCAGCATGCTGCATGCAGACTGTGTTATAAGGACTGCACGGCCTCTAACTGCAGCATGCTGCATGCAGACTGTGTTATAAGGACTGCATGGCCTCTAACTGCAGCATGCTGCATGCAGACTGTGTTATAAGGACTGCACGGCCTCTCAAACGTAAACAGTGAAAGCATGTTGAGACAGGACAGGACAGGCTGAATTCCAGCCACGGCCACAATAGTGATAAAGTATTGGCCTCGAGCCACGTCTCTCATCGTTCGTTTATTTATATTCTAACCTACTTCTCAATCCATCATACAGTACTGCAGGCTACAATCTAATCTATATTGGAGGCTAATCTCAAAATACGTTTTGGGGAATGAGTGATTCATTTGAATTTGTAGGCTATAGGCCGTGTTTCCACAGAAGGTCTAGTCTAGACCTATATGATCGATTATCTAGGCCTATATACTTTCATAGCAACTTGTGGAAATCGCTTTAAAAATACACAGACACGCCCATAAACCTATAATTTTCATGAGGTAGTAATCGGCTATGCATCTTTTTAGGCTAATATGTTTAGCTCTGGTCCATAGCTCTAATGCCCTTGCATTAGAGTAATCTTTGGAGACAAAAATAGTTCTCTCTCTCTCTCTCTCTTTCTCGTAATTGATAAAACTGGGGTCGCCATGCGCGCATATTTATCAGTCTCACGTCGGTGACAGGTTAAGAATATGTCAGCGCGATTCTCTCTCACCCTGTCAACGTTTCCACGTTCCTGCCGTGACAACGCGTGCGTGTTAATCACGCAGCAAGACATCTCCGCTATTGTTACACCTCCAGGCAGCTCCTATTTTTCACGGACGCGTGCGCGTGCGTGCTACTATACTATAGTCACATGACATATGGTCTATATGTAGGCTGTAATATTAGTGGACCATGACACAGCTTAAACACAACTCTTCTTTACTTTCAAAACTCAGAGTCATATTAACAACAGCAAAGTAACATCATCACACATCATGTTGTATGTCAAGACTGAAGTAGTCCATCCCAGATAATCCCCCAATCATCACAAAGGCAACACAGGAATGTGCAACGAGCGCAGCACAATCAAACAGCTGTCAGTGAGACATAACAGCTCTCTCTCAACAAAATCTCTCTCTCTCTGTTTAAAAGCACAGGTAAAAATCTCTCTCTCTCTCTCTCTCTCTCTCTCTCTCTCTGCTGTTACCTCTAAAATACAACGGTTTTACGGGCGACTTGTTCAGAACTTTGGGGGCGACTTCTCCAGACTTTTGGGGGCGACTTCTCCCGGCTTTGGGGCGACCGATCTTCACCCCTTGGGGCGAGTTGGAAAAGGGGCGAGCCGTCGGATACTGTCCTACTTGGAACGATGCAAGTTGGAAAATGGAAATACATGCCCCACCCAGTTATTATGTCTGTGTCCCTTTTATGCCCATATATGGATTTCTTTGTAAGGCATTCCCAAATATGGACACGCACACACACACACATACACACACACACGCGCGTGCGAGCGCGCACACGCACACAGACACACACAGACACACACACACACACACACACACACACACACACACACACACACACACACACACACACACACACACACACACAAAATCCCTCTCCTTTCTTATATTATTTTTGTGGCCATCTCAGACTCACCCTGGTCGCATTGATCTTTCACTGTGATCTACAATGCATAATATAATGAATATAATCACATTTCTGTGAGCAAGAAGTTACACACCATCTGTCTGTAGCAAGAAGGTAACTAAATGTTAAACTTAAACCTTTATGTAACCCAGCCAACATGGCAACCCGCAAATGGCAACCCGTGTCAACTGTCAATCAAGGCAGTATAAAGGTGACATCAGTTCCTACACTCCTCACTCCCACCTCATGCAAGATGGCCGAAATGTTTGGCATGGCAGCAGCAACAGCAGCAGCAGCAGCAGCAGCAGCAGCAGCAGGTTCCTTGTCACTGTGACAGTCCTTGGTTACGCTTCGGTGAGTTATATAGGCTTGGTGTCTTAACTTGGATCAACTGGTTAACTGTTTGTTTATATTGAAAGTATTTGATTTATGATTTATGATTTTGGTTTAATAATTAATATTGGTGTATTATATTATATATATATATATATATATATATATATATCATGTTATATATAATTATATATGGGTCAGTGACGTGACACCCCAAAAAAAGTGTTTTTTAAAAACCTTTAAATAACAGGAATATAAATGATTTACTTTTGTTCTACTCACTCTCATCTTTATGGAAACATATTTTGTTTTTAGATATTTTATTGGAATCAGAGTTTATTCAGCATGTTGTTGTACTTGTGCCTAAAATCGTCATATGGTGTGACATGACAATAATTATTTATAAAATGAAAATGGAGTACACCTTTCTTAAGTTGCTCACTTTATCAAAGTCCTTTATCATAACTAACCTGTAATCCACTATAGTTTTGTGAAAATGTATTAAATCTGTATATTATTTCCGTAATCAACACTCAATGTGAGGCCCATGTTATCGGTCTTTCAATATATTTTGTATTTATTGTGACAAAACTTTCTCTAAAATTACACAAATATTTGTGACTCTTCCTTAGACTATTTGCTATGTAATCCATGAACATTAATGGTTTCATCATTAATAAAGGTATGATTTTTTTCACTATTTGGAACGTCACACCAAATTATTTAGTGTCACACCGTATGATCATATCTTCATTTTTCAAAGCAAACTGTGTTTTAACCTACTTATTAGTGAGTACTGAACTTTACAGATTGATTTAACAATTACTCAGGAAAAACAGCAACAGGAAAATTGCTTTAACATTGAATAACATGGCAATGACTGAATAAAACGAAATTAAACACAATTTATTGTGGATAGTTGCAGATTTTAGGTGAAAATGTTTAAAACAAATGTTTAAATGGACAAAAGAAGCATGGGACTTTGTTATTTATTGTTATATCTGTAGGAAAATACAGTTTGTACCATATGGTGTGACAAAAAACTCATATGGCGTGACAGGAAAACAGTCACACCATTATGATAAAGTGTCACACCATATTACGTTTTCTGCACTTAACATAACATTGAGGCTACTAGCTACACGTTAGCATGCTAACAACATGCTAGCTATAACAAAGCAACATAGATTTACATGTAATTATGACCAAAAAATCTAATACCTTTAGCTTTTTTAATGAAAAAGGTGTCACACCCACAGACACTTGGAAGAGTCGCATTGGTCAGCGTTCCAACAAGATCGTATTTCATGAAAAGGTTAAAATGATAATTCACCACAGACACCTGTCATGCTATTGTAATGCAAGTGCTGAACAGCCTTACTGAAGAAGTACCTCTCTATCCCAATGGGTGTCCAAACAATTGCCTGTTGAAATGTCCCAAAATGGTGTCACACAATATGATTTTGGTTTGGGGGACAAAATCTTTTTGATCAGAAATGACTGAAAACATTATGCTTGGACTTTGAAAAGATTAGGCTCACAAATAGACATCTATATTATATTTATGGAATTTTTAAAATAATTTTAGCATTTCTTTCCTTAGTTTTATTTAAGTTCCTACTTTGAGAAACAAGGCCGGGACAGTCGCACCATATGATTTTTGCTGTGTTTGGTTGAAAATTCTGAAGAAATGAGGAATGAAATGTTTTAATCTTGAGTATGTTCACATGGAGCATAATGTCCTGCACAATATTCAGAAGGTTTTTGACAAATATATGTTTTATTTATACATGAGTGACACTGAGGACAGCCAGGGACACCATGTCACGTCACCCACCCATATATTATAAAATACCTTGAATTTTATTTTCTAAAAGCATGCCTGTAATGATATAAACTGTTATAGAAAAATGATTAAAGATTCGATACTGATCACATCGAACTCATTACTCATTTAATAGTTTTATTTATTTTTATTTGTTTGAAATGATTCTGTTTGGGGAACTTGATCTGTGAATGAATGCCACTGAGGAGTTGGGTTTTATAACAAGCGTTAAGGTAACTGTTCCAATATGGCTCATAGTGTCTTTTTCACAATGGCTTTCAAACTCTTGCATTTCAAGATCTCCTCTTAACTCTTGAGACGTTGTATAAATGGACAGGGTCCATTTGGTTCCATTTGTACACTCTCAGAGCTGTAAGGGTTAATTTGGTTAAACATTTTACAGTCAGAGTTACAGACCTGTCAGGGTAAAATTGGTATTGTCACAAACTCACAATACATTGTTGGGCTTAAAGTTAATTCAAAGCTGAGGGAAAAACATATTTCAAAAGTTTGGGGGAAAATGTATATTAAAGTAACCTTGGGGAGGGATGTTAAGTTGTAAAATGTGGGTTGTGGGGGCTGACGAGGCATACAGCCACATGTGTTTCTAATGTGATGTAGGCCTACATAACACTAATTACACTTATGTTTTCTCTTCAGAGTCACGAGACCAGTGGTGTAGGCAGCACCAAGCCCTGGGCCCTGAGACGAGCCATCTCCGTGGGCCCCAGATTTAGTCTTCCGAGGACCCCTACCCTGGAGCCCATGTAAAGTTTCCCAGTTCGATGCCCCCCTGCACAAGACATTGAGGTAGGAACTGTATGCTATAGCTGCTGCTGGGAAGAGCTGCTTTCTGCGCAGTGAGTACAAATCTTGTTTATTGTCCTTTGCTGTCGCTGGTGTGGTTCTGCAGGGTACTGATGGTGTTTCTCTCGTTTGCGTTTGCGTTCCCGCGGTTGCGTCGCGTCGGGCTGCCTGCTGTTGCGCTCGTTTGCTTTGCGTCGACTGCCACAATTTCATCCGTGTGGACACGGCCTGTCATTTGCAGAAGAACGTGATGGTTCACGGTAATGGGTAAGGATCTGTTTTTGTATTCTTTGCTGCTGGTAGGGTAGGGCTGGTAGGGTAGGGCTCCTACAAGGGTAGGTTTTTGCGTTGCATCGCAAACAGCACTTTGGCACAGGCATGGAGCTCCTGGTTTACTGGGATGGGGTTCGATTCCCTGCTGCGCCCTGCTGATTACATTTAATCTGTTAAACGAGCATCCTTGGGCGCCCGCTGGTCAAGTGGTCCAGGCGCATGCCACATATAGGCTTTGGCCTGACAGCGCGTTGCGCGTTCGAGTCTCGTTCATGACGACCTTTGCTGCGTGTCTCTCCCCCTCTTTCCTGTCCAGCTTCACTTGATACTATCAAAAAAAACGAGCATCCTTTAGCACAATAGAGCTTTAACCTATGACCACATATTAAGATTAGTCATCTATGAAGATGACTAATCTTAATATGTATTTAGTATACAGAATCCAGATATTGGTCAGATATAATTTCATAGTCTATGGCAATAGCACAAACTTTGGCATGCTACTAGTCCTACATACTTAATCCTACCAACCCCATTCTAGCCTACTTAGGTTCGTCTTAGCGTGGCCTGAAAAGGAATCTTTGAAATGTGTCAGTTTTAGGAATATAGTGCTTTCAAATTTGAGACATTTAACATGGGGCTCAATGGCAGCTTTATAGGCACTCAAAAATCACATTCACCTAGAAACTCCATTCACACTTTTTATTATTCAACTTACTGTGGAGACACATGCTGGAAGTTTTTACTTTGAAATGTTTTGTAGTTTCTGAGTTATTGTGGGCTCGCCACAGCGAAAAACGGCGCGCTATAGTATGCCGTACGATATAGCCCATGGTCCAAAATTATGAGAAACGAGGATAACTTTTTTTCCAAAATTTCAAAAAACATGGGCGATAACCCATCGTTTTTTTATTTTTTTTATTTTTGTCAAATCATCAAAAATGATGAAAAACGGCGCGCTATAGTATGCCGTACGATATGGGCTATAGCCCACGGTCCAAAATGATGACAAGCGAGGCTAACTTTTTTTTTCAAAATTAAAAAAAACATGGGCTATAACCCATCGTTTTTGTCATTTCGTCAATTTTTTCAAATCCTCAAAAATGATGAAAAACTGCGCGCTATAGTATGCCGTACGATATGGGCTATAGCCCACGGTCCAAAATGATGAGAAACGAGGCTAACTTTTTTTTCAAAATTTCAAAAAACATGGGCTATAACCCATCGTTTTTGTCATTTCGTCATTTTTTTCAAATCTTCAAAAATGATGAAAAACGGCGCGCTATAGTATGCCGTACGATATGGGCTATAGCCCACGGTCCAAAATGATGAGAAACGAGGCTAACTTTTTTTTTCAAAATTTCAAAAAACATGGGCTATAACCCATCGTTTTTGTCAAATTGCGGAAATTGCGGAAATGGTAATTGCTATAACCCATCGTTTTTGTCAAATTGCGGAATTGCGGAAATGGAAATTGCGGCAATTGCGGATTTTTTTTTCCATTTTTGTCAAATCATCAAAAATGATGAAAAACGGCGCGCTATAGTATGCCGTACGATATTGGCTATAGCCCATGGTCCAAAATGATGAGAAACGAGGATAACTTTTTTTCCAAAATTTCAAAAAACATGGGCTATAACCCATCGTTTTTGTCATTTCGTCAATTTTTTCAAATCCTCAAAAATGATGAAAAACTGCGCGCTATAGTATGCCGTACGATATGGGCTATAGCCCACGGTCCAAAATGATGAGAAACGAGGCTAACTTTTTTTTTCAAAATTTCAAAAAACATGGGCTATAACCCATCGTTTTTGTCATTTCGTCAATTTTTTCAAATCCTCAAAAATGATGAAAAACGGCGCGCTATAGTATGCCGTACGATATAGGCTATAGCCCATGGTCCAAAATGATGAGAAACGAGGATAACTTTTTTTTTCAAAATTTCAAAAAACATGGGCTATAACCCATCGTTTTTGTCATTTTTTCATTTTTTTCAAATCCTCAAAAATGATGAAAAACTGCGCGCTATAGTATGCCGTACGATATGGGCTATAGCCCACGGTCCAAAATGATGAGAAACGAGGCTAACTTTTTTTTTCAAAATTTCAAAAAACATGGGCTATAACCCATCGTTTTTGTCATTTCGTCATTTTTTTCAAATCTTCAAAAATGATGAAAAACGGCGCGCTATAGTATGCCGTACGATATGGGCTATAGCCCACGGTCCAAAATGATGAGAAACGAGGCTAACTTTTTTTTTAAAAATTTCAAAAAACATGGGCTATAACCCATCGTTTTTGTCATTTCGTCAATTTTTTCAAATCCTCAAAAATGATGAAAAACTGCGCGCTATAGTATGCCGTACGATATGGGCTATAGCCCACGGTCCAAAATGATGAGAAACGAGGCTAACTTTTTTTTTCAAAATTTCAAAAAACATGGGCTATAACCCATCGTTTTTGTCATTTCGTCATTTTTTTCAAATCTTCAAAAATGATGAAAAACGGCGCGCTATAGTATGCCGTACGATATGGGCTATAGCCCACGGTCCAAAATGATGAGAAACGAGGCTAACTTTTTTTTTCAAAATTTCAAAAAACATGGGCTATAACCCATCGTTTTTGTCAAATTGCTGAATTGCGGAAATTGCGGAAATGGTAATTGCTATAACCCATCGTTTTTGTCAAATTGCGGAATTGCGGAAATGGAAATTGCGGCAATTGCGGATTTTTTTTCCCATTTTTTTCAAATCCTCAAAAATGATGAAAAACGGCGCGCTATAGTATGCCGTACGATATGGGCTATAGCCCACGGTCCAAAATGATGAGAAACGAGGCTAACTTTTTTTTTCAAAATTTCTAAAAACATGGGCTATAACCCATCGTTTTTGTCATTTCGTCAATTTTTTCAAATCCTCAAAAATGATGAAAAACGGCGCGCTATAGTATGCCGTACGATATAGGCTATAGCCCATGGTCCAAAATGATGAGAAACGAGGATAACTTTTTTTTTCAAAATTTCAAAAAACATGGGCTATAACCCATCGTTTTTGTCATTTCGTAATTTTTTTCAAATCTTCAAAAATGATGAAAAACTGCGCGCTATAGTATGCCGTACGATATGGGCTATAGCCCACGGTCCAAAATGATGAGAAACGAGGCTAACTTTTTTTTTCAACATTTCAAAAAACATGGGCTATAACCCATCGTTTTTGTCATTTCGTCATTTTTTTCAAATCCTCAAAAATGATGAAAAACTGCGCGCTATAGTATGCCGTACGATATGGGCTATAGCCCACGGTCCAAAATGATGAGAAACGAGGCTAACTTTTTTTTTCAAAATTTCAAAAAACATGGGCTATAACCCATCGTTTTTGTAATTTTTTCATTTTTGTCAAATCATCAAAAATGATGAAAAACGGCGCGCTATAGTATGCCGTACGATATAGGCTATAGCCCATGGTCCAAAATGATGAGAAACGAGGATAACTTTTTTTTTTCAAAATTTCAAAAAACATGGGCTATAACCCATCGTTTTTGTCATTTCGTCATTTTTTTCAAATCTTCAAAAATGATGAAAAACTGCGCGCTATAGTATGCCGTACGATATGGGCTATAACCGTATGACGTTCCAATTCCTAGGGGGATGATTTATCTCCCTACCCCTTGACACTCATTATGTAGGGACAAGGGGCAAGGGCTGAGGGGTAGGGTTAAAAAACGAATTGGGATTGGGCCTAAATGTTCAAATCCCACTCTTCCTAAAGTTTAATGCTAGTTATTGAGCTTCATTTACTGCTATTCTAGCAGTGGCTCACAGCCTCAGCCTCAGCCTGACTACCTCAAAACTCTAATTGTCGTAGTGGTTAAGATGTTGGCTTTCCACGTGGGAGACCAGGGTTCGATTCCCGGCTGTTACACTGTCATACAAAAGAAGACCTCAACAGCGCTAAGAAACATCTGATTAATATAATGCTGTGTTATTTAAACTTTACTAACTGAAGGCTAACGAACAAAAGATCACTTCAAAATTACCAGGAAACTTTGCCTGAGAGTGTCTGACTGATGGTGCAGTGGTCTAATCATCAGGCTTTCAGTACAGACATTCCATGTTGGCCGGTTCAAGTCCCATGTCATGACATCAAGGTGCTGGAGGACCATCGGGAGTTCCTCCTACAACTCAATGCTGCAGTAATTTGAACTTTTCAAGGCTTGAATAAAAAATAAAAACTCAAAAGCACCAGGAGACATCTGCTGAATGCCCCAAGGTGCCTTGGCTCAATGGTGTAGAGCGCTTGACCCGTTGCCTCTGCTTCAGACAGTTAGCCGGTTCAAGTCCCATGTCATGACATCAAGGTGCTGGGAAGGACCATCAGGAGACGGTGCTCTCTCCCCCTGTTTCCTGAAAAGTAACGGTTGGGGGTTATGTCTGAAAGAACTCTGTCCAGCTAACCTTTTGAACTATAGTATGTCCTTTTTTTTATCATTTTCACATTTGTTTTTTAAATCGTTGCGAAAACCATGAACTATAGTTCATTGCGGAAATTGCGGAAATTGCGGAAATGGTAATTGCGGAGATTGCGGAAATTGCGGAAATGTTAATTGCGGAAATTGCGGAAATTGCGGAAATGTTAATTGCGGAAATTGCGGAATTGTGGAAATGGAAATTGCTAAATTGCGGAAATTGCGGAAATGATAATTGCGGAAATTGCGGAAATGGAAATTGCGAAATTGCCGAAATTGCGGAAATGGTAATTGCGGAAATTGCGGAATTGCGGAAATTGCGGTAGTTTTTCATTGTCAAAATTCAAGAAAATGACATTGCCATTGTCCACGATTATAATCGGGCCCCAGTATGCAAAAACACAGACTATTCTGTCAGATGATGGGCCAAAATGCATTGCTATTTTATTTTTAAACGTTTGACCTAATTCTTATCTGTAAAATTTTAGGTGGACAGGGTTCTTTCAGACATAACCCCCAACCGTTACTTTTCAGGAAACAGGGGGAGAGAGCACCGTCTCCCGATGGTCCTTCCCAGCACCTTGATGTCATGACATGGGACTTGAACCGGCCAACCGTCTGAAGCAGAGGGAACGGGTCAAGCGCTCTACACCATTGAGCCAAGGCACCTTGGGGCATTCAGCAGATGTCTCCTGGTGCTTTTGAGTTTTTATTTTTTATTCAAGCCTTGAAAAGTTCAAATTACTGCAGCATTGAGTTGTAGGAGGAACTCCCGATGGTCCTCCAGCACCTTGATGTCATGACATGGGACTTGAACCGGCCAACATGGAATGTCTGTACTGAAAGCCTGATGATTAGACCACTGCACCATCAGTCAGACACTCTCAGGCAAAGTTTCCTGGTAATTTTGAAGTGATCTTTTGTTCGTTAGCCTTCAGTTAGTAAAGTTTAAATAACACAGCATTATATTAATCAGATGTTTCTTAGCGCTGTTGAGGTCTTCTTTTGTATGACAGTGTAACAGCCGGGAATCGAACCCTGGTCTCCCACGTGGAAAGCCAACATCTTAACCACTACGACAATTAGAGTTTTGAGGTAGTCAGGCTGAGGCTGAGGCTGTGAGCCACTGCTAGAATAGCAGTAAATGAAGCTCAATAACTAGCATTAAACTTTAGGAAGAGTGGGATTTGAACATTTAGGCCCAATCCCAATTCGTTTTTTAACCCTACCCCTCAGCCCTTGCCCATTGTCCCTACATAATGAGTGTCAAGGGGTAGGGAGATAAATCATCCCCCTAGGAATTGGAACGTCATACGGTTATAGCCCATATCGTACGGCATACTATAGCGTGCAGTTTTTCATCATTTTTGAGGATTTGAAAAAAATGACGAAATGACAAAAACGATGGGTTATAGCCCATGTTTTTTGAAATGTTGAAAAAAAAAGTTAGCCTCGTTTCTCATCATTTTGGACCGTGGGCTATAGCCCATATCGTACGGCATACTATAGCGCGCAGTTTTTCATCATTTTTGAAGATTTGAAAAAAATGACGAAATGACAAAAACGATGGGTTATAGCCCATGTTTTTTGAAATTTTGAAAAAAAAAGTTATCCTCGTTTCTCATCATTTTGGACCATGGGCTATAGCCTATATCGTACGGCATACTATAGCGCGCCGTTTTTCATCATTTTTGAAGATTTGAAAAAAATGACGAAATGACAAAAACGAAAGTTTTTTGAAATTTTGAAAAAAAAAGTTAGCCTCGTTTCTCATCATTTTGGACCATGGGCTATAGCCCATATCGTACGGCATACTATAGCGCGCCGTTTTTCATCATTTTTGAAGATTTGAAAAAAATGACAAAATGACAAAAACGAAAGGTTATAGCCCATGTTTTTTGAAATTTTGAAAAAAAAAGTTAGCCTCGTTTCTCATCATTTTGGACCATGGGCTATAGCCCATATCGTACGGCATTCTATAGCGCGCCGTTTTTCATCATTTTTGAAGATTTGAAAAAAATGACGAAATGACAAAAACGATGGGTTATAGCCCATGTTTTTTGAAATTTTGAAAAAAAAAGTTAGCCTCGTTTCTCATCATTTTGGACCATGGGCTATAGCCCATATCGTACGGCATACTATAGCGCGCCGTTTTTCATCATTTTTGAAGATTTGAAAAAAATGACAAAATGACAAAAACGAAAGGTTATAGCCCATGTTTTTTGAAATTTTGAAAAAAAAAGTTAGCCTCGTTTCTCATCATTTTGGACCATGGGCTATAGCCCATATCGTACGGCATACTATAGCGCGCCGTTTTTCATCATTTTTGAAGATTTGAAAAAAATGACGAAATGACAAAAACGAAAGGTTATAGCCCATGTTTTTTGAAATTTTGAAAAAAAAGTTAGCCTCGTTTCTCATCATTTTGGACCATGGGCTATAGCCCATATCGTACGGCATACTATAGCGCGCCGTTTTTCATCATTTTTGAAGATTTGAAAAAAATTACGAAATGACAAAAACGATGGGTTATAGCCCATGTTTTTTGAAATTTTGAAAAAAAAAGTTAGCCTCGTTTCTCATCATTTTGGACCATGGGCTATAGCCCATATCGTACGGCATACTATAGCGCGCCGTTTTTCATCATTTTTGAAGATTTGAAAAAATGACGAAATGACAAAAACGAAAGGTTATAGCCCATGTTTTTTGAAATTTTGAAAAAAAAACTTAGCCTCGTTTCTCATCATTTTGGACCATGGGCTATAGCCCATATCGTACGGCATACTATAGCGCGCCGTTTTTCATCATTTTTGAAGATTTGAAAAAAATGACGAAATGACAAAAACGAAAGGTTATAGCCCATGTTTTTTGAAATTTTGAAAAAAAAGGTTAGCCTCGTTTCTCATCATTTTGGACCATGGGCTATAGCCCATATCGTACGGCATACTATAGCGCGCCGTTTTTCATCATTTTTAAAGATTTGAAAAAATTACGAAATGACAAAAACGATGGGTTATAGCCCATGTTTTTTGAAATTTTGAAAAAAAAAGTTAGCCTCGTTTCTCATCATTTTGGACCATGGGCTATAGCCCATATCGTACGGCATACTATAGCGCGCCGTTTTTCATCATTTTTGAAGATTTGAAAAAAATGACGAAATGACAAAAACGAAAGGTTATAGCCCATGTTTTTTGAAATTTTGAAAAAAAAAGTTAGCCTCGTTTCTCATCATTTTGGACCATGGGCTATAGCCCATATGGTACGGCATACTATAGCGCGCCGTTTTTCATCATTTTTGAAGATTTGAAAAAAATGACGAAATGACAAAAACGAAAGGTTATAGCCCATGTTTTTTGAAATTTTGAAAAAAAAAGTTAGCCTCGTTTCTCATCATTTTGGACCATGGGCTATAGCCCATATCGTACGGCATACTATAGCGCGCCGTTTTTCATCATTTTTGAAGATTTGAAAAAAATGACAAAATGACAAAAACGAAAGGTTATAGCCCATGTTTTTTGAAATTTTGAAAAAAAAAGTTAGCCTCGTTTCTCATCATTTTGGACCATGGGCTATAGCCCATATCGTACGGCATACTATAGCGCGCCGTTTTTAATCATTTTTGAAGATTTGAAAAAAATGACGAAATGACAAAAACGAAAGGTTATAGCCCATGTTTTTTGAAATTTTGAAAAAAAAAGTTAGCCTCGTTTCTCATCATTTTGGACCATGGGCTATAGCCCATATCGTACGGCATACTATAGCGCGCCGTTTTTCATCATTTTTAAAGATTTGAAAAAAATTACGAAATGACAAAAACGATGGGTTATAGCCCATGTTTTTTGAAATTTTGAAAAAAAAACTTAGCCTCGTTTCTCATCATTTTGGACCATGGGCTATAGCCCATATCGTACGGCATACTATAGCGCGCCGTTTTTCATCATTTTTGAAGATTTGAAAAAAATGACGAAATGACAAAAACGAAAGGTTATAGCCCATGTTTTTTGAAATTTTGAAAAAAAAAGTTAGCCTCGTTTCTCATCATTTTGGACCATGGGCTATAGCCCATATCGTACGGCATACTATAGCGCGCCGTTTTTCATCATTTTTGAAGATTTGAAAAAAATGACGAAATGACAAAAACGAAAGGTTATAGCCCATGTTTTTTGAAATTTTGAAAAAAAAAGTTAGCCTCGTTTCTCATCATTTTGGACAATGGGCTATAGCCCATATCGTACGGCATACTATAGCGCGCCGTTTTTCATCATTTTTGAAGATTTGAAAAAAAAGACAAAATGACAAAAACGAAAGGTTATAGCCCATGTTTTTTGAAATTTTGAAAAAAAAAGTTAGCCTCGTTTCTCATCATTTTGGACCATGGGCTATAGCCCATATCGTACGGCATACTATAGCGCGCCGTTTTTCATCATTTTTAAAGATTTGAAAAAAATTACGAAATGACAAAAACGATGGGTTATAGCCCATGTTTTTTGAAATTTTGAAAAAAAAAGTTAGCCTCGTTTCTCATCATTTTGGACCATGGGCTATAGCCCATATCGTACGGCATACTATAGCGCGCCGTTTTTCATCATTTTTGAAGATTTGAAAAAAATGACGAAATGACAAAAACGAAAGGTTATAGCCCATGTTTTTTGAAATTTTGAAAAAAAAAGTTAGCCTCGTTTCTCATCATTTTGGACCATGGGCTATAGCCCATATGGTACGGCATACTATAGCGCGCCGTTTGAAAAAAATGACGAAATGACAAAAACGAAAGGTTATAGCCCATGTTTTTTGAAATTTTGAAAAAAAAAGTTAGCCTCGTTTCTCATCATTTTGGACCATGGGCTATAGCCCATATGGTACGGCATACTATAGCGCGCCGTTTTTCATCATTTTTGAAGATTTGAAAAAAATGACAAAATGACAAAAACGAAAGGTTATAGCCCATGTTTTTTGAAATTTTGAAAAAAAAAGTTAGCCTCGTTTCTCATCATTTTGGACCATGGGCTATAGCCCATATCGTACGGCATACTATAGCGCGCCGTTTTTCATCATTTTTAAAGATTTGAAAAAAATTACGAAATGACAAAAACGATGGGTTATAGCCCATGTTTTTTGAAATTTTGAAAAAAAAAGTTAGCCTCGTTTCTCATCATTTTGGACCATGGGCTATAGCCCATATCGTACGGCATACTATAGCGCGCTGTTTTTCATCATTTTTGAAGATTTGAAAAAAATGACGAAATGACAAAAACGAAAGGTTATAGCCCATGTTTTTTGAAATTTTGAAAAAAAAAGTTAGCCTCGTTTCTCATCATTTTGGACCATGGGCTATAGCCCATATCGTACGGCATACTATAGCGCGCCGTTTTTCATCATTTTTGAAGATTTGAAAAAAATGACGAAATGACAAAAACGAAAGGTTATAGCCCATGTTTTTTGAAATTTTGAAAAAAAAAGTTAGCCTCGTTTCTCATCATTTTGGACAATGGGCTATAGCCCATATCGTACGGCATACTATAGCGCGCCGTTTTTCATCATTTTTGAAGATTTGAAAAAAAAGACAAAATGACAAAAACGAAAGGTTATAGCCCATGTTTTTTGAAATTTTGAAAAAAAAAGTTAGCCTCGTTTCTCATCATTTTGGACCATGGGCTATAGCCCATATCGTACGGCATACTATAGCGCGCCGTTTTTCATCATTTTTAAAGATTTGAAAAAAATTACGAAATGACAAAAACGATGGGTTATAGCCCATGTTTTTTGAAATTTTGAAAAAAAAAGTTAGCCTCGTTTCTCATCATTTTGGACCATGGGCTATAGCCCATATCGTACGGCATACTATAGCGCGCCGTTTTTCATCATTTTTGAAGATTTGAAAAAAATGACGAAATGACAAAAACGAAAGGTTATAGCCCATGTTTTTTGAAATTTTGAAAAAAAAAGTTAGCCTCGTTTCTCATCATTTTGGACCATGGGCTATAGCCCATATGGTACGGCATACTATAGCGCGCCGTTTGAAAAAAATGACGAAATGACAAAAACGAAAGGTTATAGCCCATGTTTTTTGAAATTTTGAAAAAAAAAGTTAGCCTCGTTTCTCATCATTTTGGACCATGGGCTATAGCCCATATGGTACGGCATACTATAGCGCGCCGTTTTTCATCATTTTTGAAGATTTGAAAAAAATGACAAAATGACAAAAACGAAAGGTTATAGCCCATGTTTTTTGAAATTTTGAAAAAAAAAGTTAGCCTCGTTTCTCATCATTTTGGACCATGGGCTATAGCCCATATCGTACGGCATACTATAGCGCGCCGTTTTTCATCATTTTTAAAGATTTGAAAAAAATTACGAAATGACAAAAACGATGGGTTATAGCCCATGTTTTTTGAAATTTTGAAAAAAAAAGTTAGCCTCGTTTCTCATCATTTTGGACCATGGGCTATAGCCCATATCGTACGGCATACTATAGCGCGCTGTTTTTCATCATTTTTGAAGATTTGAAAAAAATGACGAAATGACAAAAACGAAAGGTTATAGCCCATGTTTTTTGAAATTTTGAAAAAAAAAGTTAGCCTCGTTTCTCATCATTTTGGACCATGGGCTATAGCCCATATCGTACGGCATACTATAGCGCGCCGTTTTTCATCATTTTTGAAGATTTGAAAAAAATGACGAAATGACAAAAACGAAAGGTTATAGCCCATGTTTTTTGAAATTTTGAAAAAAAAAGTTAGCCTCGTTTCTCATCATTTTGGACAATGGGCTATAGCCCATATCGTACGGCATACTATAGCGCGCCGTTTTTCATCATTTTTGAAGATTTGAAAAAAAAGACAAAATGACAAAAACGAAAGGTTATAGCCCATGTTTTTTGAAATTTTGAAAAAAAAAGTTAGCCTCGTTTCTCATCATTTTGGACCATGGGCTATAGCCCATATCGTACGGCATACTATAGCGCGCCGTTTTTCATCATTTTTAAAGATTTGAAAAAAATTACGAAATGACAAAAACGATGGGTTATAGCCCATGTTTTTTGAAATTTTGAAAAAAAAAGTTAGCCTCGTTTCTCATCATTTTGGAACATGGGCTATAGCCCATATCGTACGGCATACTATAGCGCGCCGTTTTTCATCATTTTTGAAGATTTGAAAAAAATGACGAAATGACAAAAACGAAAGGTTATAGCCCATGTTTTTTGAAATTTTGAAAAAAAAAGTTAGCCTCGTTTCTCATCATTTTGGACCATGGGCTATAGCCCATATCGTACGGCATACTATAGCGCGCCGTTTTTCATCATTTTTGAAGATTTGAAAAAAATGACAAAATGACAAAAACGAAAGGTTATAGCCCATGTTTTTTGAAATTTTGAAAAAAAAAGTTAGCCTTGTTTCTCATCATTTTGGACCATGGGCTATAGCCCATATCGTACGGCATACTATAGCGCGCCGTTTTTCATCATTTTTAAAGATTTGAAAAAAATTACGAAATGACAAAAACGATGGGTTATAGCCCATGTTTTTTGAAATTTTGAAAAAATAAGTTAGCCTCGTTTCTCATCATTTTGGACCATGGGCTATAGCCCATATCGTACGGCATACTATAGCGCGCAGTTTTTCATCATTTTTGAAGATTTGAAAAAAATGACAAAATGACAAAAACGAAAGGTTATAGCCCATGTTTTTTGAAATTTTGAAAAAAAAAGTTAGCCTTGTTTCTCATCATTTTGGACCATGGGCTATAGCCCATATCGTACGGCATACTATAGCGCGCCGTTTTTCATCATTTTTAAAGATTTGAAAAAAATTACGAAATGACAAAAACGATGGGTTATAGCCCATGTTTTTTGAAATTTTGAAAAAATAAGTTAGCCTCGTTTCTCATCATTTTGGACCATGGGCTATAGCCCATATGGTACGGCATACTATAGCGCGCCGTTTTTCATCATTTTTGAAGATTTGAAAAAAATGACGAAATGACAAAAACGAAAGGTTATAGCCCATGTTTTTTGAAATTTTGAAAAAAAAAGTTAGCCTCGTTTCTCATCATTTTGGACCATGGGCTATAGCCCATATCGTACGGCATACTATAGCGCGCCGTTTTTCATCATTTTTGAAGATTTGAAAAAAATTACGAAATGACAAAAACGATGGGTTATAGCCCATGTTTTTTGAAATTTTGAAAAAATAAGTTAGCCTCGTTTCTCATCATTTTGGACCATGGGCTATAGCCCATATCGTACGGCATACTATAGCGCGCCGTTTTTCATCATTTTTGAAGATTTGAAAAAAATGACGAAATGACAAAAACGATGGGTTATAGCCCATGTTTTTTGAAAATTTGGAAAAAAAAGTTAGCCTCGTTTCTCATCATTTTGGACCATGGGCTATAGCCCATATCGTACGGCATATTATAGCGCGCCGTTTTTCATCATTTTTGAAGATTTGAAAAAAATGACAAAATGACAAAAACGAAAGGTTATAGCCCATGTTTTTTGAAATTTTGAAAAAAAAAGTTAGCCTCGTTTCTCATCATTTTGGACCATGGGCTATAGCCCATATCGTACGGCATACTATAGCGCGCCGTTTTTCATCATTTTTAAAGATTTGAAAAAAATTACGAAATGACAAAAACGATGGGTTATAGCCCATGTTTTTTGAAATTTTGAAAAAAAAAGTTAGCCTCGTTTCTCATCATTTTGGACCATGGGCTATAGCCCATATCGTACGGCATACTATAGCGCTCCGTTTTTCATCATTTTTAAAGATTTGAAAAAAATGACGAAATGACAAAAACGATGGGTTATAGCCCATGTTTTTTGAAATTTAAAAAAAAAAAGTTAGCCTCGTTTCTCATCATTTTGGACCATGGGCTATAGCCCATATCGTACGGCATACTATAGCGCGCCGTTTTTCATCATTTTTGAAGATTTGAAAAAATGACGAAATGACAAAAACGAAAGGTTATAGCCCATGTTTTTTGAAATTTTGAAAAAAAAACTTAGCCTCGTTTCTCATCATTTTGGACCATGGGCTATAGCCCATATCGTACGGCATACTATAGCGCGCCGTTTTTCATCATTTTTGAAGATTTGAAAAAAATGACGAAATGACAAAAACGAAAGGTTATAGCCCATGTTTTTTGAAATTTTGAAAAAAAAAGTTAGCCTCGTTTCTCATCATTTTGGACCATGGGCTATAGCCCATATCGTACGGCATACTATAGCGCGCCGTTTTTAATCATTTTTGAAGATTTGGACGAAATGACAAAAACGAAAGGTTATAGCCCATGTTTTTTGAAATTTTGAAAAAAAAAGTTAGCCTCGTTTCTCATCATTTTGGACCATGGGCTATAGCCCATATGGTACGGCATACTATAGCGCGCCGTTTTTCATCATTTTTGAAGATTTGAAAAAAATGACGAAATGACAAAAACGAAAGGTTATAGCCCATGTTTTTTGAAATTTTGAAAAAAAAAGTTAGCCTCGTTTCTCATCATTTTGGACCATGGGCTATAGCCCATATCGTACGGCATACTATAGCGCGCCGTTTTTCATCATTTTTGAAGTTTTTAAAAAAATGACAAAATGACAAAAACGAAAGGTTATAGCCCATGTTTTTTGAAATTTTGAAAAAAAAAGTTAGCCTCGTTTCTCATCATTTTGGACCATGGGCTATAGCCCATATCGTACGGCATACTATAGCGCGCCGTTTTTAATCATTTTTGAAGATTTGAAAAAAATGACGAAATGACAAAAACGAAAGGTTATAGCCCATGTTTTTTGAAATTTTGAAAAAAAAAGTTAGCCTCGTTTCTCATCATTTTGGACCATGGGCTATAGCCCATATCGTACGGCATACTATAGCGCGCCGTTTTTCATCATTTTTAAAGATTTGAAAAAAATTACGAAATGACAAAAACGATGGGTTATAGCCCATGTTTTTTGAAATTTTGAAAAAAAAAGTTAGCCTCGTTTCTCATCATTTTGGACCATGGGCTATAGCCCATATCGTACGGCATACTATAGCGCGCCGTTTTTCATCATTTTTGAAGATTTGAAAAAAATGACGAAATGACAAAAACGAAAGGTTATAGCCCATGTTTTTTGAAATTTTGAAAAAAAAAGTTAGCCTCGTTTCTCATCATTTTGGACCATGGGCTATAGCCCATATCGTACGGCATACTATAGCGCGCCGTTTTTCATCATTTTTGAAGATTTGAAAAAAATGACGAAATGACAAAAACGAAAGGTTATAGCCCATGTTTTTTGAAATTTTGAAAAAAAAAGTTAGCCTCGTTTCTCATCATTTTGGACAATGGGCTATAGCCCATATCGTACGGCATACTATAGCGCGCCGTTTTTCATCATTTTTGAAGATTTGAAAAAAAAGACAAAATGACAAAAACGAAAGGTTATAGCCCATGTTTTTTGAAATTTTGAAAAAAAAAGTTAGCCTCGTTTCTCATCATTTTGGACCATGGGCTATAGCCCATATCGTACGGCATACTATAGCGCGCCGTTTTTCATCATTTTTAAAGATTTGAAAAAAATTACGAAATGACAAAAACGATGGGTTATAGCCCATGTTTTTTGAAATTTTGAAAAAAAAAGTTAGCCTCGTTTCTCATCATTTTGGACCATGGGCTATAGCCCATATCGTACGGCATACTATAGCGCGCCGTTTTTCATCATTTTTGAAGATTTGAAAAAAATGACGAAATGACAAAAACGAAAGGTTATAGCCCATGTTTTTTGAAATTTTGAAAAAAAAAGTTAGCCTCGTTTCTCATCATTTTGGACCATGGGCTATAGCCCATATGGTACGGCATACTATAGCGCGCCGTTTGAAAAAAATGACGAAATGACAAAAACGAAAGGTTATAGCCCATGTTTTTTGAAATTTTGAAAAAAAAAGTTAGCCTCGTTTCTCATCATTTTGGACCATGGGCTATAGCCCATATGGTACGGCATACTATAGCGCGCCGTTTTTCATCATTTTTGAAGATTTGAAAAAAATGACAAAATGACAAAAACGAAAGGTTATAGCCCATGTTTTTTGAAATTTTGAAAAAAAAAGTTAGCCTCGTTTCTCATCATTTTGGACCATGGGCTATAGCCCATATCGTACGGCATACTATAGCGCGCCGTTTTTCATCATTTTTGAAGATTTGAAAAAAATGACAAAATGACAAAAACGAAAGGTTATAGCCCATGTTTTTTGAAATTTTGAAAAAAAAAGTTAGCCTTGTTTCTCATCATTTTGGACCATGGGCTATAGCCCATATCGTACGGCATACTATAGCGCGCCGTTTTTCATCATTTTTAAAGATTTGAAAAAAATTACGAAATGACAAAAACGATGGGTTATAGCCCATGTTTTTTGAAATTTTGAAAAAAAAAGTTAGCCTCGTTTCTCATCATTTTGGACCATGGGCTATAGCCCATATCGTACGGCATACTATAGCGCGCTGTTTTTCATCATTTTTGAAGATTTGAAAAAAATGACGAAATGACAAAAACGAAAGGTTATAGCCCATGTTTTTTGAAATTTTGAAAAAAAAAGTTAGCCTCGTTTCTCATCATTTTGGACCATGGGCTATAGCCCATATCGTACGGCATACTATAGCGCGCCGTTTTTCATCATTTTTGAAGATTTGAAAAAAATGACGAAATGACAAAAACGAAAGGTTATAGCCCATGTTTTTTGAAATTTTGAAAAAAAAAGTTAGCCTCGTTTCTCATCATTTTGGACAATGGGCTATAGCCCATATCGTACGGCATACTATAGCGCGCCGTTTTTCATCATTTTTGAAGATTTGAAAAAAAAGACAAAATGACAAAAACGAAAGGTTATAGCCCATGTTTTTTGAAATTTTGAAAAAAAAAGTTAGCCTCGTTTCTCATCATTTTGGACCATGGGCTATAGCCCATATCGTACGGCATACTATAGCGCGCCGTTTTTCATCATTTTTAAAGATTTGAAAAAAATTACGAAATGACAAAAACGATGGGTTATAGCCCATGTTTTTTGAAATTTTGAAAAAAAAAGTTAGCCTCGTTTCTCATCATTTTGGAACATGGGCTATAGCCCATATCGTACGGCATACTATAGCGCGCCGTTTTTCATCATTTTTGAAGATTTGAAAAAAATGACGAAATGACAAAAACGAAAGGTTATAGCCCATGTTTTTTGAAATTTTGAAAAAAAAAGTTAGCCTCGTTTCTCATCATTTTGGACCATGGGCTATAGCCCATATCGTACGGCATACTATAGCGCGCCGTTTTTCATCATTTTTGAAGATTTGAAAAAAATTACGAAATGACAAAAACGATGGGTTATAGCCCATGTTTTTTGAAATTTTGAAAAAATAAGTTAGCCTCGTTTCTCATCATTTTGGACCATGGGCTATAGCCCATATCGTACGGCATACTATAGCGCGCCGTTTTTCATCATTTTTGAAGATTTGAAAAAAATGACGAAATGACAAAAACGATGGGTTATAGCCCATGTTTTTTGAAAATTTGGAAAAAAAAGTTAGCCTCGTTTCTCATCATTTTGGACCATGGGCTATAGCCCATATCGTACGGCATATTATAGCGCGCCGTTTTTCATCATTTTTGAAGATTTGAAAAAAATGACAAAATGACAAAAACGAAAGGTTATAGCCCATGTTTTTTGAAATTTTGAAAAAAAAAGTTAGCCTCGTTTCTCATCATTTTGGACCATGGGCTATAGCCCATATCGTACGGCATACTATAGCGCGCCGTTTTTCATCATTTTTGAAGATTTGAAAAAAATTACGAAATGACAAAAACGATGGGTTATAGCCCATGTTTTTTGAAATTTTGAAAAAATAAGTTAGCCTCGTTTCTCATCATTTTGGACCATGGGCTATAGCCCATATCGTACGGCATATTATAGCGCGCCGTTTTTCATCATTTTTGAAGATTTGAAAAAAATGACAAAATGACAAAAACGAAAGGTTATAGCCCATGTTTTTTGAAATTTTGGAAAAAAAAGTTAGCCTCGTTTCTCATCATTTTGGACCATGGGCTATAGCCCATATCGTACGGCATACTATAGCGCGCCGTTTTTCATCATTTTTAAAGATTTGAAAAAAATTACGAAATGACAAAAACGATGGGTTATAGCCGATGTTTTTTGAAATTTTGAAAAAAAAAGTTAGCCTCGTTTCTCATCATTTTGGACCATGGGCTATAGCCCATATCGTACGGCATACTATAGCGCTCCGTTTTTCATCATTTTTAAAGATTTGAAAAAAATGACGAAATGACAAAAACGATGGGTTATAGCCCATGTTTTTTGAAATTTTGAAAAAAAAAGTTAGCCTCGTTTCTCATCATTTTGGACCATGGGCTATAGCCCATATCGTACGGCATACTATAGCGCGCCGTTTTTCATCATTTTTGAAGATTTGAAAAAATGACGAAATGACAAAAACGAAAGGTTATAGCCCATGTTTTTTGAAATTTTGAAAAAAAAACTTAGCCTCGTTTCTCATCATTTTGGACCATGGGCTATAGCCCATATCGTACGGCATACTATAGCGCGCCGTTTTTCATCATTTTTGAAGATTTGAAAAAAATGACGAAATGACAAAAACGAAAGGTTATAGCCCATGTTTTTTGAAATTTTGAAAAAAAAAGTTAGCCTCGTTTCTCATCATTTTGGACCATGGGCTATAGCCCATATCGTACGGCATACTATAAAGCGCCGTTTTTAATCATTTTTGAAGATTTGGACGAAATGACAAAAACGAAAGGTTATAGCCCATGTTTTTTGAAATTTTGAAAAAAAAAGTTAGCCTCGTTTCTCATCATTTTGGACCATGGGCTATAGCCCATATCGTACGGCATACTATAGCGCGCCGTTTTTCATCATTTTTGAAGATTTGAAAAAAATGACGAAATGACAAAAACGAAAGGTTATAGCCCATATTTTTTGAAATTTTGAAAAAAAAAGTTAGCCTCGTTTCTCATCATTTTGGACCATGGGCTATAGCCCATATCGTACGGCATACTATAGCGCGCCGTTTTTCGTCATTTTTAAAGATTTGAAAAAATTACGAAATGACAAAAACGATGGGTTATAGCCCATGTTTTTTGAAATTTTGAAAAAAAAAGTTAGCCTCGTTTCTCATCATTTTGGACCATGGGCTATAGCCCATATCGTACGGCATACTATAGCGCGCCGTTTTTCATCATTTTTGAAGATTTGAAAAAAATTACGAAATGACAAAAACGATGGGTTATAGCCCATGTTTTTTGAAATTTTGAAAAAAAAAGTTAGCCTCGTTTCTCATCATTTTGGACCATGGGCTATAGCCCATATCGTACGGCATACTATAGCGCGCCGTTTTTCATCATTTTTGAAGATTTGAAAAAATGACGAAATGACAAAAACGAAAGGTTATAGCCCATGTTTTTTGAAATTTTGAAAAAAAAACTTAGCCTCGTTTCTCATCATTTTGGACCATGGGCTATAGCCCATATCGTACGGCATTCTATAGCGCGCCGTTTTTCATCATTTTTGAAGATTTGAAAAAAATGACGAAATGACAAAAACGAAAGGTTATAGCCCATGTTTTTTGAAATTTTGAAAAAAAAAGTTAGCCTCGTTTCTCATCATTTTGGACCATGGGCTATAGCCCATATCGTACGGCATACTATAGCGCGCCGTTTTTCATCATTTTTGAAGATTTGAAAAAAATGACGAAATGACAAAAACGAAAGGTTATAGCCCATGTTTTTTGAAATTTTGAAAAAAAAAGTTAGCCTCGTTTCTCATCATTTTGGACCATGGGCTATAGCCCATATCGTACGGCATACTATAGCGCGCCGTTTTTAATCATTTTTGAAGATTTGGACGAAATGACAAAAACGAAAGGTTATAGCCCATGTTTTTTGAAATTTTGAAAAAAAAAGTTAGCCTCGTTTCTCATCATTTTGGACCATGGGCTATAGCCCATATCGTACGGCATACTATAGCGCGCCGTTTTTCATCATTTTTGAAGATTTGAAAAAAATGACGAAATGACAAAAACGATGGGTTATAGCCCATGTTTTTTGAAATTTTGAAAAAAAAAGTTAGCCTCGTTTCTCATCATTTTGGACCATGGGCTATAGCCCATATCGTACGGCATACTATAGCGCGCCGTTTTTCATCATTTTTGAAGATTTGAAAAAAATGACAAAATGACAAAAACGAAAGGTTATAGCCCATGTTTTTTGAAAATTTGAAAAAAAAAGTTAGCCTCGTTTCTCATCATTTTGGACCATGGGCTATAGCCCATATCGTACGGCATACTATAGCGCGCCGTTTTTAATCATTTTTGAAGATTTGAAAAAAATGACGAAATGACAAAAACGAAAGGTTATAGCCCATGTTTTTTGAAATTTTGAAAAAAAAAGTTAGCCTCGTTTCTCATCATTTTGGACCATGGGCTATAGCCCATATGGTACGGCATACTATAGCGCGCCGTTTTTCATCATTTTTGAAGATTTGAAAAAAATGACAAAATGACAAAAACGAAAGGTTATAGCCCATGTTTTTTGAAATTTTGAAAAAAAAAGTTAGCCTCGTTTCTCATCATTTTGGACCATGGGCTATAGCCCATATCGTACGGCATACTATAGCGCGCCGTTTTTCATCATTTTTGAAGATTTGAAAAAAATGACAAAATGACAAAAACTAAAGGTTATAGCCCATGTTTTTTGAAATTTTGAAAAAAAAAGTTAGCCTTGTTTCTCATCATTTTGGACCATGGGCTATAGCCCATATCGTACGGCATACTATAGCGCGCCGTTTTTCATCATTTTTAAAGATTTGAAAAAAATTACGAAATGACAAAAACGATGGGTTATAGCCCATGTTTTTTGAAAATTTGAAAAAAAAAAGTTAGCCTCGTTTCTCATCATTTTGGACCATGGGCTATAGCCCATATCGTACGGCATACTATAGCGCGCCGTTTTTCATCATTTTTGAAGATTTGAAAAAAATGACGAAATGACAAAAACGATGGGTTATAGCCCATGTTTTTTGAAATTTTGAAAAAAAAAGTTAGCCTCGTTTCTCATCATTTTGGACCATGGGCTATAGCCCATATCGTACGGCATACTATAGCGCGCCGTTTTTCATCATTTTTGAAGATTTGAAAAAAATGACAAAATGACAAAAACGAAAGGTTATAGCCCATGTTTTTTGAAAATTTGAAAAAAAAAGTTAGCCTCGTTTCTCATCATTTTGGACCATGGGCTATAGCCCATATCGTACGGCATACTATAGCGCGCCGTTTTTAATCATTTTTGAAGATTTGAAAAAAATGACGAAATGACAAAAACGAAAGGTTATAGCCCATGTTTTTTGAAATTTTGAAAAAAAAAGTTAGCCTCGTTTCTCATCATTTTGGACCATGGGCTATAGCCCATATGGTACGGCATACTATAGCGCGCCGTTTTTCATCATTTTTGAAGATTTGAAAAAAATGACAAAATGACAAAAACGAAAGGTTATAGCCCATGTTTTTTGAAATTTTGAAAAAAAAAGTTAGCCTCGTTTCTCATCATTTTGGACCATGGGCTATAGCCCATATCGTACGGCATACTATAGCGCGCCGTTTTTCATCATTTTTGAAGATTTGAAAAAAATGACAAAATGACAAAAACTAAAGGTTATAGCCCATGTTTTTTGAAATTTTGAAAAAAAAAGTTAGCCTTGTTTCTCATCATTTTGGACCATGGGCTATAGCCCATATCGTACGGCATACTATAGCGCGCCGTTTTTCATCATTTTTAAAGATTTGAAAAAAATTACGAAATGACAAAAACGATGGGTTATAGCCCATGTTTTTTGAAAATTTGAAAAAAAAAAGTTAGCCTCGTTTCTCATCATTTTGGACCATGGGCTATAGCCCATATCGTACGGCATACTATAGCGCGCCGTTTTTCATCATTTTTGAAGATTTGAAAAAAATGACGAAATGACAAAAACGAAAGGTTATAGCCCATGTTTTTTGAAATTTTGAAAAAAAAAGTTAGCCTCGTTTCTCATCATTTTGGACCATGGGCTATAGCCCATATCGTACGGCATACTATAGCGCGCCGTTTTTCATCATTTTTGAAGATTTGAAAAAAATGACGAAATGACAAAAACGAAAGGTTATAGCCCATGTTTTTTGAAATTTTGAAAAAAAAAGTTAGCCTCGTTTCTCATCATTTTGGACAATGGGCTATAGCCCATATCGTACGGCATACTATAGCGCGCCGTTTTTCATCATTTTTGAAGATTTGAAAAAAATGACAAAATGACAAAAACGAAAGGTTATAGCCCATGTTTTTTGAAATTTTGAAAAAAAAAGTTAGCCTCGTTTCTCATCATTTTGGACCATGGGCTATAGCCCATATCATACGGCATACTATAGCGCGCCGTTTTTCATCATTTTTGAAGATTTGAAAAAAATGACGAAATGACAAAAACGAAAGGTTATAGCCCATGTTTTTTGAAATTTTGAAAAAAAAAGTTAGCCTCGTTTCTCATCATTTTGGACCATGGGCTATAGCCCATATCGTACGGCATACTATAGCGCGCCGTTTTTCATCATTTTTAAAGATTTGAAAAAAATTACGAAATGACAAAAACGATGGGTTATAGCCCATGTTTTTTGAAATTTTGAAAAAAAAAGTTAGCCTCGTTTCTCATCATTTTGGACCATGGGCTATAGCCCATATCGTACGGCATACTATAGCGCGCCGTTTTTCATCATTTTTGAAGATTTGAAAAAAATGACGAAATGACAAAAACGAAAGGTTATAGCCCATGTTTTTTGAAATTTTGAAAAAAAAAGTTAGCCTCGTTTCTCATCATTTTGGACCATGGGCTATAGCCCATATCGTACGGCATACTATAGCGCGCCGTTTTTCATCATTTTTGAAGATTTGAAAAAAATGACAAAATGACAAAAACGAAAGGTTATAGCCCATGTTTTTTGAAATTTTGAAAAAAAAAGTTAGCCTCGTTTCTCATCATTTTGGACCATGGGCTATAGCCCATATCGTACGGCATTCTATAGCGCGCCGTTTTTCATCATTTTTGAAGATTTGAAAAAAATGACGAAATGACAAAAACGATGGGTTATAGCCCATGTTTTTTGAAATTTTGAAAAAAAAAGTTAGCCTCGTTTCTCATCATTTTGGACCATGGGCTATAGCCCATATCGTACGGCATACTATAGCGCGCCGTTTTTCATCATTTTTGAAGATTTGAAAAAAATGACGAAATGACAAAAACGAAAGGTTATAGCCCATATTTTTTGAAATTTTGAAAAAAAAAGTTAGCCTCGTTTCTCATCATTTTGGACCATGGGCTATAGCCCATATCGTACGGCATACTATAGCGCGCCGTTTTTCGTCATTTTTAAAGATTTGAAAAAATTACGAAATGACAAAAACGATGGGTTATAGCCCATGTTTTTTGAAATTTTGAAAAAAAAAAGTTAGCCTCGTTTCTCATCATTTTGGACCATGGGCTATAGCCCATATCGTACGGCATACTATAGCGCGCCGTTTTTCATCATTTTTGAAGATTTGAAAAAAATTACGAAATGACAAAAACGATGGGTTATAGCCCATGTTTTTTGAAATTTTGAAAAAAAAAGTTAGCCTCGTTTCTCATCATTTTGGACCATGGGCTATAGCCCATATCGTACGGCATACTATAGCGCGCCGTTTTTCATCATTTTTGAAGATTTGAAAAAATGACGAAATGACAAAAACGAAAGGTTATAGCCCATGTTTTTTGAAATTTTGAAAAAAAAACTTAGCCTCGTTTCTCATCATTTTGGACCATGGGCTATAGCCCATATCGTACGGCATACTATAGCGCGCCGTTTTTCATCATTTTTGAAGATTTGAAAAAAATGACGAAATGACAAAAACGAAAGGTTATAGCCCATGTTTTTTGAAATTTTGAAAAAAAAAGTTAGCCTCGTTTCTCATCATTTTGGACCATGGGCTATAGCCCATATCGTACGGCATACTATAGCGCGCCGTTTTTCATCATTTTTGAAGATTTGAAAAAAATGACGAAATGACAAAAACGAAAGGTTATAGCCCATGTTTTTTGAAATTTTGAAAAAAAAAGTTAGCCTCGTTTCTCATCATTTTGGACCATGGGCTATAGCCCATATCGTACGGCATACTATAGCGCGCCGTTTTTAATCATTTTTGAAGATTTGGACGAAATGACAAAAACGAAAGGTTATAGCCCATGTTTTTTGAAATTTTGAAAAAAAAAGTTAGCCTCGTTTCTCATCATTTTGGACCATGGGCTATAGCCCATATCGTACGGCATACTATAGCGCGCCGTTTTTCATCATTTTTGAAGATTTGAAAAAAATGACGAAATGACAAAAACGATGGGTTATAGCCCATGTTTTTTGAAATTTTGAAAAAAAAAGTTAGCCTCGTTTCTCATCATTTTGGACCATGGGCTATAGCCCATATCGTACGGCATACTATAGCGCGCCGTTTTTCATCATTTTTGAAGATTTGAAAAAAATGACAAAATGACAAAAACGAAAGGTTATAGCCCATGTTTTTTGAAAATTTGAAAAAAAAAGTTAGCCTCGTTTCTCATCATTTTGGACCATGGGCTATAGCCCATATCGTACGGCATACTATAGCGCGCCGTTTTTAATCATTTTTGAAGATTTGAAAAAAATGACGAAATGACAAAAACGAAAGGTTATAGCCCATGTTTTTTGAAATTTTGAAAAAAAAAGTTAGCCTCGTTTCTCATCATTTTGGACCATGGGCTATAGCCCATATCGTACGGCATACTATAGCGCGCCGTTTTTCATCATTTTTAAAGATTTGAAAAAAATTACGAAATGACAAAAACGATGGGTTATAGCCCATGTTTTTTGAAATTTTGAAAAAAAAAAGTTAGCCTCGTTTCTCATCATTTTGGACCATGGGCTATAGCCCATATCGTACGGCATACTATAGCGCGCCGTTTTTCATCATTTTTGAAGATTTGAAAAAAATGACGAAATGACAAAAACGAAAGGTTATAGCCCATGTTTTTTGAAATTTTGAAAAAAAAAGTTAGCCTCGTTTCTCATCATTTTGGACCATGGGCTATAGCCCATATCGTACGGCATACTATAGCGCGCCGTTTTTCATCATTTTTGAAGATTTGAAAAAAATGACGAAATGACAAAAACGAAAGGTTATAGCCCATGTTTTTTGAAATTTTGAAAAAAAAAGTTAGCCTCGTTTCTCATCATTTTGGACAATGGGCTATAGCCCATATCGTACGGCATACTATAGCGCGCCGTTTTTCATCATTTTTGAAGATTTGAAAAAAATGACAAAATGACAAAAACGAAAGGTTATAGCCCATGTTTTTTGAAATTTTGAAAAAAAAAGTTAGCCTCGTTTCTCATCATTTTGGACCATGGGCTATAGCCCATATCATACGGCATACTATAGCGCGCCGTTTTTCATCATTTTTGAAGATTTGAAAAAAATGACGAAATGACAAAAACGAAAGGTTATAGCCCATGTTTTTTGAAATTTTGAAAAAAAAAGTTAGCCTCGTTTCTCATCATTTTGGACCATGGGCTATAGCCCATATCATACGGCATACTATAGCGCGCCGTTTTTCATCATTTTTGAAGATTTGAAAAAAATGACGAAATGACAAAAACGAAAGGTTATAGCCCATGTTTTTTGAAATTTTGAAAAAAAAAGTTAGCCTCGTTTCTCATCATTTTGGACCATGGGCTATAGCCCATATCGTACGGCATACTATAGCGCGCCGTTTTTCATCATTTTTAAAGATTTGAAAAAAATTACGAAATGACAAAAACGATGGGTTATAGCCCATGTTTTTTGAAATTTTGAAAAAAAAAGTTAGCCTCGTTTCTCATCATTTTGGACCATGGGCTATAGCCCATATCGTACGGCATACTATAGCGCGCCGTTTTTCATCATTTTTGAAGATTTGAAAAAAATGACGAAATGACAAAAACGAAAGGTTATAGCCCATATTTTTTGAAATTTTGAAAAAAAAAGTTAGCCTCGTTTCTCATCATTTTGGACCATGGGCTATAGCCCATATCGTACGGCATACTATAGCGCGCCGTTTTTCGTCATTTTTAAAGATTTGAAAAAATTACGAAATGACAAAAACGATGGGTTATAGCCCATGTTTTTTGAAATTTTGAAAAAAAAAGTTAGCCTCGTTTCTCATCATTTTGGACCATGGGCTATAGCCCATATCGTACGGCATACTATAGCGCGCCGTTTTTCATCATTTTTGAAGATTTGAAAAAAATTACGAAATGACAAAAACGATGGGTTATAGCCCATGTTTTTTGAAATTTTGAAAAAAAAAGTTAGCCTCGTTTCTCATCATTTTGGACCATGGGCTATAGCCCATATCGTACGGCATACTATAGCGCGCCGTTTTTCATCATTTTTGAAGATTTGAAAAAATGACGAAATGACAAAAACGAAAGGTTATAGCCCATGTTTTTTGAAATTTTGAAAAAAAAACTTAGCCTCGTTTCTCATCATTTTGGACCATGGGCTATAGCCCATATCGTACGGCATACTATAGCGCGCCGTTTTTCATCATTTTTGAAGATTTGAAAAAAATGACGAAATGACAAAAACGAAAGGTTATAGCCCATGTTTTTTGAAATTTTGAAAAAAAAAGTTAGCCTCGTTTCTCATCATTTTGGACCATGGGCTATAGCCCATATCGTACGGCATACTATAGCGCGCCGTTTTTCATCATTTTTGAAGATTTGAAAAAAATGACGAAATGACAAAAACGAAAGGTTACAGCCCATGTTTTTTGAAATTTTGAAAAAAAAAGTTAGCCTCGTTTCTCATCATTTTGGACCATGGGCTATAGCCCATATCGTACGGCATACTATAGCGCGCCGTTTTTAATCATTTTTGAAGATTTGGACGAAATGACAAAAACGAAAGGTTATAGCCCATGTTTTTTGAAATTTTGAAAAAAAAAGTTAGCCTCGTTTCTCATCATTTTGGACCATGGGCTATAGCCCATATCGTACGGCATACTATAGCGCGCCGTTTTTCATCATTTTTGAAGATTTGAAAAAAATTACGAAATGACAAAAACGATGGGTTATAGCCCATGTTTTTTGAAATTTTGAAAAAAAAAGTTAGCCTCGTTTCTCATCATTTTGGACCATGGGCTATAGCCCATATCGTACGGCATACTATAGCGCGCCGTTTTTCATCATTTTTGAAGATTTGAAAAAATGACGAAATGACAAAAACGAAAGGTTATAGCCCATGTTTTTTGAAATTTTGAAAAAAAAACTTAGCCTCGTTTCTCATCATTTTGGACCATGGGCTATAGCCCATATCGTACGGCATACTATAGCGCGCCGTTTTTCATCATTTTTGAAGATTTGAAAAAAATGACGAAATGACAAAAACGAAAGGTTATAGCCCATGTTTTTTGAAATTTTGAAAAAAAAAGTTAGCCTCGTTTCTCATCATTTTGGACCATGGGCTATAGCCCATATCGTACGGCATACTATAGCGCGCCGTTTTTCATCATTTTTGAAGATTTGAAAAAAATGACGAAATGACAAAAACGAAAGGTTATAGCCCATGTTTTTTGAAATTTTGAAAAAAAAAGTTAGCCTCGTTTCTCATCATTTTGGACCATGGGCTATAGCCCATATCGTACGGCATACTATAGCGCGCTGTTTTTCATCATTTTTGAAGATTTGAAAAAAATGACGAAATGACAAAAACGAAAGGTTATAGCCCATGTTTTTTGAAATTTTGAAAAAAAAAGTTAGCCTCGTTTCTCATCATTTTGGACCATGGGCTATAGCCCATATCGTACGGCATACTATAGCGCGCCGTTTTTCATCATTTTTGAAGATTTGAAAAAAATGACGAAATGACAAAAACGAAAGGTTATAGCCCATGTTTTTTGAAATTTTGAAAAAAAAAGTTAGCCTCGTTTCTCATCATTTTGGACAATGGGCTATAGCCCATATCGTACGGCATACTATAGCGCGCCGTTTTTCATCATTTTTGAAGATTTGAAAAAAAAGACAAAATGACAAAAACGAAAGGTTATAGCCCATGTTTTTTGAAATTTTGAAAAAAAAAGTTAGCCTCGTTTCTCATCATTTTGGACCATGGGCTATAGCCCATATCGTACGGCATACTATAGCGCGCCGTTTTTCATCATTTTTAAAGATTTGAAAAAAATTACGAAATGACAAAAACGATGGGTTATAGCCCATGTTTTTTGAAATTTTGAAAAAAAAAGTTAGCCTCGTTTCTCATCATTTTGGAACATGGGCTATAGCCCATATCGTACGGCATACTATAGCGCGCCGTTTTTCATCATTTTTGAAGATTTGAAAAAAATGACGAAATGACAAAAACGAAAGGTTATAGCCCATGTTTTTTGAAATTTTGAAAAAAAAAGTTAGCCTCGTTTCTCATCATTTTGGACCATGGGCTATAGCCCATATCGTACGGCATACTATAGCGCGCCGTTTTTCATCATTTTTGAAGATTTGAAAAAAATGACAAAATGACAAAAACGAAAGGTTATAGCCCATGTTTTTTGAAATTTTGAAAAAAAAAGTTAGCCTTGTTTCTCATCATTTTGGACCATGGGCTATAGCCCATATCGTACGGCATACTATAGCGCGCCGTTTTTCATCATTTTTAAAGATTTGAAAAAAATTACGAAATGACAAAAACGATGGGTTATAGCCCATGTTTTTTGAAATTTTGAAAAAATAAGTTAGCCTCGTTTCTCATCATTTTGGACCATGGGCTAAAGCCCATATCGTACGGCATACTATAGCGCGCCGTTTTTCATCATTTTTGAAGATTTGAAAAAAATGACAAAATGACAAAAACGAAAGGTTATAGCCCATGTTTTTTGAAATTTTGAAAAAAAAAGTTAGCCTTGTTTCTCATCATTTTGGACCATGGGCTATAGCCCATATCGTACGGCATACTATAGCGCGCCGTTTTTCATCATTTTTAAAGATTTGAAAAAAATTACGAAATGACAAAAACGATGGGTTATAGCCCATGTTTTTTGAAATTTTGAAAAAATAAGTTAGCCTCGTTTCTCATCATTTTGGACCATGGGCTATAGCCCATATGGTACGGCATACTATAGCGCGCCGTTTTTCATCATTTTTGAAGATTTGAAAAAAATGACGAAATGACAAAAACGAAAGGTTATAGCCCATGTTTTTTGAAATTTTGAAAAAAAAAGTTAGCCTCGTTTCTCATCATTTTGGACCATGGGCTATAGCCCATATCGTACGGCATACTATAGCGCGCCGTTTTTCATCATTTTTGAAGATTTGAAAAAAATTACGAAATGACAAAAACGATGGGTTATAGCCCATGTTTTTTGAAATTTTGAAAAAATAAGTTAGCCTCGTTTCTCATCATTTTGGACCATGGGCTATAGCCCATATCGTACGGCATACTATAGCGCGCCGTTTTTCATCATTTTTGAAGATTTGAAAAAAATGACGAAATGACAAAAACGATGGGTTATAGCCCATGTTTTTTGAAAATTTGGAAAAAAAAGTTAGCCTCGTTTCTCATCATTTTGGACCATGGGCTATAGCCCATATCGTACGGCATATTATAGCGCGCCGTTTTTCATCATTTTTGAAGATTTGAAAAAAATGACAAAATGACAAAAACGAAAGGTTATAGCCCATGTTTTTTGAAATTTTGAAAAAAAAAGTTAGCCTCGTTTCTCATCATTTTGGACCATGGGCTATAGCCCATATCGTACGGCATACTATAGCGCGCCGTTTTTCATCATTTTTGAAGATTTGAAAAAAATTACGAAATGACAAAAACGATGGGTTATAGCCCATGTTTTTTGAAATTTTGAAAAAATAAGTTAGCCTCGTTTCTCATCATTTTGGACCATGGGCTATAGCCCATATCGTACGGCATACTATAGCGCGCCGTTTTTCATCATTTTTGAAGATTTGAAAAAAATGACGAAATGACAAAAACGATGGGTTATAGCCCATGTTTTTTGAAAATTTGGAAAAAAAAGTTAGCCTCGTTTCTCATCATTTTGGACCATGGGCTATAGCCCATATCGTACGGCATATTATAGCGCGCCGTTTTTCATCATTTTTGAAGATTTGAAAAAAATGACAAAATGACAAAAACGAAAGGTTATAGCCCATGTTTTTTGAAATTTTGAAAAAAAAAGTTAGCCTCGTTTCTCATCATTTTGGACCATGGGCTATAGCCCATATCGTACGGCATACTATAGCGCGCCGTTTTTCATCATTTTTAAAGATTTGAAAAAAATTACGAAATGACAAAAACGATGGGTTATAGCCGATGTTTTTTGAAATTTTGAAAAAAAAAGTTAGCCTCGTTTCTCATCATTTTGGACCATGGGCTATAGCCCATATCGTACGGCATACTATAGCGCTCCGTTTTTCATCATTTTTAAAGATTTGAAAAAAATGACGAAATGACAAAAACGATGGGTTATAGCCCATGTTTTTTGAAATTTTGAAAAAAAAAGTTAGCCTCGTTTCTCATCATTTTGGACCATGGGCTATAGCCCATATCGTACGGCATACTATAGCGCGCCGTTTTTCATCATTTTTGAAGATTTGAAAAAATGACGAAATGACAAAAACGAAAGGTTATAGCCCATGTTTTTTGAAATTTTGAAAAAAAAACTTAGCCTCGTTTCTCATCATTTTGGACCATGGGCTATAGCCCATATCGTACGGCATACTATAGCGCGCCGTTTTTCATCATTTTTGAAGATTTGAAAAAAATGACGAAATGACAAAAACGAAAGGTTATAGCCCATGTTTTTTGAAATTTTGAAAAAAAAAGTTAGCCTCGTTTCTCATCATTTTGGACCATGGGCTATAGCCCATATCGTACGGCATACTATAGCGCGCCGTTTTTAATCATTTTTGAAGATTTGGACGAAATGACAAAAACGAAAGGTTATAGCCCATGTTTTTTGAAATTTTGAAAAAAAAAGTTAGCCTCGTTTCTCATCATTTTGGACCATGGGCTATAGCCCATATCGTACGGCATACTATAGCGCGCCGTTTTTCATCATTTTTGAAGATTTGAAAAAAATGACGAAATGACAAAAACGAAAGGTTATAGCCCATATTTTTTGAAATTTTGAAAAAAAAAGTTAGCCTCGTTTCTCATCATTTTGGACCATGGGCTATAGCCCATATCGTACGGCATACTATAGCGCGCCGTTTTTCGTCATTTTTAAAGATTTGAAAAAATTACGAAATGACAAAAACGATGGGTTATAGCCCATGTTTTTTGAAATTTTGAAAAAAAAAGTTAGCCTCGTTTCTCATCATTTTGGACCATGGGCTATAGCCCATATCGTACGGCATACTATAGCGCGCCGTTTTTCATCATTTTTGAAGATTTGAAAAAAATTACGAAATGACAAAAACGATGGGTTATAGCCCATGTTTTTTGAAATTTTGAAAAAAAAAGTTAGCCTCGTTTCTCATCATTTTGGACCATGGGCTATAGCCCATATCGTACGGCATACTATAGCGCGCCGTTTTTCATCATTTTTGAAGATTTGAAAAAATGACGAAATGACAAAAACGAAAGGTTATAGCCCATGTTTTTTGAAATTTTGAAAAAAAAACTTAGCCTCGTTTCTCATCATTTTGGACCATGGGCTATAGCCCATATCGTACGGCATTCTATAGCGCGCCGTTTTTCATCATTTTTGAAGATTTGAAAAAAATGACGAAATGACAAAAACGAAAGGTTATAGCCCATGTTTTTTGAAATTTTGAAAAAAAAAGTTAGCCTCGTTTCTCATCATTTTGGACCATGGGCTATAGCCCATATCGTACGGCATACTATAGCGCGCCGTTTTTCATCATTTTTGAAGATTTGAAAAAAATGACGAAATGACAAAAACGAAAGGTTATAGCCCATGTTTTTTGAAATTTTGAAAAAAAAAGTTAGCCTCGTTTCTCATCATTTTGGACCATGGGCTATAGCCCATATCGTACGGCATACTATAGCGCGCCGTTTTTAATCATTTTTGAAGATTTGGACGAAATGACAAAAACGAAAGGTTATAGCCCATGTTTTTTGAAATTTTGAAAAAAAAAGTTAGCCTCGTTTCTCATCATTTTGGACCATGGGCTATAGCCCATATCGTACGGCATACTATAGCGCGCCGTTTTTCATCATTTTTGAAGATTTGAAAAAAATGACGAAATGACAAAAACGATGGGTTATAGCCCATGTTTTTTGAAATTTTGAAAAAAAAAGTTAGCCTCGTTTCTCATCATTTTGGACCATGGGCTATAGCCCATATCGTACGGCATACTATAGCGCGCCGTTTTTCATCATTTTTGAAGATTTGAAAAAAATGACAAAATGACAAAAACGAAAGGTTATAGCCCATGTTTTTTGAAAATTTGAAAAAAAAAGTTAGCCTCGTTTCTCATCATTTTGGACCATGGGCTATAGCCCATATCGTACGGCATACTATAGCGCGCCGTTTTTAATCATTTTTGAAGATTTGAAAAAAATGACGAAATGACAAAAACGAAAGGTTATAGCCCATGTTTTTTGAAATTTTGAAAAAAAAAGTTAGCCTCGTTTCTCATCATTTTGGACCATGGGCTATAGCCCATATGGTACGGCATACTATAGCGCGCCGTTTTTCATCATTTTTGAAGATTTGAAAAAAATGACAAAATGACAAAAACGAAAGGTTATAGCCCATGTTTTTTGAAATTTTGAAAAAAAAAGTTAGCCTCGTTTCTCATCATTTTGGACCATGGGCTATAGCCCATATCGTACGGCATACTATAGCGCGCCGTTTTTCATCATTTTTGAAGATTTGAAAAAAATGACAAAATGACAAAAACTAAAGGTTATAGCCCATGTTTTTTGAAATTTTGAAAAAAAAAGTTAGCCTTGTTTCTCATCATTTTGGACCATGGGCTATAGCCCATATCGTACGGCATACTATAGCGCGCCGTTTTTCATCATTTTTAAAGATTTGAAAAAAATTACGAAATGACAAAAACGATGGGTTATAGCCCATGTTTTTTGAAAATTTGAAAAAAAAAAGTTAGCCTCGTTTCTCATCATTTTGGACCATGGGCTATAGCCCATATCGTACGGCATACTATAGCGCGCCGTTTTTCATCATTTTTGAAGATTTGAAAAAAATGACGAAATGACAAAAACGAAAGGTTATAGCCCATGTTTTTTGAAATTTTGAAAAAAAAAGTTAGCCTCGTTTCTCATCATTTTGGACCATGGGCTATAGCCCATATCGTACGGCATACTATAGCGCGCCGTTTTTCATCATTTTTGAAGATTTGAAAAAAATGACGAAATGACAAAAACGAAAGGTTATAGCCCATGTTTTTTGAAATTTTGAAAAAAAAAGTTAGCCTCGTTTCTCATCATTTTGGACAATGGGCTATAGCCCATATCGTACGGCATACTATAGCGCGCCGTTTTTCATCATTTTTGAAGATTTGAAAAAAATGACAAAATGACAAAAACGAAAGGTTATAGCCCATGTTTTTTGAAATTTTGAAAAAAAAAGTTAGCCTCGTTTCTCATCATTTTGGACCATGGGCTATAGCCCATATCATACGGCATACTATAGCGCGCCGTTTTTCATCATTTTTGAAGATTTGAAAAAAATGACGAAATGACAAAAACGAAAGGTTATAGCCCATGTTTTTTGAAATTTTGAAAAAAAAAGTTAGCCTCGTTTCTCATCATTTTGGACCATGGGCTATAGCCCATATCGTACGGCATACTATAGCGCGCCGTTTTTCATCATTTTTAAAGATTTGAAAAAAATTACGAAATGACAAAAACGATGGGTTATAGCCCATGTTTTTTGAAATTTTGAAAAAAAAAGTTAGCCTCGTTTCTCATCATTTTGGACCATGGGCTATAGCCCATATCGTACGGCATACTATAGCGCGCCGTTTTTCATCATTTTTGAAGATTTGAAAAAAATGACGAAATGACAAAAACGAAAGGTTATAGCCCATGTTTTTTGAAATTTTGAAAAAAAAAGTTAGCCTCGTTTCTCATCATTTTGGACCATGGGCTATAGCCCATATCGTACGGCATACTATAGCGCGCCGTTTTTCATCATTTTTGAAGATTTGAAAAAAATGACAAAATGACAAAAACGAAAGGTTATAGCCCATGTTTTTTGAAATTTTGAAAAAAAAAGTTAGCCTCGTTTCTCATCATTTTGGACCATGGGCTATAGCCCATATCGTACGGCATTCTATAGCGCGCCGTTTTTCATCATTTTTGAAGATTTGAAAAAAATGACGAAATGACAAAAACGATGGGTTATAGCCCATGTTTTTTGAAATTTTGAAAAAAAAAGTTAGCCTCGTTTCTCATCATTTTGGACCATGGGCTATAGCCCATATCGTACGGCATACTATAGCGCGCCGTTTTTCATCATTTTTGAAGATTTGAAAAAAATGACGAAATGACAAAAACGAAAGGTTATAGCCCATATTTTTTGAAATTTTGAAAAAAAAAGTTAGCCTCGTTTCTCATCATTTTGGACCATGGGCTATAGCCCATATCGTACGGCATACTATAGCGCGCCGTTTTTCGTCATTTTTAAAGATTTGAAAAAATTACGAAATGACAAAAACGATGGGTTATAGCCCATGTTTTTTGAAATTTTGAAAAAAAAAAGTTAGCCTCGTTTCTCATCATTTTGGACCATGGGCTATAGCCCATATCGTACGGCATACTATAGCGCGCCGTTTTTCATCATTTTTGAAGATTTGAAAAAAATTACGAAATGACAAAAACGATGGGTTATAGCCCATGTTTTTTGAAATTTTGAAAAAAAAAGTTAGCCTCGTTTCTCATCATTTTGGACCATGGGCTATAGCCCATATCGTACGGCATACTATAGCGCGCCGTTTTTCATCATTTTTGAAGATTTGAAAAAATGACGAAATGACAAAAACGAAAGGTTATAGCCCATGTTTTTTGAAATTTTGAAAAAAAAACTTAGCCTCGTTTCTCATCATTTTGGACCATGGGCTATAGCCCATATCGTACGGCATACTATAGCGCGCCGTTTTTCATCATTTTTGAAGATTTGAAAAAAATGACGAAATGACAAAAACGAAAGGTTATAGCCCATGTTTTTTGAAATTTTGAAAAAAAAAGTTAGCCTCGTTTCTCATCATTTTGGACCATGGGCTATAGCCCATATCGTACGGCATACTATAGCGCGCCGTTTTTCATCATTTTTGAAGATTTGAAAAAAATGACGAAATGACAAAAACGAAAGGTTATAGCCCATGTTTTTTGAAATTTTGAAAAAAAAAGTTAGCCTCGTTTCTCATCATTTTGGACCATGGGCTATAGCCCATATCGTACGGCATACTATAGCGCGCCGTTTTTAATCATTTTTGAAGATTTGGACGAAATGACAAAAACGAAAGGTTATAGCCCATGTTTTTTGAAATTTTGAAAAAAAAAGTTAGCCTCGTTTCTCATCATTTTGGACCATGGGCTATAGCCCATATCGTACGGCATACTATAGCGCGCCGTTTTTCATCATTTTTGAAGATTTGAAAAAAATGACGAAATGACAAAAACGATGGGTTATAGCCCATGTTTTTTGAAATTTTGAAAAAAAAAGTTAGCCTCGTTTCTCATCATTTTGGACCATGGGCTATAGCCCATATCGTACGGCATACTATAGCGCGCCGTTTTTCATCATTTTTGAAGATTTGAAAAAAATGACGAAATGACAAAAACGAAAGGTTATAGCCCATGTTTTTTGAAATTTTGAAAAAAAAAGTTAGCCTCGTTTCTCATCATTTTGGACAATGGGCTATAGCCCATATCGTACGGCATACTATAGCGCGCCGTTTTTCATCATTTTTGAAGATTTGAAAAAAATGACAAAATGACAAAAACGAAAGGTTATAGCCCATGTTTTTTGAAATTTTGAAAAAAAAAGTTAGCCTCGTTTCTCATCATTTTGGACCATGGGCTATAGCCCATATCATACGGCATACTATAGCGCGCCGTTTTTCATCATTTTTGAAGATTTGAAAAAAATGACGAAATGACAAAAACGAAAGGTTATAGCCCATGTTTTTTGAAATTTTGAAAAAAAAAAGTTAGCCTCGTTTCTCATCATTTTGGACCATGGGCTATAGCCCATATCGTACGGCATACTATAGCGCGCCGTTTTTCATCATTTTTGAAGATTTGAAAAAAATGACGAAATGACAAAAACGAAAGGTTATAGCCCATGTTTTTTGAAATTTTGAAAAAAAAAGTTAGCCTCGTTTCTCATCATTTTGGACCATGGGCTATAGCCCATATCGTACGGCATACTATAGCGCGCCGTTTTTCATCATTTTTGAAGATTTGAAAAAAATGACGAAATGACAAAAACGAAAGGTTATAGCCCATGTTTTTTGAAATTTTGAAAAAAAAAGTTAGCCTCGTTTCTCATCATTTTGGACAATGGGCTATAGCCCATATCGTACGGCATACTATAGCGCGCCGTTTTTCATCATTTTTGAAGATTTGAAAAAAATGACGAAATGACAAAAACGAAAGGTTATAGCCCATGTTTTTTGAAATTTTGAAAAAAAAAGTTAGCCTCGTTTCTCATCATTTTGGACCATGGGCTATAGCCCATATCATACGGCATACTATAGCGCGCCGTTTTTCATCATTTTTGAAGATTTGAAAAAAATGACGAAATGACAAAAACGAAAGGTTATAGCCCATGTTTTTTGAAATTTTGAAAAAAAAAGTTAGCCTCGTTTCTCATCATTTTGGACCATGGGCTATAGCCCATATCATACGGCATACTATAGCGCGCCGTTTTTCATCATTTTTGAAGATTTGAAAAAAATGACGAAATGACAAAAACGAAAGGTTATAGCCCATGTTTTTTGAAATTTTGAAAAAAAAAGTTAGCCTCGTTTCTCATCATTTTGGACCATGGGCTATAGCCCATATCGTACGGCATACTATAGCGCGCCGTTTTTCATCATTTTTAAAGATTTGAAAAAAATTACGAAATGACAAAAACGATGGGTTATAGCCCATGTTTTTTGAAATTTTGAAAAAAAAAGTTAGCCTCGTTTCTCATCATTTTGGACCATGGGCTATAGCCCATATCGTACGGCATACTATAGCGCGCCGTTTTTCATCATTTTTGAAGATTTGAAAAAAATGACGAAATGACAAAAACGAAAGGTTATAGCCCATATTTTTTGAAATTTTGAAAAAAAAAGTTAGCCTCGTTTCTCATCATTTTGGACCATGGGCTATAGCCCATATCGTACGGCATACTATAGCGCGCCGTTTTTCGTCATTTTTAAAGATTTGAAAAAATTACGAAATGACAAAAACGATGGGTTATAGCCCATGTTTTTTGAAATTTTGAAAAAAAAAGTTAGCCTCGTTTCTCATCATTTTGGACCATGGGCTATAGCCCATATCGTACGGCATACTATAGCGCGCCGTTTTTCATCATTTTTGAAGATTTGAAAAAAATTACGAAATGACAAAAACGATGGGTTATAGCCCATGTTTTTTGAAATTTTGAAAAAAAAAGTTAGCCTCGTTTCTCATCATTTTGGACCATGGGCTATAGCCCATATCGTACGGCATACTATAGCGCGCCGTTTTTCATCATTTTTGAAGATTTGAAAAAATGACGAAATGACAAAAACGAAAGGTTATAGCCCATGTTTTTTGAAATTTTGAAAAAAAAACTTAGCCTCGTTTCTCATCATTTTGGACCATGGGCTATAGCCCATATCGTACGGCATACTATAGCGCGCCGTTTTTCATCATTTTTGAAGATTTGAAAAAAATGACGAAATGACAAAAACGAAAGGTTATAGCCCATGTTTTTTGAAATTTTGAAAAAAAAAGTTAGCCTCGTTTCTCATCATTTTGGACCATGGGCTATAGCCCATATCGTACGGCATACTATAGCGCGCCGTTTTTCATCATTTTTGAAGATTTGAAAAAAATGACGAAATGACAAAAACGAAAGGTTACAGCCCATGTTTTTTGAAATTTTGAAAAAAAAAGTTAGCCTCGTTTCTCATCATTTTGGACCATGGGCTATAGCCCATATCGTACGGCATACTATAGCGCGCCGTTTTTAATCATTTTTGAAGATTTGGACGAAATGACAAAAACGAAAGGTTATAGCCCATGTTTTTTGAAATTTTGAAAAAAAAAGTTAGCCTCGTTTCTCATCATTTTGGACCATGGGCTATAGCCCATATCGTACGGCATACTATAGCGCGCCGTTTTTCATCATTTTTGAAGATTTGAAAAAAATTACGAAATGACAAAAACGATGGGTTATAGCCCATGTTTTTTGAAATTTTGAAAAAAAAAGTTAGCCTCGTTTCTCATCATTTTGGACCATGGGCTATAGCCCATATCGTACGGCATACTATAGCGCGCCGTTTTTCATCATTTTTGAAGATTTGAAAAAATGACGAAATGACAAAAACGAAAGGTTATAGCCCATGTTTTTTGAAATTTTGAAAAAAAAACTTAGCCTCGTTTCTCATCATTTTGGACCATGGGCTATAGCCCATATCGTACGGCATACTATAGCGCGCCGTTTTTCATCATTTTTGAAGATTTGAAAAAAATGACGAAATGACAAAAACGAAAGGTTATAGCCCATGTTTTTTGAAATTTTGAAAAAAAAAGTTAGCCTCGTTTCTCATCATTTTGGACCATGGGCTATAGCCCATATCGTACGGCATACTATAGCGCGCCGTTTTTCATCATTTTTGAAGATTTGAAAAAAATGACGAAATGACAAAAACGAAAGGTTATAGCCCATGTTTTTTGAAATTTTGAAAAAAAAAGTTAGCCTCGTTTCTCATCATTTTGGACCATGGGCTATAGCCCATATCGTACGGCATACTATAGCGCGCCGTTTTTAATCATTTTTGAAGATTTGGACGAAATGACAAAAACGAAAGGTTATAGCCCATGTTTTTTGAAATTTTGAAAAAAAAAGTTAGCCTCGTTTCTCATCATTTTGGACCATGGGCTATAGCCCATATCGTACGGCATACTATAGCGCGCCGTTTTTCATCATTTTTGAAGATTTGAAAAAAATGACGAAATGACAAAAACGATGGGTTATAGCCCATGTTTTTTGAAATTTTGAAAAAAAAAGTTAGCCTCGTTTCTCATCATTTTGGACCATGGGCTATAGCCCATATCGTACGGCATACTATAGCGCGCCGTTTTTCATCATTTTTGAAGATTTGAAAAAAATGACAAAATGACAAAAACGAAAGGTTATAGCCCATGTTTTTTGAAAATTTGAAAAAAAAAGTTAGCCTCGTTTCTCATCATTTTGGACCATGGGCTATAGCCCATATCGTACGGCATACTATAGCGCGCCGTTTTTAATCATTTTTGAAGATTTGAAAAAAATGACGAAATGACAAAAACGAAAGGTTATAGCCCATGTTTTTTGAAATTTTGAAAAAAAAAGTTAGCCTCGTTTCTCATCATTTTGGACCATGGGCTATAGCCCATATCGTACGGCATACTATAGCGCGCCGTTTTTCATCATTTTTAAAGATTTGAAAAAAATTACGAAATGACAAAAACGATGGGTTATAGCCCATGTTTTTTGAAATTTTGAAAAAAAAAAGTTAGCCTCGTTTCTCATCATTTTGGACCATGGGCTATAGCCCATATCGTACGGCATACTATAGCGCGCCGTTTTTCATCATTTATGAAGATTTGAAAAAAATGACGAAATGACAAAAACGAAAGGTTATAGCCCATGTTTTTTGAAATTTTGAAAAAAAAAGTTAGCCTCGTTTCTCATCATTTTGGACCATGGGCTATAGCCCATATCGTACGGCATACTATAGCGCGCCGTTTTTCATCATTTTTGAAGATTTGAAAAAAATGACGAAATGACAAAAACGAAAGGTTATAGCCCATGTTTTTTGAAATTTTGAAAAAAAAAGTTAGCCTCGTTTCTCATCATTTTGGACAATGGGCTATAGCCCATATCGTACGGCATACTATAGCGCGCCGTTTTTCATCATTTTTGAAGATTTGAAAAAAATGACAAAATGACAAAAACGAAAGGTTATAGCCCATGTTTTTTGAAATTTTGAAAAAAAAAGTTAGCCTCGTTTCTCATCATTTTGGACCATGGGCTATAGCCCATATCATACGGCATACTATAGCGCGCCGTTTTTCATCATTTTTGAAGATTTGAAAAAAATGACGAAATGACAAAAACGAAAGGTTATAGCCCATGTTTTTTGAATTTTTGAAAAAAAAAGTTAGCCTCGTTTCTCATCATTTTGGACCATGGGCTATAGCCCATATCGTACGGCATACTATAGCGCGCCGTTTTTCATCATTTTTAAAGATTTGAAAAAAATTACGAAATGACAAAAACGATGGGTTATAGCCCATGTTTTTTGAAATTTTGAAAAAAAAAGTTAGCCTCGTTTCTCATCATTTTGGACCATGGGCTATAGCCCATATCGTACGGCATACTATAGCGCGCCGTTTTTCATCATTTTTGAAGATTTGAAAAAAATGACAAAATGACAAAAACGAAAGGTTATAGCCCATGTTTTTTGAAAATTTGAAAAAAAAAGTTAGCCTCGTTTCTCATCATTTTGGACCATGGGCTATAGCCCATATCGTACGGCATACTATAGCGCGCCGTTTTTAATCATTTTTGAAGATTTGAAAAAAATGACGAAATGACAAAAACGAAAGGTTATAGCCCATGTTTTTTGAAATTTTGAAAAAAAAAGTTAGCCTCGTTTCTCATCATTTTGGACCATGGGCTATAGCCCATATCGTACGGCATACTATAGCGCGCCGTTTTTCATCATTTTTAAAGATTTGAAAAAAATTACGAAATGACAAAAACGATGGGTTATAGCCCATGTTTTTTGAAATTTTGAAAAAAAAAAGTTAGCCTCGTTTCTCATCATTTTGGACCATGGGCTATAGCCCATATCGTACGGCATACTATAGCGCGCCGTTTTTCATCATTTTTGAAGATTTGAAAAAAATGACGAAATGACAAAAACGAAAGGTTATAGCCCATGTTTTTTGAAATTTTGAAAAAAAAAGTTAGCCTCGTTTCTCATCATTTTGGACCATGGGCTATAGCCCATATCGTACGGCATACTATAGCGCGCCGTTTTTCATCATTTTTGAAGATTTGAAAAAAATGACGAAATGACAAAAACGAAAGGTTATAGCCCATGTTTTTTGAAATTTTGAAAAAAAAAGTTAGCCTCGTTTCTCATCATTTTGGACAATGGGCTATAGCCCATATCGTACGGCATACTATAGCGCGCCGTTTTTCATCATTTTTGAAGATTTGAAAAAAATGACAAAATGACAAAAACGATGGGTTATAGCCCATGTTTTTTGAAATTTTGAAAAAAAAAGTTAGCCTCGTTTCTCATCATTTTGGACCATGGGCTATAGCCCATATCGTACGGCATACTATAGCGCGCCGTTTTTCATCATTTTTGAAGATTTGAAAAAAATTACGAAATGACAAAAACGAAAGGTTATAGCCCATGTTTTTTGAAATTTTGAAAAAAAAAGTTAGCCTCGTTTCTCATCATTTTGGACCATGGGCTATAGCCCATATGGTACGGCATACTATAGCGCGCCGTTTTTCATCATTTTTGAAGATTTGAAAAAAATGACAAAATGACAAAAACGAAAGGTTATAGCCCATGTTTTTTGAAATTTTGAAAAAAAAAGTTAGCCTCGTTTCTCATCATTTTGGACCATGGGCTATAGCCCATATCGTACGGCATTCTATAGCGCGCCGTTTTTCATCATTTTTGAAGATTTGAAAAAAATGACGAAATGACAAAAACGATGGGTTATAGCCCATGTTTTTTGAAATTTTGAAAAAAAAAGTTAGCCTCGTTTCTCATCATTTTGGACCATGGGCTATAGCCCATATCGTACGGCATACTATGGCGCGCCGTTTTTCATCATTTTTGAAGATTTGAAAAAAATGACAAAATGACAAAAACGAAAGGTTATAGCCCATGTTTTTTGAAATTTTGAAAAAAAAAGTTAGCCTCGTTTCTCATCATTTTGGACCATGGGCTATAGCCCATATCGTACGGCATACTATAGCGCGCCGTTTTTCATCATTTTTGAAGATTTGAAAAAAATGACAAAATGACAAAAACGAAAGGTTATAGCCCATGTTTTTTGAAATTTTGAAAAAAAAAGTTAGCCTCGTTTCTCATCATTTTGGACCATGGGCTATAGCCCATATCGTACGGCATACTATAGCGCGCCGTTTTTCATCATTTTTAAAGATTTGAAAAAAATTACGAAATGACAAAAACGATGGGTTATAGCCCATGTTTTATGAAATTTTGAAAAAAAAAGTTAGCCTCGTTTCTCATCATTTTGGACCATGGGCTATAGCCCATATCGTACGGCATACTATAGCGCGCCGTTTTTCATCATTTTTGAAGATTTGAAAAAAATGACGAAATGACAAAAACGAAAGGTTATAGCCCATGTTTTTTGAAATTTAAAAAAAAAAGTTAGCCTCGTCTCTCATCATTTTGGACCATGGGCTATAGCCCATATGGTACGGCATACTATAGCGCGCCGTTTTTCATCATTTTTGAAGATTTGAAAAAAATGACGAAATGACAAAAACGAAAGGTTATAGCCCATGTTTTTTGAAATTTTGAAAAAAAAAGTTAGCCTCGTTTCTCATCATTTTGGACCATGGGCTATAGCCCATATCGTACGGCATACTATAGCGCGCCGTTTTTCATCATTTTTGAAGATTTGAAAAAAATGACAAAATGACAAAAACGAAAGGTTATAGCCCATGTTTTTTGAAATTTTGAAAAAAAAAGTTAGCCTCGTTTCTCATCATTTTGGACCATGGGCTATAGCCCATATCGTACGGCATACTATAGCGCGCAGTTTTTCATCATTTTTGAAGATTTGAAAAAAATGACGAAATGACAAAAACGAAAGGTTATAGCCCATGTTTTTTGAAATTTTGAAAAAGAAGTTAGCCTCGTTTCTCATCATTTTGGACCATGGGCTATAGCCCATATGGTACGGCATACTATAGCGCGCCGTTTGAAAAAAATTACGAAATGACAAAAACGAAAGGTTATAGCCCATGTTTTTTGAAATTTTGAAAAAAAAAGTTAGCCTCGTTTCTCATCATTTTGGACCATGGGCTATAGCCCATATGGTACGGCATACTATAGCGCGCCGTTTTTCATCATTTTTGAAGATTTGAAAAAAATGACAAAATGACAAAAACGAAAGGTTATAGCCCATGTTTTTTGAAATTTTGAAAAAAAAAGTTAGCCTCGTTTCTCATCATTTTGGACCATGGGCTATAGCCCATATCGTACGGCATACTATAGCGCGCCGTTTTTCATCATTTTTAAAGATTTGAAAAAAATTACGAAATGACAAAAACGATGGGTTATAGCCCATGTTTTATGAAATTTTGAAAAAAAAAGTTAGCCTCGTTTCTCATCATTTTGGACCATGGGCTATAGCCCATATCGTACGGCATACTATAGCGCGCCGTTTTTCATCATTTTTGAAGATTTGAAAAAAATGACGAAATGACAAAAACGAAAGGTTATAGCCCATGTTTTTTGAAATTTTGAAAAAAAAAGTTAGCCTCGTTTCTCATCATTTTGGACCATGGGCTATAGCCCATATCGTACGGCATACTATAGCGCGCCGTTTTTCATCATTTTTGAAGATTTGAAAAAAATGACAAAATGACAAAAACGAAAGGTTATAGCCCATGTTTTTTGAAATTTTGAAAAAAAAAGTTAGCCTCGATTCTCATCATTTTGGACCATGGGCTATAGCCCATATCGTACGGCATACTATAGCGCGCCGTTTTTCATCATTTTTGAAGATTTGAAAAAAATGACAAAATGACAAAAACGAAAGGTTATAGCCCATGTTTTTTGAAATTTTGAAAAAAAAAGTTAGCCTCGTTTCTCATCATTTTGGACCATGGGCTATAGCCCATATCGTACGGCATACTATAGCGCGCCGTTTTTCATCATTTTTAAAGATTTGAAAAAAATTACGAAATGACAAAAACGATGGGTTATAGCCCATGTTTTTTGAAATTTTGAAAAAAAAAGTTAGCCTCGTTTCTCATCATTTTGGACCATGGGCTATAGCCCATATCGTACGGCATACTATAGCGCGCCGTTTTTCATCATTTTTGAAGATTTGAAAAAAATGACGAAATGACAAAAACGAAAGGTTATAGCCCATGTTTTTTGAAATTTTGAAAAAAAAAGTTAGCCTCGTTTCTCATCATTTTGGACCATGGCCATATCGTACGGCATACTATAGCGCGCCGTTTTTCATCATTTTTGAAGATTTGAAAAAAATGACAAAATGACAAAAACGAAAGGTTATAGCCCATGTTTTTTGAAATTTTGAAAAAAAAAGTTAGCCTCGTTTCTCATCATTTTGGACCATGGGCTATAGCCCATATCGTACGGCATTCTATAGCGCGCCGTTTTTCATCATTTTTGAAGATTTGAAAAAAATGACGAAATGACAAAAACGATGGGTTATAGCCCATGTTTTTTGAAATTTTGAAAAAAAAAGTTATCCTCGTTTCTCATCATTTTGGACCATGGGCTATAGCCCATATCGTACGGCATTCTATAGCGCGCCGTTTTTCATCATTTTTGAAGATTTGAAAAAAATGACGAAATGACAAAAACGATGGGTTATAGCCCATGTTTTTTAAAATTTTGAAAAAAAAAGTTAGCCTCGTTTCTCATCATTTTGGACCATGGGCTATAGCCCATATCGTACGGCATACTATAGCGCGCCGTTTTTCATCATTTTTAAAGATTTGAAAAAAATTACGAAATGACAAAAACGATGGGTTATAGCCCATGTTTTTTGAAATTTTGAAAAAAAAAGTTAGCCTCGTTTCTCATCATTTTGGACCATGGGCTATAGCCCATATCGTACGGCATACTATAGCGCGCCGTTTTTCATCATTTTTGAAGATTTGAAAAAAATGACGAAATGACAAAAACGAAAGGTTATAGCCCATGTTTTTTTAAATTTTGAAAAAAAAAGTTAGCCTCGTTTCTCATCATTTTGGACCATGGGCTATAGCCCATATCGTACGGCATACTATAGCGCGCCGTTTTTCATCATTTTTGAAGATTTGAAAAAAATGACGAAATGACAAAAACGAAAGGTTATAGCCCATGTTTTTTGAAATTTTGAAAAAAAAAGTTAGCCTCGTTTCTCATCATTTTGGACCATGGGCTATAGCCCATATCGTACGGCATTCTATAGTGCGCCGTTTTTCATCATTTTTGAAGATTTGAAAAAAATGACGAAATGACAAAAACGATGGGTTATAGCCCATGTTTTTTGAAATTTTGAAAAAAAAAGTTAGCCTCGTTTCTCATCATTTTGGACCATGGGCTATAGCCCATATCGTACGGCATACTATAGCGCGCCGTTTTACATCATTTTTGAAGATTTGAAAAAAATGACAAAATGACAAAAACGAAAGGTTATAGCCCATGTTTTTTGAAATTTTGAAAAAAAAAGTTAGCCTCGTTTCTCATCATTTTGGACCATGGGCTATAGCCCATATCGTACGGCATACTATAGCGCGCCGTTTTTCATCATTTTTGAAGATTTGAAAAAAATGACGAAATGACAAAAACGAAAGGTTATAGCCCATGTTTTTTGAAATTTTGAAAAAAAAAGTTAGCCTCGTTTCTCATCATTTTGGACCATGGGCTATAGCCCATATCGTACGGCATACTATAGCGCGCCGTTTTTCATCATTTTTGAAGATTTGAAAAAATGACGAAATGACAAAAACGAAAGGTTATAGCCCATGTTTTTTGAAATTTTGAAAAAAAAACTTAGCCTCGTTTCTCATCATTTTGGACCATGGGCTATAGCCCATATCGTACGGCATACTATAGCGCGCCGTTTTTCATCATTTTTGAAGATTAGAAAAAAATGACGAAATGACAAAAACGAAAGGTTATAGCCCATGTTTTTTGAAATTTTGAAAAAAAAAGTTAGCCTCGTTTCTCATCATTTTGGACCATGGGCTATAGCCCATATCGTACGGCATACTATAGCGCGCCGTTTTTCATCATTTTTGAAGATTTGAAAAAAATGACAAAATGACAAAAACGAAAGGTTATAGCCCATGTTTTTTGAAATTTTGAAAAAAAAAGTTAGCCTCGTTTCTCATCATTTTGGACCATGGGCTATAGCCCATATCGTACGGCATACTATAGCGCGCAGTTTTTCATCATTTTTAAAGATTTGAAAAAAATTACGAAATGACAAAAACGATGGGTTATAGCCCATGTTTTTTGAAATTTTGAAAAAAAAAGTTAGCCTCGTTTCTCATCATTTTGGACCATGGGCTATAGCCCATATCGTACGGCATACTATAACGCGCCGTTTTTCATCATTTTTGAAGATTTGAAAAAAATGACGAAATGACAAAAACGAAAGGTTATAGCCCATGTTTTTTGAAATTTTGAAAAAAAAACTTAGCCTCGTTTCTCATCATTTTGGACCATGGGCTATAGCCCATATCGTACGGCATACTATAGCGCGCCGTTTTTCATCATTTTTGAAGATTTGAAAAAAATGACGAAATGACAAAAACGATGGGTTATAGCCCAATTTTGAAAAAAAAAGTTAGCCTCGTTTCTCATCATTTTGGACCATGGGCTATAGCCCATATCGTACGGCATACTATAGCGCGCCGTTTTTCATCATTTTTGAAGATTTGAAAAAAATGACAAAATGACAAAAACGAAAGGTTATAGCCCATGTTTTTTGAAATTTTGAAAAAAAAAGTTAGCCTCGTTTCTCATCATTTTGGACCATGGGCTATAGCCCATATCGTACGGCATACTATAGCGCGCCGTTTTTCATCATTTTTGAAGATTTGAAAAAAATGACGAAATGACAAAAACGAAAGGTTATAGCCCATGTTTTTTGAAATTTTGAAAAAAAAAGTTAGCCTCGTTTCTCATCATTTTGGACCATGGGCTATAGCCCATATCGTACGGCATACTATAGCGCGCCGTTTTTCATCATTTTTAAAGATTTGAAAAAAATTACGAAATGACAAAAACGATGGGTTATAGCCCATGTTTTTTGAAATTTTGAAAAAAAAAAGTTAGCCTCGTTTCTCATCATTTTGGACCATGGGCTATAGCCCATATCGTACGGCATACTATAGCGCGCCGTTTTTCATCATTTTTGAAGATTTGAAAAAAATGACGAAATGACAAAAACAATGGGTTATAGCCCATGTTTTTTGAAATTTTGAAAAAAAAAGTTAGCCTCGTTTCTCATCATTTTGGACCGTGGGCTATAGCCCATATCGTACGGAATACTATAGCGCGCCGTTTTCATCATTTTTGAAGATTTGAAAAAAATGACGAAATGACAAAAACGATGGGTTATAGCCCATGTTTTTTGAAATTTTGAAAAAAAAAGTTAGCCTCGTTTCTCATCATTTTGGACCATGGGCTATAGCCCATATCGTACGGCATACTATAGCGCGCCGTTTTTCATCATTTTTGAAGATTTGAAAAAAATGACGAAATGACAAAAACGAAAGGTTATAGCCCATGTTTTTTGAAATTTTGAAAAAAAAAGTTAGCCTCGTTTCTCATCATTTTGGACCATGGGCTATAGCCCATATCGTACGGCATACTATAGCGCGCCGTTTTTCATCATTTTTGAAGATTTGAAAAAAATGACGAAATGACAAAAACGAAAGGTTATAGCCCATGTTTTTTGAAATTTTGGAAAAAAAAGTTAGCCTCGTTTCTCATCATTTTGGACCATGGGCTATAGCCCATATCGTACAGCATACTATAGCGCGCCGTTTTTCATCATTTTTGAAGATTTGAAAAAAATGACGAAATGACAAAAACGAAAGGTTATAGCCCATGTTTTTTGAAATTTTGAAAAAAAAAGTTAGCCTCGTTTCTCATCATTTTGGACCATGGGCTATAGCCCATATCGTACGGCATACTATAGCGCGCCGTTTTTCATCATTTTTGAAGATTTGAAAAAAATGACGAAATGACAAAAACGAAAGGTTATAGCCCATGTTTTTTGAAATTAAAAAAAAAAAAGTTAGCCTCGTTTCTCATCATTTTGGACCATGGGCTATAGCCCATATCGTACGGCATACTATAGCGCGCCGTTTTTCATCATTTTTGAAGATTTGAAAAAAATGACGAAATGACAAAAACGAAAGGTTATAGCCCATGTTTTTTGAAATTTTGAAAAAAAAAGTTAGCCTCGTTTCTCATCATTTTGGACCATGGGCTATAGCCCATATCGTACGGCATACTATAGCGCGCCGTTTTTCATCATTTTTGAAGATTTGAAAAAATGACGAAATGACAAAAACGAAAGGTTATAGCCCATGTTTTTTGAAATTTTGAAAAAAAAAGTTAGCCTCGTTTCTCATCATTTTGGACCATGGGCTATAGCCCATATCGTACGGCATACTATAGCGCGCCGTTTTTCATCATTTTTGAAGATTTGAAAAAAATGACAAAATGACAAAAACGAAAGGTTATAGCCCATGTTTTTTGAAATTTTGAAAAAAAAATTATCCTCGTTTCTCATCATTTTGGACCATGGGCTATAGCCCATATCGTACGGCATACTATAGCGCGCCGTTTTTCATCATTTTTGAAGATTTGAAAAAAATGACGAAATGACAAAAACGAAAGGTTATAGCCCATGTTTTTTGAAATTTTGAAAAAAAAAAGTTAGCCTCGTTTCTCATCATTTTGGACCATGGGCTATAGCCCATATCGTACGGCATACTATAGCGCGCCGTTTTTCATCATTTTTAAAGATTTGAAAAAAATTACGAAATGACAAAAACGATGGGTTATAGCCCATGTTTTTTGAAATTTTGAAAAAAAAAGTTAGCCTCGTTTCTCATCATTTTGGACCATGGGCTATAGCCCATATCGTACGGCATACTATAGCGCGCCGTTTTTCATCATTTTTGAAGATTTGAAAAAAATGACGAAATGACAAAAACGAAAGGTTATAGCCCATGTTTTTTGAAATTTTGAAAAAAAAAGTTAGCCTCGTTTCTCATCATTTTGGACCATGGGCTATAGCCCATATCGTACGGCATACTATAGCGCGCCGTTTTTCATCATTTTTGAAGATTTGGAAAAAATGACAAAATGACAAAAACGAAAGGTTATAGCCCATGTTTTTTGAAATTTTGAAAAAAAAACGTAGCCTCGTTTCTCATCATTTTGGACCATGGGCTATAGCCCATATCGTACGGCATACTATAGCGCGCCGTTTTTCATCATTTTTGAAGATTTGAAAAAAATGACGAAATGACAAAAACGAAAGGTTATAGCCCATGTTTTTTGAAATTTTGAAAAAAAAAGTTAGCCTCGTTTCTCATCATTTTGGACCATGGGCTATAGCCCATATCGTACGGCATACTATAGCGCGCCGTTTTTCATCATTTTTGAAGATTTGAAAAAAATGACGAAATGACAAAAACGAAAGGTTATAGCCCATGTTTTTTGAAATTTTGAAAAAAAAAGTTAGCCTCGTTTCTCATCATTTTGGACCATGGGCTATAGCCCATATCGTACGGCATACTATAGCGCGCCGTTTTTAATCATTTTTGAAGATTTGGACGAAATGACAAAAACGAAAGGTTATAGCCCATGTTTTTTGAAATTTTGAAAAAAAAAGTTAGCCTCGTTTCTCATCATTTTGGACCATGGGCTATAGCCCATATCGTACGGCATACTATAGCGCGCCGTTTTTCATCATTTTTGAAGATTTGAAAAAAATGACGAAATGACAAAAACGATGGGTTATAGCCCATGTTTTTTGAAATTTTGAAAAAAAAAGTTAGCCTCGTTTCTCATCATTTTGGACCATGGGCTATAGCCCATATCGTACGGCATACTATAGCGCGCCGTTTTTCATCATTTTTGAAGATTTGAAAAAAATGACAAAATGACAAAAACGAAAGGTTATAGCCCATGTTTTTTGAAAATTTGAAAAAAAAAGTTAGCCTCGTTTCTCATCATTTTGGACCATGGGCTATAGCCCATATCGTACGGCATACTATAGCGCGCCGTTTTTAATCATTTTTGAAGATTTGAAAAAAATGACGAAATGACAAAAACGAAAGGTTATAGCCCATGTTTTTTGAAATTTTGAAAAAAAAAGTTAGCCTCGTTTCTCATCATTTTGGACCATGGGCTATAGCCCATATCGTACGGCATACTATAGCGCGCCGTTTTTCATCATTTTTAAAGATTTGAAAAAAATTACGAAATGACAAAAACGATGGGTTATAGCCCATGTTTTTTGAAATTTTGAAAAAAAAAAGTTAGCCTCGTTTCTCATCATTTTGGACCATGGGCTATAGCCCATATCGTACGGCATACTATAGCGCGCCGTTTTTCATCATTTTTGAAGATTTGAAAAAAATGACGAAATGACAAAAACGAAAGGTTATAGCCCATGTTTTTTGAAATTTTGAAAAAAAAAGTTAGCCTCGTTTCTCATCATTTTGGACCATGGGCTATAGCCCATATCGTACGGCATACTATAGCGCGCCGTTTTTCATCATTTTTGAAGATTTGAAAAAAATGACGAAATGACAAAAACGAAAGGTTATAGCCCATGTTTTTTGAAATTTTGAAAAAAAAAGTTAGCCTCGTTTCTCATCATTTTGGACCATGGGCTATAGCCCATATCGTACGGCATACTATAGCGCGCCGTTTTTCATCATTTTTAAAGATTTGAAAAAAATTACGAAATGACAAAAACGATGGGTTATAGCCCATGTTTTTTGAAATTTTGAAAAAAAAAGTTAGCCTCGTTTCTCATCATTTTGGACCATGGGCTATAGCCCATATCGTACGGCATACTATAGCGCGCCGTTTTTCATCATTTTTGAAGATTTGAAAAAAATGACGAAATGACAAAAACGAAAGGTTATAGCCCATATTTTTTGAAATTTTGAAAAAAAAAGTTAGCCTCGTTTCTCATCATTTTGGACCATGGGCTATAGCCCATATCGTACGGCATACTATAGCGCGCCGTTTTTCGTCATTTTTAAAGATTTGAAAAAATTACGAAATGACAAAAACGATGGGTTATAGCCCATGTTTTTTGAAATTTTGAAAAAAGAAAGTTAGCCTCGTTTCTCATCATTTTGGACCATGGGCTATAGCCCATATCGTACGGCATACTATAGCGCGCCGTTTTTCATCATTTTTGAAGATTTGAAAAAAATTACGAAATGACAAAAACGATGGGTTATAGCCCATGTTTTTTGAAATTTTGAAAAAAAAAGTTAGCCTCGTTTCTCATCATTTTGGACCATGGGCTATAGCCCATATCGTACGGCATACTATAGCGCGCCGTTTTTCATCATTTTTGAAGATTTGAAAAAATGACGAAATGACAAAAACGAAAGGTTATAGCCCATGTTTTTTGAAATTTTGAAAAAAAAACTTAGCCTCGTTTCTCATCATTTTGGACCATGGGCTATAGCCCATATCGTACGGCATACTATAGCGCGCCGTTTTTCATCATTTTTGAAGATTTGAAAAAAATGACGAAATGACAAAAACGAAAGGTTATAGCCCATGTTTTTTGAAATTTTGAAAAAAAAAGTTAGCCTCGTTTCTCATCATTTTGGACCATGGGCTATAGCCCATATCGTACGGCATACTATAGCGCGCCGTTTTTCATCATTTTTGAAGATTTGAAAAAAATGACGAAATGACAAAAACGAAAGGTTATAGCCCATGTTTTTTGAAATTTTGAAAAAAAAAGTTAGCCTCGTTTCTCATCATTTTGGACCATGGGCTATAGCCCATATCGTACGGCATACTATAGCGCGCCGTTTTTAATCATTTTTGAAGATTTGGACGAAATGACAAAAACGAAAGGTTATAGCCCATGTTTTTTGAAATTTTGAAAAAAAAAGTTAGCCTCGTTTCTCATCATTTTGGACAATGGGCTATAGCCCATATCGTACGGCATACTATAGCGCGCCGTTTTTCATCATTTTTGAAGATTTGAAAAAAATGACAAAATGACAAAAACGAAAGGTTATAGCCCATGTTTTTTGAAATTTTGAAAAAAAAAGTTAGCCTCGTTTCTCATCATTTTGGACCATGGGCTATAGCCCATATCATACGGCATACTATAGCGCGCCGTTTTTCATCATTTTTGAAGATTTGAAAAAAATGACGAAATGACAAAAACGAAAGGTTATAGCCCATGTTTTTTGAATTTTTGAAAAAAAAAGTTAGCCTCGTTTCTCATCATTTTGGACCATGGGCTATAGCCCATATCGTACGGCATACTATAGCGCGCCGTTTTTAATCATTTTTGAAGATTTGAAAAAAATTACGAAATGACAAAAACGATGGGTTATAGCCCATGTTTTTTGAAATTTTGAAAAAAAAAGTTAGCCTCGTTTCTCATCATTTTGGACCATGGGCTATAGCCCATATCGTACGGCATACTATAGCGCGCCGTTTTTCATCATTTTTGAAGATTTGAAAAAAATGACAAAATGACAAAAACGAAAGGTTATAGCCCATGTTTTTTGAAAATTTGAAAAAAAAAGTTAGCCTCGTTTCTCATCATTTTGGACCATGGGCTATAGCCCATATCGTACGGCATACTATAGCGCGCCGTTTTTAATCATTTTTGAAGATTTGAAAAAAATGACGAAATGACAAAAACGAAAGGTTATAGCCCATGTTTTTTGAAATTTTGAAAAAAAAAGTTAGCCTCGTTTCTCATCATTTTGGACCATGGGCTATAGCCCATATCGTACGGCATACTATAGCGCGCCGTTTTTCATCATTTTTAAAGATTTGAAAAAAATTACGAAATGACAAAAACGATGGGTTATAGCCCATGTTTTTTGAAATTTTGAAAAAAAAAAAGTTAGCCTCGTTTCTCATCATTTTGGACCATGGGCTATAGCCCATATCGTACGGCATACTATAGCGCGCCGTTTTTCATCATTTTTGAAGATTTGAAAAAAATGACGAAATGACAAAAACGAAAGGTTATAGCCCATGTTTTTTGAAATTTTGAAAAAAAAAGTTAGCCTCGTTTCTCATCATTTTGGACCATGGGCTATAGCCCATATCGTACGGCATACTATAGCGCGCCGTTTTTCATCATTTTTGAAGATTTGAAAAAAATGACGAAATGACAAAAACGAAAGGTTATAGCCCATGTTTTTTGAAATTTTGAAAAAAAAAGTTAGCCTCGTTTCTCATCATTTTGGACAATGGGCTATAGCCCATATCGTACGGCATACTATAGCGCGCCGTTTTTCATCATTTTTGAAGATTTGAAAAAAATGACAAAATGACAAAAACGATGGGTTATAGCCCATGTTTTTTGAAATTTTGAAAAAAAAAGTTAGCCTCGTTTCTCATCATTTTGGACCATGGGCTATAGCCCATATCGTACGGCATACTATAGCGCGCCGTTTTTCATCATTTTTGAAGATTTGAAAAAAATGACGAAATGACAAAAACGAAAGGTTATAGCCCATGTTTTTTGAAATTTTGAAAAAAAAAGTTAGCCTCGTTTCTCATCATTTTGGACCATGGGCTATAGCCCATATGGTACGGCATACTATAGCGCGCCGTTTTTCATCATTTTTGAAGATTTGAAAAAAATGACAAAATGACAAAAACGAAAGGTTATAGCCCATGTTTTTTGAAATTTTGAAAAAAAAAGTTAGCCTCGTTTCTCATCATTTTGGACCATGGGCTATAGCCCATATCGTACGGCATTCTATAGCGCGCCGTTTTTCATCATTTTTGAAGATTTGAAAAAAATGACGAAATGACAAAAACGATGGGTTATAGCCCATGTTTTTTGAAATTTTGAAAAAAAAAGTTAGCCTCGTTTCTCATCATTTTGGACCATGGGCTATAGCCCATATCGTACGGCATACTATAGCGCGCCGTTTTTCATCATTTTTGAAGATTTGAAAAAAATGACAAAATGACAAAAACGAAAGGTTATAGCCCATGTTTTTTGAAATTTTGAAAAAAAAAGTTAGCCTCGTTTCTCATCATTTTGGACCATGGGCTATAGCCCATATCGTACGGCATACTATAGCGCGCCGTTTTTCATCATTTTTGAAGATTTGAAAAAATGACGAAATGACAAAAACGAAAGGTTATAGCCCATGTTTTTTGAAATTTTGAATAAAAAACTTAGCCTCGTTTCTCATCATTTTGGACCATGGGCTATAGCCCATATCGTACGGCATACTATAGCGCGCCGTTTTTCATCATTTTTGAAGATTTGAAAAAAATGACGAAATGACAAAAACGATGGGTTATAGCCCATGTTTTTTGAAATTTTGAAAAAAAAAGTTAGCCTCGTTTCTCATCATTTTGGACCATGGGCTATAGCCCATATCGTACGGCATACTATAGCGCGCCGTTTTTCATCATTTTTGAAGATTTGAAAAAAATGACAAAATGACAAAAACGAAAGGTTATAGCCCATGTTTTTTGAAATTTTGAAAAAAAAAGTTAGCCTCGTTTCTCATCATTTTGGACCATGGGCTATAGCCCATATCGTACGGCATACTATAGCGCGCCGTTTTTCATCATTTTTAAAGATTTGAAAAAAATGACGAAATGACAAAAACGATGGGTTATAGCCCATGTTTTTTGAAATTTTGAAAAAAAAAGTTAGCCTCGTTTCTCATCATTTTGGACCATGGGCTATAGCCCATATCGTACGGCATACTATAGCGCGCCGTTTTTCATCATTTTTGAAGATTTGAAAAAAATGACAAAATGACAAAAACGAAAGGTTATAGCCCATGTTTTTTGAAATTTTGAAAAAAAAAGTTAGCCTCGTTTCTCATCATTTTGGACCATGGGCTATAGCCCATATCGTACGGCATACTATAGCGCGCCGTTTTTCATCATTTTTAAAGATTTGAAAAAAATTACGAAATGACAAAAACGATGGGTTATAGCCCATGTTTTATGAAATTTTGAAAAAAAAAGTTAGCCTCGTTTCTCATCATTTTGGACCATGGGCTATAGCCCATATCGTACGGCATACTATAGCGCGCCGTTTTTCATCATTTTTGAAGATTTGAAAAAAATGACGAAATGACAAAAACGAAAGGTTATAGCCCATGTTTTTTGAAATTTAAAAAAAAAAAGTTAGCCTCGTCTCTCATCATTTTGGACCATGGGCTATAGCCCATATGGTACGGCATACTATAGCGCGCCGTTTTTCATCATTTTTGAAGATTTGAAAAAAATGACGAAATGACAAAAACGAAAGGTTATAGCCCATGTTTTTTGAAATTTTGAAAAAAAAAGTTAGCCTCGTTTCTCATCATTTTGGACCATGGGCTATAGCCCATATCGTACGGCATACTATAGCGCGCCGTTTTTCATCATTTTTGAAGATTTGAAAAAAATGACGAAATGACAAAAACGAAAGGTTATAGCCCATGTTTTTTGAAATTTTGAAAAAAAAGTTAGCCTCGTTTCTCATCATTTTGGACCATGGGCTATAGCCCATATCGTACGGCATACTATAGCGCGCAGTTTTTCATCATTTTTGAAGATTTGAAAAAAATGACGAAATGACAAAAACGAAAGGTTATAGCCCATGTTTTTTGAAATTTTGAAAAAAGAAGTTAGCCTCGTTTCTCATCATTTTGGACCATGGGCTATAGCCCATATGGTACGGCATACTATAGCGCGCCGTTTGAAAAAAATGACGAAATGACAAAAACGAAAGGTTATAGCCCATGTTTTTTGAAATTTTGAAAAAAGAAGTTAGCCTCGTTTCTCATCATTTTGGACCATGGGCTATAGCCCATATGGTACGGCATACTATAGCGCGCCGTTTGAAAAAAATGACGAAATGACAAAAACGAAAGGTTATAGCCCATGTTTTTTGAAATTTTGAAAAAAAAAGTTAGCCTCGTTTCTCATCATTTTGGACCATGGGCTATAGCCCATATGGTACGGCATACTATAGCGCGCCGTTTTACATCATTTTTGAAGATTTGAAAAAAATGACAAAATGACAAAAACGAAAGGTTATAGCCCATGTTTTTTGAAATTTTGAAAAAAAAAGTTAGCCTCGTTTCTCATCATTTTGGACCATGGGCTATAGCCCATATGGTACGGCATACTATAGCGCGCCGTTTTTCATCATTTTTGAAGATTTGAAAAAAATGACAAAATGACAAAAACGAAAGGTTATAGCCCATGTTTTTTGAAATTTTGAAAAAAAAAGTTAGCCTCGTTTCTCATCATTTTGGACCATGGGCTATAGCCCATATCGTACGGCATACTATAGCGCGCCGTTTTTCATCATTTTTAAAGATTTGAAAAAAATTACGAAATGACAAAAACGATGGGTTATAGCCCATGTTTTATGAAATTTTGAAAAAAAAAGTTAGCCTCGTTTCTCATCATTTTGGACCATGGGCTATAGCCCATATCGTACGGCATACTATAGCGCGCCGTTTTTCATCATTTTTGAAGATTTGAAAAAAATGACGAAATGACAAAAACGAAAGGTTATAGCCCATGTTTTTTGAAATTTTGAAAAAAAAAGTTAGCCTCGTTTCTCATCATTTTGGACCATGGGCTATAGCCCATATCGTACGGCATACTATAGCGCGCCGTTTTTCATCATTTTTGAAGATTTGAAAAAAATGACAAAATGACAAAAACGAAAGGTTATAGCCCATGTTTTTTGAAATTTTGAAAAAAAAAGTTAGCCTCGATTCTCATCATTTTGGACCATGGGCTATAGCCCATATCGTACGGCATACTATAGCGCGCAGTTTTTCATCATTTTTGAAGATTTGAAAAAAATGACGAAATGACAAAAACGAAAGGTTATAGCCCATGTTTTTTGAAATTTTGAAAAAAGAAGTTAGCCTCGTTTCTCATCATTTTGGACCATGGGCTATAGCCCATATGGTACGGCATACTATAGCGCGCCGTTTTTCATCATTTTTGAAGATTTGAAAAAAATGACGAAATGACAAAAACGAAAGGTTATAGCCCATGTTTTTTGAAATTTTGAAAAAAAAAGTTAGCCTCGTTTCTCATCATTTTGGACCATGGGCTATAGCCCATATCGTACGGCATACTATAGCGCGCCGTTTTTCATCATTTTTGAAGATTTGAAAAAAATGACAAAATGACAAAAACGAAAGGTTATATTCCATGTTTTTTGAAATTTTGAAAAAAAAAGTTAGCCTCGTTTCTCATCATTTTGGACCATGGGCTATAGCCCATATCGTACGGCATACTATAGCGCGCAGTTTTTCATCATTTTTGAAGATTTGAAAAAAATGACGAAATGACAAAAACGAAAGGTTATAGCCCATGTTTTTTGAAATTTTGAAAAAAGAAGTTAGCCTCGTTTCTCATCATTTTGGACCATGGGCTATAGCCCATATCGTACGGCATACTATAGCGCGCCGTTTTTCATCATTTTTAAAGATTTGAAAAAAATTACCAAATGACAAAAACGATGGGTTATAGCCCATGTTTTTTGAAATTTTGAAAAAAAAAGTTAGCCTCGTTTCTCATCATTTTGGACCATGGGCTATAGCCCATATCGTACGGCATACTATAGCGCGCCGTTTTTCATCATTTTTGAAGATTTGAAAAAAATGACGAAATGACAAAAACGAAAGGTTATAGCCCATGTTTTTTGAAATTTTGAAAAAAAAAGTTAGCCTCGTTTCTCATCATTTTGGACCATGGGCTATAGCCCATATCGTACGGCATACTATAGCGCGCCGTTTTTCATCATTTTTGAAGATTTGAAAAAAATGACAAAATGACAAAAACGAAAGGTTATAGCCCATGTTTTTTGAAATTTTGAAAAAAAAAGTTAGCCTCGTTTCTCATCATTTTGGACCATGGGCTATAGCCCATATCGTACGGCATTCTATAGCGCGCCGTTTTTCATCATTTTTGAAGATTTGAAAAAAATGACGAAATGACAAAAACGATGGGTTATAGCCCATGTTTTTTTTAATTTTGAAAAAAAAAGTTAGCCTCGTTTCTCATCATTTTGGACCATGGGCTATAGCCCATATCGTACGGCATACTATAGCGCGCCGTTTTTCATCATTTTTAAAGATTTGAAAAAAATTACGAAATGACAAAAACGATGGGTTATAGCCCATGTTTTTTGAAATTTTGAAAAAAAAAGTTAGCCTCGTTTCTCATCATTTTGGACCATGGGCTATAGCCCATATCGTACGGCATACTATAGCGCGCCGTTTTTCATCATTTTTGAAGATTTGAAAAAAATGACGAAATGACAAAAACGAAAGGTTATAGCCCATGTTTTTTGAAATTTTGAAAAAAAAAGTTAGCCTCGTTTCTCATCATTTTGGACCATGGCCATATCGTACGGCATACTATAGCGCGCCGTTTTTCATCATTTTTGAAGATTTGAAAAAAATGACAAAATGACAAAAACGAAAGGTTATAGCCCATGTTTTTTGAAATTTTGAAAAAAAAAGTTAGCCTCGTTTCTCATCATTTTGGACCATGGGCTATAGCCCATATCGTACGGCATTCTATAGCGCGCCGTTTTTCATCATTTTTGAAGATTTGAAAAAAATGACGAAATGACAAAAACGATGGGTTATAGCCCATGTTTTTTGAAATTTTGAAAAAAAAAGTTATCCTCGTTTCTCATCATTTTGGACCATGGGCTATAGCCCATATCGTACGGCATTCTATAGCGCGCCGTTTTTCATCATTTTTGAAGATTTGAAAAAAATGACGAAATGACAAAAACGATGGGTTATAGCCCATGTTTTTTAAAATTTTGAAAAAAAAAGTTAGCCTCGTTTCTCATCATTTTGGACCATGGGCTATAGCCCATATCGTACGGCATTCTATAGCGCGCCGTTTTTCATCATTTTTGAAGATTTGAAAAAAATGACGAAATGACAAAAACGATGGGTTATAGCCCATGTTTTTTGAAATTTTGAAAAAAAAAGTTATCCTCGTTTCTCATCATTTTGGACCATGGGCTATAGCCCATATCGTACGGCATTCTATAGCGCGCCGTTTTTCATCATTTTTGAAGATTTGAAAAAAATGACGAAATGACAAAAACGATGGGTTATAGCCCATGTTTTTTAAAATTTTGAAAAAAAAAGTTAGCCTCGTTTCTCATCATTTTGGACCATGGGCTATAGCCCATATCGTACGGCATACTATAGCGCGCCGTTTTTCATCATTTTTAAAGATTTGAAAAAAATTACGAAATGACAAAAACGATGGGTTATAGCCCATGTTTTTTGAAATTTTGAAAAAAAAAGTTAGCCTCGTTTCTCATCATTTTGGACCATGGGCTATAGCCCATATCGTACGGCATACTATAGCGCGCCGTTTTTCATCATTTTTGAAGATTTGAAAAAAATGACGAAATGACAAAAACGAAAGGTTATAGCCCATGTTTTTTTAAATTTTGAAAAAAAAAGTTAGCCTCGTTTCTCATCATTTTGGACCATGGGCTATAGCCCATATCGTACGGCATACTATAGCGCGCCGTTTTTCATCATTTTTGAAGATTTGAAAAAAATGACAAAATGACAAAAACGAAAGGTTATAGCCCATGTTTTTTGAAATTTTGAAAAAAAAAGTTAGCCTCGTTTCTCATCATTTTGGACCATGGGCTATAGCCCATATCGTACGGCATTCTATAGCGCGCCGTTTTTCATCATTTTTGAAGATTTGAAAAAAATGACGAAATGACAAAAACGATGGGTTATAGCCCATGTTTTTTGAAATTTTGAAAAAAAAAGTTAGCCTCGTTTCTCATCATTTTGGACCATGGGCTATAGCCCATATCGTACGGCATACTATAGCGCGCCGTTTTACATCATTTTTGAAGATTTGAAAAAAATGACAAAATGACAAAAACGAAAGGTTATAGCCCATGTTTTTTGAAATTTTGAAAAAAAAAGTTAGCCTCGTTTCTCATCATTTTGGACCATGGGCTATAGCCCATATCGTACGGCATACTATAGCGCGCCGTTTTTCATCATTTTTGAAGATTTGAAAAAAATGACGAAATGACAAAAACGAAAGGTTATAGCCCATGTTTTTTGAAATTTTGAAAAAAAAAGTTAGCCTCGTTTCTCATCATTTTGGACCATGGGCTATAGCCCATATCGTACGGCATACTATAGCGCGCCGTTTTTCATCATTTTTGAAGATTTGAAAAAATGACGAAATGACAAAAACGAAAGGTTATAGCCCATGTTTTTTGAAATTTTGAAAAAAAAACTTAGCCTCGTTTCTCATCATTTTGGACCATGGGCTATAGCCCATATCGTACGGCATACTATAGCGCGCCGTTTTTCATCATTTTTGAAGATTAGAAAAAAATGACGAAATGACAAAAACGAAAGGTTATAGCCCATGTTTTTTGAAATTTTGAAAAAAAAAGTTAGCCTCGTTTCTCATCATTTTGGACCATGGGCTATAGCCCATATCGTACGGCATACTATAGCGCGCCGTTTTTCATCATTTTTGAAGATTTGAAAAAAATGACAAAATGACAAAAACGAAAGGTTATAGCCCATGTTTTTTGAAATTTTGAAAAAAAAAGTTAGCCTCGTTTCTCATCATTTTGGACCATGGGCTATAGCCCATATCGTACGGCATACTATAGCGCGCAGTTTTTCATCATTTTTAAAGATTTGAAAAAAATTACGAAATGACAAAAACGATGGGTTATAGCCCATGTTTTTTGAAATTTTGAAAAAAAAAGTTAGCCTCGTTTCTCATCATTTTGGACCATGGGCTATAGCCCATATCGTACGGCATACTATAACGCGCCGTTTTTCATCATTTTTGAAGATTTGAAAAAAATGACGAAATGACAAAAACGAAAGGTTATAGCCCATGTTTTTTGAAATTTTGAAAAAAAAACTTAGCCTCGTTTCTCATCATTTTGGACCATGGGCTATAGCCCATATCGTACGGCATACTATAGCGCGCCGTTTTTCATCATTTTTGAAGATTTGAAAAAAATGACGAAATGACAAAAACGATGGGTTATAGCCCAATTTTGAAAAAAAAAGTTAGCCTCGTTTCTCATCATTTTGGACCATGGGCTATAGCCCATATCGTACGGCATACTATAGCGCGCCGTTTTTCATCATTTTTGAAGATTTGAAAAAAATGACAAAATGACAAAAACGAAAGGTTATAGCCCATGTTTTTTGAAATTTTGAAAAAAAAAGTTAGCCTCGTTTCTCATCATTTTGGACCATGGGCTATAGCCCATATCGTACGGCATACTATAGCGCGCCGTTTTTCATCATTTTTGAAGATTTGAAAAAAATGACGAAATGACAAAAACGAAAGGTTATAGCCCATGTTTTTTGAAATTTAAAAAAAAAAAGTTAGCCTCGTCTCTCATCATTTTGGACCATGGGCTATAGCCCATATGGTACGGCATACTATAGCGCGCCGTTTTTCATCATTTTTGAAGATTTGAAAAAAATGACGAAATGACAAAAACGAAAGGTTATAGCCCATGTTTTTTGAAATTTTGAAAAAAAAAGTTAGCCTCGTTTCTCATCATTTTGGACCATGGGCTATAGCCCATATCGTACGGCATACTATAGCGCGCCGTTTTTCATCATTTTTGAAGATTTGAAAAAAATGACGAAATGACAAAAACGAAAGGTTATAGCCCATGTTTTTTGAAATTTTGAAAAAAAAGTTAGCCTCGTTTCTCATCATTTTGGACCATGGGCTATAGCCCATATCGTACGGCATACTATAGCGCGCAGTTTTTCATCATTTTTGAAGATTTGAAAAAAATGACGAAATGACAAAAACGAAAGGTTATAGCCCATGTTTTTTGAAATTTTGAAAAAAGAAGTTAGCCTCGTTTCTCATCATTTTGGACCATGGGCTATAGCCCATATGGTACGGCATACTATAGCGCGCCGTTTGAAAAAAATGACGAAATGACAAAAACGAAAGGTTATAGCCCATGTTTTTTGAAATTTTGAAAAAAGAAGTTAGCCTCGTTTCTCATCATTTTGGACCATGGGCTATAGCCCATATGGTACGGCATACTATAGCGCGCCGTTTGAAAAAAATGACGAAATGACAAAAACGAAAGGTTATAGCCCATGTTTTTTGAAATTTTGAAAAAAAAAGTTAGCCTCGTTTCTCATCATTTTGGACCATGGCCATATCGTACGGCATACTATAGCGCGCCGTTTTTCATCATTTTTGAAGATTTGAAAAAAATGACAAAATGACAAAAACGAAAGGTTATAGCCCATGTTTTTTGAAATTTTGAAAAAAAAAGTTAGCCTCGTTTCTCATCATTTTGGACCATGGGCTATAGCCCATATCGTACGGCATTCTATAGCGCGCCGTTTTTCATCATTTTTGAAGATTTGAAAAAAATGACGAAATGACAAAAACGATGGGTTATAGCCCATGTTTTTTGAAATTTTGAAAAAAAAAGTTATCCTCGTTTCTCATCATTTTGGACCATGGGCTATAGCCCATATCGTACGGCATTCTATAGCGCGCCGTTTTTCATCATTTTTGAAGATTTGAAAAAAATGACGAAATGACAAAAACGATGGGTTATAGCCCATGTTTTTTAAAATTTTGAAAAAAAAAGTTAGCCTCGTTTCTCATCATTTTGGACCATGGGCTATAGCCCATATCGTACGGCATACTATAGCGCGCCGTTTTTCATCATTTTTAAAGATTTGAAAAAAATTACGAAATGACAAAAACGATGGGTTATAGCCCATGTTTTTTGAAATTTTGAAAAAAAAAGTTAGCCTCGTTTCTCATCATTTTGGACCATGGGCTATAGCCCATATCGTACGGCATACTATAGCGCGCCGTTTTTCATCATTTTTGAAGATTTGAAAAAAATGACGAAATGACAAAAACGAAAGGTTATAGCCCATGTTTTTTTAAATTTTGAAAAAAAAAGTTAGCCTCGTTTCTCATCATTTTGGACCATGGGCTATAGCCCATATCGTACGGCATACTATAGCGCGCCGTTTTTCATCATTTTTGAAGATTTGAAAAAAATGACAAAATGACAAAAACGAAAGGTTATAGCCCATGTTTTTTGAAATTTTGAAAAAAAAAGTTAGCCTCGTTTCTCATCATTTTGGACCATGGGCTATAGCCCATATCGTACGGCATTCTATAGCGCGCCGTTTTTCATCATTTTTGAAGATTTGAAAAAAATGACGAAATGACAAAAACGATGGGTTATAGCCCATGTTTTTTGAAATTTTGAAAAAAAAAGTTAGCCTCGTTTCTCATCATTTTGGACCATGGGCTATAGCCCATATCGTACGGCATACTATAGCGCGCCGTTTTACATCATTTTTGAAGATTTGAAAAAAATGACAAAATGACAAAAACGAAAGGTTATAGCCCATGTTTTTTGAAATTTTGAAAAAAAAAGTTAGCCTCGTTTCTCATCATTTTGGACCATGGGCTATAGCCCATATCGTACGGCATACTATAGCGCGCCGTTTTTCATCATTTTTGAAGATTTGAAAAAAATGACGAAATGACAAAAACGAAAGGTTATAGCCCATGTTTTTTGAAATTTTGAAAAAAAAAGTTAGCCTCGTTTCTCATCATTTTGGACCATGGGCTATAGCCCATATCGTACGGCATACTATAGCGCGCCGTTTTTCATCATTTTTGAAGATTTGAAAAAATGACGAAATGACAAAAACGAAAGGTTATAGCCCATGTTTTTTGAAATTTTGAAAAAAAAACTTAGCCTCGTTTCTCATCATTTTGGACCATGGGCTATAGCCCATATCGTACGGCATACTATAGCGCGCCGTTTTTCATCATTTTTGAAGATTAGAAAAAAATGACGAAATGACAAAAACGAAAGGTTATAGCCCATGTTTTTTGAAATTTTGAAAAAAAAAGTTAGCCTCGTTTCTCATCATTTTGGACCATGGGCTATAGCCCATATCGTACGGCATACTATAGCGCGCCGTTTTTCATCATTTTTGAAGATTTGAAAAAAATGACAAAATGACAAAAACGAAAGGTTATAGCCCATGTTTTTTGAAATTTTGAAAAAAAAAGTTAGCCTCGTTTCTCATCATTTTGGACCATGGGCTATAGCCCATATCGTACGGCATACTATAGCGCGCAGTTTTTCATCATTTTTAAAGATTTGAAAAAAATTACGAAATGACAAAAACGATGGGTTATAGCCCATGTTTTTTGAAATTTTGAAAAAAAAAGTTAGCCTCGTTTCTCATCATTTTGGACCATGGGCTATAGCCCATATCGTACGGCATACTATAACGCGCCGTTTTTCATCATTTTTGAAGATTTGAAAAAAATGACGAAATGACAAAAACGAAAGGTTATAGCCCATGTTTTTTGAAATTTTGAAAAAAAAACTTAGCCTCGTTTCTCATCATTTTGGACCATGGGCTATAGCCCATATCGTACGGCATACTATAGCGCGCCGTTTTTCATCATTTTTGAAGATTTGAAAAAAATGACGAAATGACAAAAACGATGGGTTATAGCCCAATTTTGAAAAAAAAAGTTAGCCTCGTTTCTCATCATTTTGGACCATGGGCTATAGCCCATATCGTACGGCATACTATAGCGCGCCGTTTTTCATCATTTTTGAAGATTTGAAAAAAATGACAAAATGACAAAAACGAAAGGTTATAGCCCATGTTTTTTGAAATTTTGAAAAAAAAAGTTAGCCTCGTTTCTCATCATTTTGGACCATGGGCTATAGCCCATATCGTACGGCATACTATAGCGCGCCGTTTTTCATCATTTTTGAAGATTTGAAAAAAATGACGAAATGACAAAAACGAAAGGTTATAGCCCATGTTTTTTGAAATTTTGAAAAAAAAAGTTAGCCTCGTTTCTCATCATTTTGGACCATGGGCTATAGCCCATATCGTACGGCATACTATAGCGCGCCGTTTTTCATCATTTTTAAAGATTTGAAAAAAATTACGAAATGACAAAAACGATGGGTTATAGCCCATGTTTTTTGAAATTTTGAAAAAAAAAAGTTAGCCTCGTTTCTCATCATTTTGGACCATGGGCTATAGCCCATATCGTACGGCATACTATAGCGCGCCGTTTTTCATCATTTTTGAAGATTTGAAAAAAATGACGAAATGACAAAAACAATGGGTTATAGCCCATGTTTTTTGAAATTTTGAAAAAAAAAGTTAGCCTCGTTTCTCATCATTTTGGACCGTGGGCTATAGCCCATATCGTACGGAATACTATAGCGCGCCGTTTTCATCATTTTTGAAGATTTGAAAAAAATGACGAAATGACAAAAACGATGGGTTATAGCCCATGTTTTTTGAAATTTTGAAAAAAAAAGTTAGCCTCGTTTCTCATCATTTTGGACCATGGGCTATAGCCCATATCGTACGGCATACTATAGCGCGCCGTTTTTCATCATTTTTGAAGATTTGAAAAAAATGACGAAATGACAAAAACGAAAGGTTATAGCCCATGTTTTTTGAAATTTTGAAAAAAAAAGTTAGCCTCGTTTCTCATCATTTTGGACCATGGGCTATAGCCCATATCGTACGGCATACTATAGCGCGCCGTTTTTCATCATTTTTGAAGATTTGAAAAAAATGACGAAATGACAAAAACGAAAGGTTATAGCCCATGTTTTTTGAAATTTTGGAAAAAAAAGTTAGCCTCGTTTCTCATCATTTTGGACCATGGGCTATAGCCCATATCGTACAGCATACTATAGCGCGCCGTTTTTCATCATTTTTGAAGATTTGAAAAAAATGACGAAATGACAAAAACGAAAGGTTATAGCCCATGTTTTTTGAAATTTTGAAAAAAAAAGTTAGCCTCGTTTCTCATCATTTTGGACCATGGGCTATAGCCCATATCGTACGGCATACTATAGCGCGCCGTTTTTCATCATTTTTGAAGATTTGAAAAAAATGACGAAATGACAAAAACGAAAGGTTATAGCCCATGTTTTTTGAAATTTAAAAAAAAAAAGTTAGCCTCGTTTTTCATCATTTTGGACCATGGGCTATAGCCCATATCGTACGGCATACTATAGCGCGCCGTTTTTCATCATTTTTGAAGATTTGAAAAAAATGACGAAATGACAAAAACGAAAGGTTATAGCCCATGTTTTTTGAAATTTTGAAAAAAAAAGTTAGCCTCGTTTCTCATCATTTTGGACCATGGGCTATAGCCGATATCGTACGGCATACTATAGCGCGCCGTTTTTCATCATTTTTGAAGATTTGAAAAAAATGACGAAATGACAAAAATGAAAGGTTATAGCCCATGTTTTTTGAAATTTTGGAAAAAAAAGTTAGCCTCGTTTCTCATCATTTTGGACCATGGGCTATAGCCCATATCGTACGGCATACTATAGCGCGCCGTTTTTCATCATTTTTGAAGATTTGAAAAAAATGACAAAATGACAAAAACGAAAGGTTATAGCCCATGTTTTTTGAAATTTTGAAAAAAAAATTATCCTCGTTTCTCATCATTTTGGACCATGGGCTATAGCCCATATCGTACGGCATACTATAGCGCGCCGTTTTTCATCATTTTTGAAGATTTGAAAAAAATGACGAAATGACAAAAACGAAAGGTTATAGCCCATGTTTTTTGAAATTTTGAAAAAAAAAAGTTAGCCTCGTTTCTCATCATTTTGGACCATGGGCTATAGCCCATATCGTACGGCATACTATAGCGCGCCGTTTTTCATCATTTTTAAAGATTTGAAAAAAATTACGAAATGACAAAAACGATGGGTTATAGCCCATGTTTTTTGAAATTTTGAAAAAAAAAGTTAGCCTCGTTTCTCATCATTTTGGACCATGGGCTATAGCCCATATCGTACGGCATACTATAGCGCGCCGTTTTTCATCATTTTTGAAGATTTGAAAAAAATGACGAAATGACAAAAACGAAAGGTTATAGCCCATGTTTTTTGAAATTTTGAAAAAAAAAGTTAGCCTCGTTTCTCATCATTTTGGACCATGGGCTATAGCCCATATCGTACGGCATACTATAGCGCGCCGTTTTTCATCATTTTTGAAGATTTGAAAAAAATGACGAAATGACAAAAACGAAAGGTTATAGCCCACGTTTTTTGAAATTTTGAAAAAAAAAGTTAGCCTCGTTTCTCATCATTTTGGACCATGGGCTATAGCCCATATCGTACGGCATACTATAGCGCGCCGTTTTTCATCATTTTTGAAGATTTGGAAAAAATGACAAAATGACAAAAACGAAAGGTTATAGCCCATGTTTTTTGAAATTTTGAAAAAAAAAGTTAGCCTCGTTTCTCATCATTTTGGACCATGGGCTATAGCCCATATCGTACGGCATACTATAGCGCGCCGTTTTTCATCATTTTTGAAGATTTGAAAAAATGACAAAATGACAAAAACGAAAGGTTATAGCCCATGTTTTTTGAAATTTTGAAAAAAAAAGTTAGCCTCGTTTCTCATCATTTTGGACCATGGGCTATAGCCCATATCGTACGGCATACTATAGCGCGCCGTTTTTCATCATTTTTGAAGATTTGAAAAAAATGACGAAATGACAAAAACGAAAGGTTATAGCCCATGTTTTTTGAAATTTTGAAAAAAAAAGTTAGCCTCGTTTCTCATCATTTTGGACCATGGGCTATAGCCCATATCGTACGGCATACTATAGCGCGCCGTTTTTCATCATTTTTGAAGATTTGAAAAAAATGACGAAATGACAAAAACGAAAGGTTATAGCCCATGTTTTTTGAAATTTTGAAAAAAAAAGTTAGCCTCGTTTCTCATCATTTTGGACCATGGGCTATAGCCCATATCGTACGGCATACTATAGCGCGCCGTTTTTCATCATTTTTGAAGATTTGGAAAAAATGACAAAATGACAAAAACGAAAGGTTATAGCCCATGTTTTTTGAAATTTTGAAAAAAAAAGTTAGCCTCGTTTCTCATCATTTTGGACCATGGGCTATAGCCCATATCGTACGGCATACTATAGCGCGCCGTTATTCAACATTTTTGAAGATTTGAAAAAAATGACAAAATGACAAAAACGAAAGGTTATAGCCCATGTTTTTTGAAATTTTGAAAAAAAAGGTTAGCCTCGTTTCTCATCATTTTGGACCATGGGCTATAGCCCATATCGTACGGCATACTATAGCGCGCCGTTTTTCATCATTTTTAAAGATTTGAAAAAAATTACGAAATGACAAAAACGATGGGTTATAGCCCATGTTTTTTGAAATTTTGAAAAAAAAAGTTAGCCTCGTTTCTCATCATTTTGGACCATGGGCTATAGCCCATATCGTACGGCATACTATAGCGCGCCGTTTTTCATCATTTTTGAAGATTTGAAAAAAATGACGAAATGACAAAAACGATGGGTTATAGCCCATGTTTTTTGAAATTTTGAAAAAAAAAAAGTTAGCCTCGTTTCTCATCATTTTGGACCATGGGCTATAGCCCATATCGTACGGCATACTATAGCGCGCCGTTTTTCATCATTTTTGAAGATTTGAAAAAAATGACGAAATGACAAAAACGAAAGGTTATAGCCCATGTTTTTTGAAATTTTGAAAAAAAAAGTTAGCCTCGTTTCTCATCATTTTGGACCATGGGCTATAGCCCATATCGTACGGCATACTATAGCGCGCCGTTTTTCATCATTTTTGAAGATTTGGAAAAAATGACAAAATGACAAAAACGAAAGGTTATAGCCCATGTTTTTTGAAATTTTGAAAAAAAAAGTTAGCCTCGTTTCTCATCATTTTGGACCATGGGCTATAGCCCATATCGTACGGCATACTATAGCGCGCCGTTTTTCATCATTTTTGAAGATTTGAAAAAAATGACAAAATGACAAAAACGAAAGGTTATAGCCCATGTTTTTTGAAATTTTGAAAAAAAAAGTTAGCCTCGTTTCTCATCATTTTGGACCATGGGCTATAGCCCATATCGTACGGCATACTATAGCGCGCCATTTTTCATCATTTTTGAAGATTTGAAAAAAATGACGAAATGACAAAAACGAAAGGTTATAGCCCATGTTTTTTGAAATTTTGAAAAAAAAAGTTAGCCTCGTTTCTCATCATTTTGGACCATGGGCTATAGCCCATATCGTACGGCATACTATAGCGCGCCGTTTTTCATCATTTTTGAAGATTTGGAAAAAATGACAAAATGACAAAAACGAAAGGTTATAGCCCATGTTTTTTGAAATTTTGAAAAAAAAAGTTAGCCTCGTTTCTCATCATTTTGGACCATGGGCTATAGCCCATATCGTACGGCATACTATAGCGCGCCGTTTTTCATCATTTTTGAAGATTTTAAAAAAATTACGAAATGACAAAAACGATGGGTTATAGCCCATGTTTTTTGAAATAAAAAAAAAAAAAGTTAGCCTCGTTTCTCATCATTTTGGACCGTGGGCTATAGCCCATATCGTACGGCATACTATAGCGCGCCGTTTTTCATCATTTTTGAAGATTTGAAAAAAATGACGAAATGACAAAAACGATGGGTTATAGCCCATGTTTTTTGAAATTTTGAAAAAAAAAGTTAGCCTCGTTTCTCATCATTTTGGACCGTGGGCTATAGCCCATATCGTACGGCATACTATAGCGCGCAGTTTTTCATCATTTTTGAGGATTTGAAAAAATTGACGAAATGACAAAAACGATGGGTTATAGGCTATTAGAAAGAAGAAAAGAAAGTCAGGAGACAACACTATTTGTTTTATTTTTCGTCTTATAAATTATTTGATCGGCCCAAAATATTGTGTTCATTGTCATGATTCGTCACGATCCGAATTGGCTTTGTCCGCAGCGTAACCGTCTTTAAATAAATTATATTAAAAGTGCCGATGGGAGAATGCATGGGGCTTCCACTTCCTGGGCCACTCGCTTTTCTGAAAGGGGGCGGGACTGCGGCGCTCTATAGGCACTCAAAAATCACATTCACCTAGAAACTCCATTCACACTTTTTATTATTCGGCTTACTGTGGAGACACATGCTGGAAGTTTTTACTTTGAAATGTTTTGTAGTTTCTGAGTTATTTAACTTAAACGCCCAATGCATTCTCTATGGCAATAGCACAAACTTTGGCATGCTATAGTCCTACATACTTAAACCTACCAACCCCATTCTAGCCTACTTAGGTTCATCTTAGGGTGGACATGTTTGCCTGAAAAGGAATCTTTGAAATGTGTCATAGTTTTAGAAATATAGTGCTTTAAATTTTGAGACATTTAACATGGGGCTCAATGGCAGCTTTATAATACCCGATGATCATGTTTTAGGGTGGAAAAAATCATGGCACTCCATCTTTAAAGGAACACTGAGGATTTTATCGTGTACCCAACAGAAAGGACTACAGGAGTCGGAGCTGTTCAGCCCAGACAAACCCATAGCCATTTCCCTAGCAAATTTTTCTCTGTCGTCCTGCTAACCCCTATGCAATGCACCGCACGATTTACTAAGCAAATCTTAGCCAGGGGAGAGCAAGAAGGAGGCGGGAGCAAGGGAGGGTGGTGGGGGGAGGCCCCTGAAGCTGTGGGTCCCTGCAGACCGTCACAGCACAGTGTTATGCTCGCCTCTGCACAATTTATGGACCATGGACAGTTTATAAGAAGCAATGTAGTCTATCAGAGAGGCAGGCGGAGCGAGTGACTGAGCAGGGGCGGGCAGAGGGGACGTTTTCCATGCAGGACGCAGTGTTTTGGAATAACATGCAGCCCTGATAAAGATGTTTCCCCCGTGACATGAAACAGCAGGGAGAGCCAACGGCCACTTACTGTTTCCAACCAAATATGAAGAAGGGTCTTTTAGCTGTCACAGTTTTGTTCGTTACTTAGATTTGTGCGAGATGTCGAGAGAGATGGTTACATTTCTGTGCTTGTGGAACAGTTTTACCCCCTCTTAATTTCCAAATGCATTGCCTTGATGAAAATACATCCATTGTGGGCCTTTTAGTCATTGTATAAAACTAGATTTGGTGAGATTAGTTTTAGACCGAGCGTAGTCATAGATATTCACAGTACAATACGTTTCTCCCTTTTCTCATTCAGGATTTTCCAGTGTACATATCCTTTTCATTCATGCGCTTTCACTGAATGTGCAGTGAAATACAGTATGCAATTTGAAGAAAATGTGCTATAAATTTAATTTGAATTAAGATGGATGAGTGCAAAAATACTTATCTGGTGCATGTGATCCAAATGGATTGGGAAAGACAGTGCATACGATCCAAAGATCCAACAGTGCATACGACCCAACAGCGCAGTGTATGACCAAACATTGCATACGACCCAACAGCGCAGTGTATGACCAAACATTGCATACGACCCAACAGCGCAGTGTATGACCCAACAGTGCATACGACCCAACAGCGCAGTGTATGACCAAACATTGCATACGACCCAACAGCGCAGTGTATGACCCAACAGTGCATACGACCCAACAGCGCAGTGTATGACCCAACAGTGCATACGACCCAACAGCGCAGTGTATGACCCAACAGTGCATACGACCCAACAGCGCAGTGTATGACCCAACAGTGCAAGTAGTCTACTATAGTATACTAGTAGTATACTATAGTATGTTGTTTTCAACTACTGTAGTATGTCGTTTTTCATGTTTTCCGACGATGCAGGCATCTGTATCTTGGGAGCCATCTTAAGGCAGCTTCCGCGTGTGTCACAGAAGCTTCCTTGTGTGACACAGAGCGGAAATTTCATAGGCCAATCAGAGACGGGATTCACTTTTCGCCAGACGAGAGGGGACCTTGGCTGATACCGTTCAACATAAACAGAGGTTTATAAAACTCCCATACAGCAATTCACAACGTGAGGAGTTTAAGTATCTCGGGGGTCTTGTTCACGAGTGAGGGGAGGATGGAGAAGGAGATCAGCCGGAGAATCGGAGCAGCAGGGGCGGTATTGCAGTCGCTGCACCGCACTGTTGTGACGAAAAGAGAGTTGAGCCAGAAGGCAAAGCTCTCTGTCTACCGAGCAATTTTCGTTCCTACTCGTGTGGGTCATGACCGAAAGAATAACATCACGAATACAAGTGGCCGAAATGAGTTTTCTTGGACGGGGGCTGGCATCTTCCTTAGAGATAGGGTGAGAAGTTCAGTCACGCGAGAGGGACTCGGAGTAGAGTCACTGCTTCGATTACTTCTGTGTTCACGCCAGGCGCTATGGCGATTCACTCACTCGATTCACTTAACCAACTGGGGTTACTGAAGTAACCTAGAGTTTCACGAGTCCCCTCCACCTTTGAGAAGAAGAAAAGTTACTTCTGTACCGGTGATGTGTAGCAAACAAACACAACTAATCTACAAGGCTCACATCTCGTTGCACTGTGGTGCATTGTGAGCTTGCAGATCTGCTATACTTGTGAAGGGAGGGGGGTCTTAAAACAGCTGCCTGAGCCCTGAACATAAGCCTTACTTGTGCCTGTCTTAAATAATGTAAACAAAGGCAGCCTGAGCCTCGAGCTGTACTGGAGCCTGTATCGGATGAGAACGTCACTACTAAATGTCTTTCTTTGGGAACTTTTCTTCTGTTTGTGCCCTCAAGCCACAGTCAGGAGTTTTTCTAGAGCACACATCCGAATCAGGTAAGGATGGCTGGCTTTGCAGTGGCTAGGTTTTTCTGTGTTTTGCTTTGAAATCCGTGGAAATCCGTGAAGAATCTGTGAAATTTGCACATACACGCTTGATTTTGCGCAAGTCTGCACCAAATCGGACAACCCCAGACAGTTATGAATTGCCCTCTGTGCGCTTGAACTCAAACATGTCTACCTAAGGCCTGTGAGTCATCTACACAATAACTGTTAATCATGGAGGAATTTCTGATTCCACTATATTTCAAAGTCACAATTCATTCACAAATTAATTATAAAAATCACACCCGTGTGAAGTGAGGGGCGCTAATATGTAACTCATGTTGATTAGGTGATGTAATGGTGATGTAAAACAAACAGTGCAAACACAAACATTAAACGCCATTAACAATAAAGAGACAATTTGATGTAAATGACACATTATTTTCCCTTCATTGTCAATGCGTGTATAGGGCACCCCTCAAAAAGACAAACATCATTCAAATATGAACATGAACACCCCAGGACTACAGTACTTTGGCATCTTCCCAATCAACAGGATTACCAGCAGTGCAGACGAGGCAGGTGACCCACAATTAATTTAACTTCCCCACTGTCAATCAGTAATTTAACATAATTATTTAAAACCCTTTTTGTCTCCACCAGACCGAAGGCATGGGGAGAGAGTATTTTTTGCACTCTTTACTTAGATTTGTGCAAGATAGCACCTTATTCAGACTAAGGTGCTAACTGGTGCAACTTCCCATTGACAGCCCATAAAACATCAAACTCACCAAAATTGCAGCTGTACGAAAAGCTTGAATTATCCTCTTTCTATCTGCAAAGTATTTGTTTCATAAAAAAATCACTGTAGACATTTTATGAGCTAATTCCTTGCATGTGATTTTTGGAGTTTGGAAGCGCTTGTTGAATATCACTCAATGGCCCATGCGTACCACATGTTTTGAATTTGCACATAGTGTAGCAGGCAGTAGGAGGTTGCTTTATAATGATAACGAGCGCTTCCATACTCTGATACTTAAAAAATAATCATCTGCAAGGCATTTCTTGACAGGAAGTAGCTTATAACATGTCTACGGTGTGAGTTGTTACTTATAAATGTCATATGAACACAAGCAGAACATGAAACAACACAACTGAACTGTGGGTGCGTGCGTGCGTGCGTGGGTGCGTGGCTGCGTGCGTGTGTTTGCAGCAGGGATGTACACTAACACTACGATTACTAAGTAACTCAACTCATGTATTACTTTTCAAACAGAATTGAAAAGTGCTTTGCTGACAGTAAAATGGTAATAATTATTATAGCCCATAAAATCTCATAAATAATTCAGTAATGCACCAAAAGTCATGTTATCTGAAGCCCCGTATAAAAGCCTGATATTCTCCAGAGTTCTTACGTTACAATGAGCGCACTGTGAAACTTGAGTTTATACTTTCCCTCTGAATATGACCCACTTGTACCGTCTCATCATTGAGACGTTTATACTTTATAGCTGTCAAGTGACGTCTCAAATACACCAACGACTCCCTCGAAAGCCCTTCGATGAGACTCAGCTGGCCCCCAAAATTCCTGATGTTTGTCACAAGAAAGAGAGACAGAGAACAGGGGAAAGAGAGAAAGTACACGAACGACTGGTTCGTGTACTTTTCTGGAAAAGGAGCAGGAGGGAAATAAAATTCTGCACTACATGAGCAAGTATCGCGTGCTAGCTTGACTGTCAAGTTGTTTGAGTCTGAGTATGCTCTGCAAAATTATTTGATTATGGGCCTTATGGGAGAAAGACAAGCTAGACAGCTAGCGATTGACATCAAGAAAGCTGTCTGTTATCTCTGTGGATGGCGTCAATGGAAAGCAGTGGTGGAAAGTACTGTACTTAAGTACATTGTTGAGATATTTGTACTTTACTTGAGTATTTCCAATTTCCAATACTTTTCTACCCCACTACATCTCGGATTCAAATATTGTACTTTTATTCCACTACTTTTACTGTTACTAGTTACTTTGCAGATTTTGATTATTAATACAAAACATACATTACTTATAACCCGCCACCATATACTCTCATTCTATCCCCCCCCTATTTAAGTCTTCAGAAGCATTCATATTTTAACCGCGTGGTAACCGGGATTTAGTATTGAGCCACTAACATCCAGCTCAATCTGCACTGTAATTCAGAGAAAAAGGGCTTTAAACACCGGCAGGCCCCAGTATTGTGTACGGGGCACTGCGGGCCGCGATATTTTGTTTCGTAGCACACTTCGAGCCGAGCATTGCCAAGCGACTGGGAGCACTGCTTTATGGTAAATATGAGTGATATGGTTATTAATTAATACAAAGCTCAAAAAATGGCGTTCAATGGCGTTCAATGAGTTATTTAACCAGAGAGAAAGAGACAACCAGGTGCTCACGACATATAGTGTAAGTACTGTAAGTCAATAATGTTAAAATAGTAAAAAGGTGCTCCTGGATCAGACACGGTAAATCACTTCTTCTTCTTTTGGCTTTTCCCTTCAGGGGTCGCCACAATGAAACATCTGCCTCCATCTCACCCTGTCCTCTTCTTTCACACCAACTAACTTCATGTCCTCTTTCACTATGGATGTATACATCCATAAATCTTCTCTTTGGTCTTCCTCTATAGCCATCCTTGTACTATCCCTCCACTGTACATGTCCAAATCATCTCAGTCGGGCCTCTCATGGCTTTATCTCCAAAACATCTGACATGCGCATGCGCTGCCTGTCCCTCTGATGTACTCGTTCCTGATCCTATCCATCCTTGTTACTCCCAGAGAGAACCTCAACATTGTAGTCTCTGCAGCTACCTCCAGCTCTGCTTCTATTCCTGTCTGTTCCTCAGTGCGACTGTCTCTAAACCATACAACATAGTCTCTGCTACCTCCAGCTCTGCTTCTATTCCTGTCTGTTCCTCAGTGCGACTGTCTCTAAACCATACAACATAGTCTCTGCTACCTCCAGCTCTGCTTCTATTCCTGTCTGTTCCTCAGTGCGACTGTCTCTAAACCATACAACATAGTCTCTGCTACCTCCAGCTCTGCTTCTATTCCTGTCTGTTCCTCAGTGCGACTGTCTCTAAACCATACAACATAGTCTCTGCTACCTCCAGCTCTGCTTCTATTCCTGTCTGTTCCTCAGTGGGACTGTCTCTAAACCATACAACATAGCTGGTCTCACCACCGTCTTACACCTTCCCTTTCATTCTTGCTGATAATTTCCTATCACACCTGACACTTTTCTCCACCCATTCCAACCTGCTTGCACTCATTTCTTCACCTCTTTTCCACACTCTCCATTGCTCTGTAATGTTGACCCCAAGAAGTCATCCACCTTCTTTATGTCTACTCCCTATAAAACATCTCTATAAAACATCACTTCTTCTAAGTGGTTAATTGTCGGACTGGTCTCACCTGCTTCCAGCCCTATATAATGAGTCGAAATAGGTCGAAACATGTTTTAAATAACGGCTGTTTCCTCTTTTTAGTGCCCCGATCGCCCCTTTTATTCTGACATATATTAACCACTTTAGCCCTATATACATTCGGCCATTTGAAAAAAGCCGATCTACAAGCTCACAATGCGTCACGATGCGTCGCATTGTGAGTTTGTAGAAGATTTGTATACATTTATAGTGCTTTTACATTTGGTACTTTATACATTTTTATGCCAATACCTACCGGTATGTACTTTTACTCACGTAAATTTTGAACACCTGACTTTTACGAGTGCACAGGGATGAACAGTGTACACCCGTGTACACACTCAGTCCTTATGGACACACACTACTCACACGTCAGCTGTCATGTGGCATTTTTAAAAAGCCAGCCCCGTCACAGAGACAAATCACACGCAAGTACATTTTTATCAACAAAGGCATCGTTGGGGTGTACCCTGTTTAACGTAGCTTGGCAAGCGGCTAGTTGGGAAAGTGGGCGACATAAGAGGGCTGAAACAGAACTCCTAAACATCTCAGAGATGTTCAAAAGGAAAGCCACTGTCACTGCCGGCCGTGCCGCGGCTTCCCAGTCTCCCAGAGGACTGTTTACATTGATGTGGGATCCTTGGCAGAGGAGATATCAAACATAGTTAACATACCCATCTGATAAGAACTGCTGGGAGAATTCTGCAGGCCCGCATACGTGTGCATGCACGCGCACACGCAGACACACGCACATGAGCACGCCCGCCCGCACACACACACACACACACACACACACACACACACACACACACACACACACACACACACTGTACTTTGCAGTTCCACGAACATACTGTATACTCAGCATTCACAATTGTGCACACAACTACTACTACACACAATAGGCCTACATGCATGGAGACACAAGCTTTCTACTCACACCTATGAGAACGCACACTGACATGCACACTCCCTGTCTGTCTGCTCATTACACACAAAAAGCTTTTAGCAGTGCAGAGCACACAAGGACACGGCTTATTCTTGAGCTAGCAGTGTGATGGATGAAGCACACCTGTGTTAGTCTTACTAAAACCAGGCAGAATTTATAAGCAGGGTCACCGCCTCTAAATGGAATGCCAATGCGACAAATACGATCTGTAGGTAAATAAAAACCACTTACAGTACGTGAGAGGGTGACCTGAGTCTGAGTGGCACCTTGACCCTGTGCGAGTGGACTTTGTGTTCGTGCAACACAAATGTGTATGGACCGTGTGTGTATTATACATGTTCATTGTGTGTATCAGATAGACAGAATTAGAGTGTCCTGCATGCAACATCTATCTATAAATGCACCAAGTCTCCGTCTGTCTGTACGTCTGTCTGTGTGTAATCCACGTAACTCGAGAACCGTTCGCCACACCGGCATCAAATTTGACACACGTGCCACACCACCGCAGGGGGTGCAGTGCCCGGTGTCGAGTTCGTCGGACCCACGGTTGTCCAGAACCGCCCCAAAAAGGCCTCTGCCCGGGCTCTGGATAGAGCCCCTGCCCAGCGTCCATATACTGTATGGAGCTGGCCTGTTCTGACATAATTCTGACGTCTGCATATACTCCATATTTGGGCATGCCTGACAAAGAACTCCATATATGGGCATAAAAGGGACACAGACGTAATATCTGGGTTTCCAATTTGCATCATTCCGAGTAGGCCATGCAGTGCCCAATGGGCATCTGGGTGGGGCGTGCATTTCCAACTTCCATTGTTCGAAGTAGGCCAGTGCCCAATGGGCACCGTTGTAGTCTCAAATATTCCTATCACCATTAACCATATATTTCATTTGAAATATCCCCAGTGGTCTATACTTGCTAGCCTCGGAGAAAAAAATCTGGGGCCGAGTCCACTTCAATTCGGCATACAGTAGCGCAAACATCGCTCTCTCTCTTTCTGATCGTCTGCACCTTTGTTAAATTGACGCACACACACACACACACACACACACACACACACACACACACACACACGCTCCTCTCTCTCTCTCTGTCGCTCTATAATCTCATGTCGCGCAGCTGTCCTGCGGATCCTGCCGGGAGCTGCCTATGCCATAGAAAGCAGGTGGGTTCCAGTCTAATACTTGGTGGTCCCCTCCGATTTTTTCTGTAGACCAGTGACTTTGGTCACTTGTTTTGGTCTGTTTTTTTCTTCTCTTCCTCCTTTTTCTTCCGCCAAAAATAGCAGTTCTGGCTGAACCGTGCAGTCGGTTTTCGTGAAACGTGGGAATCTGGTAGAGGGCCATGCCAATTGTGTGTTCAAATCCGGGTACCGACAACTCAGCCCATGATTCTTATTTGTGCATATTCTTATTGCATATTGTCATCTTGCTTGGTCCCGCCTTATAGCTGCTTTCAGCTATATTTTACCTTTCTATTACTGCTGACTGTTGACTGATGAAAAATACCGTAATACCTGCTCCTCCTACCTGGACCCCACTCAGGTGCATTTTTATATTCTCTGAGTTGAATTTTTGCAGTGTATGCTACATCTGGTTCCAGGGCCTGGGCTACTAAATGATCTCTGGGTAACTCGCTTAACTTCAGCAGAAAGCAAAACACTCATCACATCACCTCTTCTCTCTCAGATTGCATTGCATTGCTTTATGCTTGTAATCACTGCTGACTTTTGTAAAAGCATACTAATTTGGCGCTGTTTGAAGTACAGTCCGATTTTGTACACAAGGCCCTACAAACTATACAGCACACTCTAAACACATGCTGACATATGGGTGTATCCGCTTACACAATTATTACTCACAGCACTAGCATACAGACAGCTAAAGAATGAGTGAAAAGTTCACCCAGCATTCACTGTTAGCAAGCAGCTAAGAGGGACAGAAAAACAGAATTTGACCAATGAGTTGTTGGAGTAAGAAACAAACAGATGAAGCCTCATTACAGTCATCAGTCAAAGTGTTGTTGCAGTTGAATGTAGGCCTACACTACAGAGTAGTGAGTCGCTTGCCTTAATCTTCTATACTAGTATAGCATTTGACAAATGGAAAACACTGCTGTCTTACATTTATATCATGATCTGAAAAGATAAGATAGTCATAGTGTAAATGTGTGGTTCTCAAACCTTTTCTGTCAAGTACCCCCCATCTGAAAACATTATGTACTACCAGGGAACCCCAGAAGAGACATTTTATGTAATCTTTTTTTTATGATTCCAAATTCCAAAGAAGAGAATGCTATTCAAAAACAGTACAAGCTTATACACCTGCTATTTTTGAATAGCCAAAAGTATAAATGGTTACAGTGGTTAAAAATGATTGTGATGCTGCATTAACAACTTATTTTGGGGACCCCCTGGAACCACCCCTAGACCCAATGGTGTAAATAATTTAAATCACACTTTGTTCATGTCATGTTATGTCACCATATTATTCTTAAAATACTTTTTTTCAGTCAGTCAATCCGACAGTCCATCAATTCGTCCGTCCGTCCATCTCAATCTATATCCTCCTCCTCTCTCTATGACCCTGAGTGGCAGCCTGGCGGTCGACCTTGGCTTTACCGCTAGCAGCGCCCATGAGTTGTGGCTTGACATTAAACTGTGCTTGAGCTGCAGTCAATGTTTATGCCTCCCAATCAAACGCAATGTGTTTATCTTATATGGCATTATGGACAGCGGGGCTGGGTAGTAATGCAGTGTTTTCCACCATGATACCATGGTCCGTTGTTTAGATTCCATCCTCCTGGGTGTCTTTGTGTGTAATCTTGATTTTTTTTTCCCCCTTCTTTTTTTAAGTGAGATAGTTTTATGAGCCTCTCCTAAATGGAGAAAATAAACAAACCAACTATACCATATTAGTATTACCTCTCGGTCAGTCCATCCATCCATGCATCCATCTATTTGCTCATAGAAGCTTGGGTTCAAGCATTATCTATGCTGGACAAAAAGTTCTGTCAGAGAACAACGCAGATGTTGGAGGCCGTCCATTGGCCTCCTCAACTCCACGTCCACTCATCCAATCACACACTCATTTGTCATTTCATTCTCAGACCGCTCTATTTAATCTGGAAGTTTGCACTGCTCATCCCTGCTTGCTTTTGCTGCTGTCATGCTGCTGTTGCTGCTGCTCTCACCACTGCTGTCTTGCTCCACCACCCCAGCTACCACCTGCTGTTTTGGATCTGCTGGTTATGTACAGTATGGGGGATACTATGGTTGGGAGATTTATAAATTAACTGATATCAGAGCGCAAATGATAAGAGGGCATTAGAGTTCAAAGTTAAAGTTAAATGTACATGCAGAGAGTGATGTCAATGGCTGAGGGGTTGATTTTCATACCATATACTGAAATTAATCGAAAATAGAAAAAATTAACAGTCTAAAAGTAACACTATGCTTTGGAAAATGGTCATAAATGGTGTGTGTGTGTGTGTGTGTGTGTGTGTGTGTGTGTGTGTGTGTGTGTGTGTGTTCCTCGTGTGTGTGTGTGTGTGTGTGTGTGTGTGTGTGTGTGTGTGTGTGTGTGTGTGTGTGTGTGTGAGTGTGTGTGTGCGCTCCTCGTGTGCATGTGTGTGTGTGTGTGTGTGTGTGTGTGTGTGTGAAGAAGAGATTGTGGGCTCTAACGTATGCCATGCCTTACCCACCAGCATTAACCACAATCCGTGAATTATGCATGTAGGAGCTTCCACTATCCGTAAACGGTATCTTGCGGCCACACTACTCACTACACATTATGCCGACAACTTTATTTGCGGGTGGAGGCGTATTCGTGGGCGTGTTGATGGGCTTTCCCTATAGTTTTATGACAATAGAAAGCACCTCTTCAAACCACACACAGGTTTAGGACAATAGAAAGCACCTCTTCAAACCACCAGGTTTATGACAATAGAAAGCACCTCTTCAAACCACACACAGGTTTAGGACAATAGAGCGCAGCAGTCCCGCCCCCTTTCAGAAAAGCGAGTGGCCCAGGAAATGAAACTCCAATGCATTTTTCCATCGGCACTTCGAATATAATTTATTTAAAGACGGTTACGCCGCGGACAAAGCCAATTCGGATCATGACAATGAACACAATGTTTTGGGACGATCAAATAATTTATAAGACGAAAAACAAAACAAATAGTGTTGTCTCCTGCCTTTATTTTCTTCTTTCTAATGATTTGATCGTCCCAAAACATTGTGTTCATTGTCATGATTTGTCATGATCCGAATTGGCTTTGTCCGCGGCGTAACCGTCTTTAAATAAATTATATTCGAAGTGCCGATGGAAAAATGCATTGGGGTTTCATTTCCTGGGCCACTCGCTTCTCTTCAAACCACCGCAATCCCAATTCAGTTAAATTATAAACAATGTTCTGCAACAATGTTGCAGAACATTCACAGCTCAGAGGTCTCGGTCTGTCTTAATTCTCCACAAATCTTTGTGATTGTAATTTTTACGATAATCAACAGTGTCAATTCCTTGTGTCAATTGTGTTTAAATAATTGTCTATTCAAAGAAGTTATTTGATTTGTGCCGCTCATTAATTGTGCACGATTCCATCCGCTCATTCAGTTTCATCGATCCATTGCGCAGCAACTGTTTAATGGATTACAATAATATAAAATTCCCCATAATTAGTATAACACTGATACTTGTGTCAACCAAATGTGGTTTTATTTAAAGGCTAGAATCTAAATGCAGATGGTAATTGGTAAGGAAGCAACATGTGTCATTTCTAATGTTACTTCACCTCAGTTCAGTGCATTGCGAGTGAGACTGTGTTGGTCGGAGTGGATGATACTAGAGGAGCTACTGGACACAACACAACCCTCTGTATCAAATATAAATATATTTCAAGGCAGCAACTTGTCGCTCTTCCATGGGCAATAGCGTAAGGCAACATATTACTGGGCATAATGGGTAATGGACTCTTAAAGGCAATGGCATGTGGCATGGTGATTGGTTTCATTATTGTAATGCGCAAACCACAACTGTCGTTTTAAGGATCTAGGCTGTGGGCCTGTGGCACAAGATAGAAAATGTTAGGGGGGCATGCCTCTTACGCAGTGCTACATCCCTAAATTATGGATTTAGTGCCTCTGACGCAAGATCTCCGTATCTCCTCACTGCCCTGGCTCTAACAGGAGCAGGCTGGGGCTTCATTGTAAGGATGTGTCGGAGACTCAAGCTGTTTTGTCCTCAGAACCACATGTGAGCGTAGAGCAAACACACACTTAATCCTCCTGGATAGAGAGACTTGACATCAATTTGTCCCTGTAGGGGAGGGGCCCCGGGCCAAGTCCCTTAAACCCCTCAGCACTCACTCCTTCTCTCCCTCCACTCTCTGGCCAATATCCCCCTCTTCTCCATTTGCATCTCTGTACCTAGTTATTTCTCTGCTTTCCTCTATATTGGTCTTATTCTTATTTCTTAAGTTTGTATGTCTTTGTTGTCCCTTTCTTCTGAATGTTTCCTGCTGTTAGACTGCATTTCTTTTCTCCCTGACTCAGTCTGTCAGTCAGTCTGCATTTTTCTCTCTGAATTTCTCCAAGACACAGGTGTGTTTCATCCCCTCACTGTCCCCATAGTCCTCCCCATCTGGTATTGAGAGATCTACGGACAGAAGAACGTGACCTGGGCTTCCTCCCTTAACCCATCCTACGCTAAAACATAGTTATTCCACCATTCAGAGCTGTATTTCACAGCAGATTTAGACCCGAGTCACTCTCTGACATGATGATGCAATGTGTTAGGGGTATCAGCTGGAAAGCTTTAATTGTCATATGCATTTCCATCGAAATGATGCGATAGCTCTGTCCTGATGTCTGTTTTGCAGTTGCATCCTTGGAGGTCTTGCAGGAAAAGAAGGCGCACTCATAACTCTGTTTACTGTTGTCACCATCATCCAGTAACTCCAAAACAGCGATAAAAGAAAAATGCTGAGTAGAAAATAGCATGTTTATGCGTACTAGAAATCTTGCTCTCGGGGAGATGGATCAAAGCATTTTCAATGCATTTTCTGTAACTATAGTCTTTGAAACATGGGTGGGGGTTGTCTAACAGATTTAGAGAGAGGATGAGGTGGAGAGGCCAGACACATATACTGTACACATGGAGAAGAGCTAGAATCAGGAAATAATATCCTTCACTAGTGGTTACACAATTACACATTACCACCCAAGCTCTGTAGTGTTAGATTGTTGATACTCAAATATATCAGAGCTGCCAACTGTTACGCACAGAGCGTGAGACTCATGCAAATGACCCTATTCACATGCTCTCACACCACACTTTATTATTATTATTATTCACATGCTCTCACACCACACTTTATTATTATTATTATTCACATGCTCTCACACCACACTTTATTATTATTATTATTCACATGCTCTCACACCACACTTTATTATTATTATTATTCACATGCTCTCACACCACACTTTCAATTTCTCACGCAGTCCAAAAATAATGATGGTGCTTAATTCTGCTTCCGTCTTCTATGGTGCTTTCCTGCCACCTATGGTGCTATCTATGGACTATGGCGCTATCTATGGACTATGGTGATATCTATGGACTATGGTGCTATATCTATGGACTATGGTGCTATCTATGGACTATGGTGATATATCTATATGGACTATGGTGCTATCTATGGACTATGGTGCTATATCTATATGGACTATGGTGCTATCTATGGACTATGGTGCTATCTATGGACTATGGTGCTATATCTATATGGACTATGGTGCTATCTATGGACTATGGTGCTATCTATGGACTATGGTGCTATATCTATATGGACTATGGTGCTATCTATGGACTATGGTGCTATCTATGGACTATATGGTGCTATCTATGGACTATGGTGCTATATCTATGGACTATATGGTGCTATCTATGGACTATGGTGCTATATCTATGGACTATATGGTGCTATCTATGGACTATGGTGCTATCTATGGACTATGGTGCTATATCTATATGGACTATGGTGCTATCTATGGACTATGGTGCTATCTATGGACTATGGTGCTATATCTATATGGACTATGGTGCTATCTATGGACTATATGGTGCTATCTATGGACTATGGTGCTATCTATGGACTATATGGTGCTATCTATGGACTATATGGTGCTATCTATGGACTATGGTGCTATATCTATGGACTATGGTGCTATCTATGGACTATGGTGATATATCTATATGGACTATGGTGCTATCTATGGACTATGGTGCTATATCTATATGGACTATGGTGCTATCTATGGACTATGGTGCTATCTATGGACTATGGTGCTATATCTATATGGACTATGGTGCTATATCTATGGACTATGGTGCTATCTATGGACTATGGTGCTATATCTATGGACTATGGTGCTATCTATGGACTATGGTGCTATATCTATATGGACTATGGTGCTATATCTATGGACTATGGTGCTATCTATGGACTATGGTGCTATCTATGGACTATGGTGCTATCTATGGACTATGGTGCTATATCTATGGACTATGGTGCTATCTATGGACTATGGTGCTATATCTATGGACTATGGTGCTATCTATGGACTATGGTGCTATCTATGGACTATATGGTGCTATCTATGGACTATGGTGCTATCTATGGACTATGGTGCTATCTATGGACTATGGTGCTATCTATGGACTATGGTGCTATCTATGGACTATGGTGCTATCTATGGACTATATGGTGCTATCTATGGACTATGGTGCTATCTATGGACTATGGTGCTATCTATGGACTATGGTGCTATCTATGGACTATGGTGCTATCTATGGACTATGGTGCTATCTATGGACTATGGTGCTATCTATGGACTATATGGTGCTATCTATGGACTATGGTGCTATCTATGGACTATGGTGCTATCTATGGACTATGGTGCTATCTATGGACTATATGGTGCTATCTATGGACTATGGTGCTATCTATGGACTATGGTGCTATCTATGGACTATGGTGCTATCTATGGACTATGGTGCTATCTATGGACTATGGTGCTATCTATGGACTATGGTGCTATCTATGGACTATGGTGCTATCTATGGACTATGGTGCTATCTATGGACTATATGGTGCTATCTATGGACTATGGTGCTATCTATGGACTATATGGTGCTATCTATGGACTATGGTGCTATCTATGGACTATGGTGCTATCTATGGACTATGGTGCTATCTATGGACTATGGTGCTATCTATGGACTATGGTGCTATATCTATATGGACTATGGTGCTATCTATGGACTATGGTGCTATATCTATATGGACTATGGTGCTATCTATGGACTATGGTGCTATATCTATATGGACTATGGTGCTATCTATGGACTATGGTGCTATCTATGGACTATGGTGCTATCTATGGACTATGGTGCTATCTATGGACTATGGTGCTATATCTATATGGACTATGGTGCTATCTATGGACTATGGTGCTATATCTATATGGACTATGGTGCTATCTATGGACTATGGTGCTATCTATGGACTATGGTGCTATCTATGGACTATGGTGCTATCTATGGACTATGGTGCTATATCTATGGACTATGGTGCTATATCTATGGACTATGGTGCTATATCTATGGACTATGGTGCTATCTATGGACTATGGTGCTATATCTATGGACTATGGTGCTATCTATGGACTATGGTGCTATATCTATGGACTATGGTGCTATCTATGGACTATGGTGCTATCTATGGACTATGGTGCTATATCTATGGACTATGGTGCTATCTATGGACTATGGTGCTATATCTATGGACTATGGTGCTATCTATGGACTATGGTGCTATATCTATGGACTATGGTGCTATCTATGGACTATGGTGCTATATCTATGGACTATGGTGCTATCTATGGACTATGGTGCTATATCTATGGACTATGGTGCTATCTATGGACTATGGTGCTATCTATGGAATATGGTGCTTTCCTGTCATCTATGCTTGATGCTTCCAATGGTGCTCACCTGTCTTCTTTATGGTGCTTCATAATATCATGCATTGCTCACCTGTATTCTATGGCAGGGGTTCCCAACCACCGGTACATATACTTGCGTTCATGATCTGATGTGTCACAACAAGCTGTCCTATTTTGTCACGTTCGCGACTTGGCGTTAATGAAACACTGAACAGCAGTATTATTCCATGTTAATCCGATCCGAGCACTCAAAAGGTTAAAATTGAGGAGAGGGTGGATAAAAATAGATGCACTTTATTTATAAAAGTTAAAAGAAGCCAACATGTTTCGACTATATCTTAGTAGTCTACGGTCTACGCACTTACAGCAGAAATACAATTAAATTTACGGCATAAGTAATCAACATTATCACTAAATCACTTACTAAGGTGTTCACTTACTGACAATACCACAAACAGGAGCGACAAAGGATCAAAGGAGATTTCTGAGCCTGCATGTCCTCAATCAACCTAATTACTTCCTGGAGTTAACATGTGACCACCACACAAGCAGAGCCTTTCATTCAGAGCAACAGAGAGTATTGTTTGAAAAATGAATCTTAGATCTCATGTCCTCTGATCATGTTCAGCAGTTCATATTGTCAGGACAGTTGTTAAGTTTACAAGAATACAAATCCGCACAGCAGTATGATGGCGCTAGCATGGTGGCTCAGATATGTGTGGCAGTCTCTTCTTTTGTTAATTAGCTTCTAATTAATTGCAAGTACCAATTAGGGCTGCACAATATGTCGAAATTGTAGCGCCTTCAAATATAAATAAAATCAACCATGTTATAACATTTTGCATGTTTTCCTATCATGCAAGCCTATAGTAGAATCCATAATATGGATCCATGTTTGGATCTATAATAATCTATAAACTATGTCTATATTATAGACATAGTCATACTGAGGTTATCTCTTCTTTCCCTTCAGTATTCATTCTTCCCCCCTCTCCCTTCCTTAAGGGCAAACGAAGACGAAAAAGGGAGAAAAAAAGAGGCCCTAATAGCAAGCCCAGGGGTGAGGCGGAGGACACAGCGTCTTGTAAAACATATGCACTTAATATTAGGGCCATAAAACTTGTAAAATTAAAAGCTATTTTGGAAAATAGAAAGAGAAATATTTATGCGTCTGGCCCTGGATAGAGAGCCCGTTTTATCTCAGGGGGCAAAGAGGGCCCCGCCGGGGGCACAGGTAACGACTGTCAACACGCAATGGGGGGGAGGTTCTGCGGTGCGAGGGCTGTGCGCCATGTTGAGCTACACGTCCACATGTGACTTAAACGACTGGAGTCTCAGTGGTACATGGGTTAGCGAGAGAGAGAGAAAGAGGGGGGGGGGGAGCATATAGGTCTGCTCCTAATTACGAAACACAAGAGAGAAACAAGGGAGAAATCCTGAAGCTGCAGTCGACTGCTACTCAGTTTTGTACAAAGCAAAATCCTCAGCGTTAATTTAACTCTTGTACAAATGTAACCAAATATTTGGTTACGTTTATACAGTATCAGAGTTACAAATTAGGATTTTAATGTGTAAGGAGACTCACAGCTCCATCGAGTGACATATATGCTACTACGACTTCAACGACATGGGAGGGGGGGGGGGATAAAAAAGGCAAAAGTCAAAACAAAAATATAGTCTATGAGGTTCAGTTGATTGAAAAGCTGCAAAAAGCAATTATGATTGTGAGAATGTGCAGACCCTTCGTCTTAGCGGCCGGCAAACATCGTAAATCGTGCTGCGGTCTCTGTTTACACTGAGTGTGACCTCTCCGTGGCCTCTCGCGCTGGGCAGGGCTCTCCTTGCCCTCAACACTGGCGATACATATACGTGCACAGAGTGGAACTGCTGTTCCCAAAAATAAGACATTAGAAACCTATAAGTTACACCTTCCCCCTAGCAAAATGATGGAGAACTTCAAATTAAGGCATGTTGCTATACTGTATAGTCGCTCAGGTTATTGACTGACTTCTTAGGAATAGAAAAAACATTTGATTATAGCCCCCCCCCCCATTCATAGGATAACTTTTATGGCGTTCATACTGTATAGTATACTGTTACTGTGTGTGTGTGTATATATATATATATATATATATATATATATTATTATTATTATTTTTCCCCTACATTTGCTCATCCAGGTTTTTGCTGAGCATGCATGTATCTCCTTTGACCCCTAAGCAGCTTCACCTTCATACAGCTACACATGTTCAGGCTGTTGACTACTGAGCTCCACCGCTGAGAGCACTTGGGTGATTAATGCCAAGCTCAAGGGCACCTTGACAGTTGTTGATGAAGCGCTTTTCTAAGTACCCAAAGGTGCTTTAAATGGGGGGGAGGGGGCAACAAAAGAAGAACAATTTGAAAAGGACAAGAAAAACGGTATTATGTCTATCTAATTGACAATATATCTCTGCTTAGTATACAACTAGCATCTATCTATCTGTGTAGGGGGTGAGGTATAGTCTGAAGGGGTGAGTTTTCAGACATCGATCGCAGAAAATGTGGAGTGAGTAAAAGTTTCACAGTTTTGGCCATATATTGTACATTAATTCAGACATATTTATACATTTTTGGGACTAGGAAATCAATCTTTTTATTTTGTTTAGAGTCAGACCTTACAAATCAGAATACATTAAAATGCAACAATCGTGTGATTTGACAAAGTCTCTGCCAGTTGATTGTCATATACTATACCGAAATGAACTAAATCAAATGGCTTCCTCAAAGATCAAACAAACAACGGTTGTCAATAATGGCAAATAGCATGAGGATAGCAGTCAATGGGTTAAACATGCCAGTCCTTTAAGTCTATGAGTTCATATCATACGTAAATTTGGCTTTCATTCACACCCTTGTCTGAACATCCCATGAACCACAAAGTGTGGAAAAACTGTCATGAGCTCCGTTTGTATGATAACAATTACCTACAGTGAACTTTATTGCATGTCACTGGTCATAATTCCAGACCAGCTGCGTTGAGCTGGGCGAAATGGGTCTGGATTAGTTGCAGGGAAAGTTCAGACATGACCTGTGTTTGATTTGGCAGATGTGGTTTGATTGTGACCTCGTGTCTCCATTACATCCACACCTCCAATACCTTTGATGTCCATAGAAGAGGCTGATGCTCTGGAGCATTTTGGCCCTTATTCCCAAACACATCCTACTAAATCACACGAGCACGCCATTGTTCACGTTATCACTGTATACCATCCACAGCGCCACAAATACCTTTTGTCCCAAAATGGCCGCCCCTCAATGCCTCAGTTTTAACAACTTTTGGCAGAATGTTCTGGAGGACCTGAGTCTCATGTGAACTGCGGTCGTAAAGTCAGACTCACATGAACTCATATTTTAATTCCAGTAATAAGAGACAAAGACATGTTGAACAGTAAAAAGAGAGGAGACCTTTTTCAATTCAAATTGAATTCAGGTTGGTTGTAACATACAGTACAGTATGAGGGATTGTGCCTTAAGGGTCATGGACATGGTACGAGCTTTATTGTACTGCTCCTTGGGGGAGAAATAGTAGTTGTTTTGTTATGTTTGTGTTATGTACAGTATATAAGCTAAACTGTGTTTGGCAATTGAATAGATTTTGTGATTCTCAGCATTTAAGTTGCCAATACCCACACTGCACCTGTGTCTTCATCTCAAAAGGCCATCAATCTCTTTTGCACTTTATTAAACTTGAAACCGATACTACTACTGTATCTTTCAAAATATGTTTCCCACTAACGGGACTATTTTAACAATGTCCAGCATTCATCTCCCTCTCTTCTGGATGCTTCAGAAAGCATCTCAGGCTCCGTCTAAAAGGGGATCCACAGATTTACCTCCCTTAATGTAAACCAGGGAAGACATGGAGTGAACTACATGCAGCACAGCAATTTATAGGCTATTTGATGTCTGAGTGGAGGTGTGCAGCATGCCATGTGCACGCACGTGTACATGTGTGCCTGCTTGCTTCTATGTGTGTGCAGAGCACTGCAGAGTAGACCAGTGTGTGCACGCAGATGTGTGCGTCTTGGACACATGCAGGTACGACCCGAACACAATCACTACTTTAATGCAACTCTGAAAGGCTGTTTTGTTTTGAAACAATAAAAACACAGACAGCCGCCCCCCTCTCTCTCTCTCTCTCTCGCTCTCTCTCTCTCACACACACACACACATACACACACACACACACACACACACACACACACACACACACACACGCCGACATGCTCTTAACACACACCTACGCACACCTCAGCGCGGGCCAAACACACTGAAAATTTACGACCTTAGCATTCCTGCGGGGTCAAGCAATTTATCAAATCCTGCACATTCTGGTTTCAATTACACAGCCTATTGTGGAGAGCGGCTATTTGAGCAGGTTCATTTGGCCCGGTAGGGGAGGTCGAGCCTTTTTGCTTAACACCCCATCCCTGAACGCAACCGGGCATCTGCTCTCTCAATAGACCCATGCGTTAGCTTTTTATACTATAGGCCCATGCAGGCAGCAGAGGTCTGGTAAGAATTGGTGTTGGGGGGGAGGGGGGGGGGGGGGGGGGGGGGGTTGGGGGTGTCATCACAGAGCCGTCTCTCTCTCTCAATTGCTCCGTCGCCCACTTGGTTTTGCACATCCCGACCCACAGGCACCCTCCTTCCAGGGAGCATTTTCTTTCCACGACAGAGTCCATCTGTCGTTTGTTGCTTCCTCTCTCTATCTCTAACCACACTCATCTGTCTGGAGCTTTGTACAGAGTGCCGATGGTGACCAGTCCCCTGTCATTTTGGTTCTTTGGACCGCTTCCCTCGCCTCCCCTTTGTCTCTAGCCATAATGTGTGTTTGTTTGATTGTGTGTGTGTGTGTGTGTGTGTGTGTGTGTGTGTGTGTGTGTCATCTGACTGCGAAAGAGTGTGTAAAAATGGACCAGTTTCAAAGCGTATACCTACCGTCTGCCTCTGTCTGTTTTCATTTCACCTCCATCTCCCTTTCTCCTCCTCTCTCTCTCTCCCCCTCCCTCGATTTCTTTCTCCTACTCTTCCTATCATTCTTCTCTCTCTCTCCCAATCTCGCTCTCTCTCTTTCTCTGTCTCTCTCTCCGAGTAGTGATAAATCCCTCTTTTATTGCTGGAGAATTCCTCTCTTGTGCACGCTCTCTCTCTCTCTCTCTCTCTCTCTCTCTCTCTCTCTCTCTCTCTCCGTGGGGCTGACAGCTCCCTGCGTTCTGAGTCTCCCTCCATCCCTCCATCTCTCCATCCCTCCCTCCATCTGGCCCTGATTACTGGGAGAGGTGGGGGGAGGGCATCACACCATTACACCCTGAAGAGGAAGAGAGGAGGAGGTGGTACCAATAACATCTCGTACCATGCTTCAACCCTTACGGGTCCATGTAGACTGTTCAGAAGTGAAAGTAAAGCAAAAGCCTCAGTGTTAATTTAACTCTTGGAGCGGAAAATGGACAGTTAAATGATCACTGAGAATTTTGCTGTGCAGATTTTTCCTCAAGACAGACAATGCAAAGTTGGGTTAGTCACTGGTCTGTGTGTGTGTGTGTGTGTGTGTGTGTGTGTGTGCACGTGCGTGCGCACACTCACATGAGCAATAAAATGCATTATATTTGGTTGTTATAACTCCAGACCGACCCTTTCAACTTGTGACCTCTAATAAAACTCTCTCTCATCTATTTATGTGTGTATATTGTGTGTGCGAATATGTGCATGTACGTGTGTGTGTGTGTGTGTGTGTGTGTGTGTGTGTGTGTGTGTGTGTGTGTGTGTGTGTGTGTGTGTAAGAGAATGTTTGGTTAAACGAGAGAGGGGAGCGGTCCGAGACAGATGGAGACAGATGGATAGGATGACACATGAAAAATAGTGAGATTGAACCAGAAAAGGAGAAGTGTTAAACACTGTTGCAGCTTCACCAATCCAGCTTGTATTCTAGTTCATGTTGAGTTCCTGCTAACGTTAGAGTGATTAATAATACTTATATTTTACAGTATATTAACAACAGTAACAGCTACGTAGATAGCCAGAGGATGATATCAAAATATCTCATAGACCACTTAAGCCTGATATACTTTTTTCCACAGCAAATAGTGGAAATAGCCTATCTACAAGCTCACGTGTCACATCGCAAAATCTTGTGAGCTTGTAGTTTTGCAATTTTCACTTTTTGAAATGTTTTTTGTGTTTTAAATTTTTCTGAAATGTCAGAAAATAAAAATACAAATTATTTACCTATAAACGACAAATAATGACAGGCCAAAAACAAGGATACCAGGTTGAATGTATATAGCAAAGTGTCCATAATGCCAATAAATTAAGTTGCGTCACTGCCAGGTGCAGACATACAGATGTTATTTTACTTACAGATCAAGGAAGCCGCACAACACAACTACTAAACTGTAGTGAACCCTACATTTTATTTTGATGTAGGGTTTTGACTCTCCTGTCTCCTATTTGTCTCTATATGGCTGGTTTGTTCCTGAGAGGCAGTTCTGCTGCTGGTGTTGAGAGTGACTTCCGTGCACAGCCAAATCCTGTGCGTTAATTCATCTCTGCAGTTAAACCATCGCACAGGATTTTAGCCAAAAGAGATTATCTGGAGAGGAGAGGCCAGCTTGTCCAAAGCAGTTGTGTTTATTAGACTCTCCTGTGGCTGGCACCTGCTGCACAGTGTGTTGTTGTGCCAGGACTCACGCAAGCACGAATGCACACATACAAACGCACATGCGCGCACACGTACGCACGCACGCACGCACGCACGCACGCACGCACGCACGCACGCACGCACGCACGCACGCACACACACACACACACACACACACACACACACACACACACACACACACACACACACACACACACACACACACACACACACACACACACACACACACACACACACACACACACACACACACACACACACACACACACACACACTATATTACTATACTATTACTATAGTATAAAGAAAGAAATCACAACGAATTAAACCTCAGCACTGTACTGTATGTTGTGCTCACATGCTGACCAGAAAGGACAGACCCTGCAGTCTGAGCTGTACAACCAGATTATGAATCACCCCCTCTGAAATAATCAGGATAATTTCTATTCATTATTACACCTCCATTTATTTTGTGAGATGAGACAGGGGGGGAGGGTGGGGGGGTATAACTATGAGAAATAACAATACCATTAAAAAGCCTTCCGCTGCAAATATCAATCACTGCTGCTGTTAATGTCCCCCTCTGCACTGTTCAGATGGCCCTGCTCTCCTTCCCTAATGTCCACCCATCTGTGTGTGTGTGTGTGTGTGTGTGTGTGTGTGTGTGTGTGTGCGCGCGTGCAAAGGAGTTTGTGCATGATTAATTTGTTTCTGTGCATATCTGAGTGATCTCTGTGTGTGTGTGTGTGTGTGTGTGTGTGTGTGTGTGTGTGTGTGTGTGTGTGTGTGTGTGTGTGTGTGTGTGTGTGCGCCCTTCCATCCAAAGCCCTTTAATCAACGATGGTTGCATCTGGAGCAGATAATGAATGACATTGTTTATAACATCTCCTGTATGTGCTGATAAATGCCTGTGTGTCTAATGCTATCATTTGAATAAGAAATGAGATGGCATTTTTATTTTATTTTTATTTTTATATGCAAAAGAGGCTTGGCATATAGAATGAATCCCTCTTCTAGAACTGATGATGATGTTTTAGCAATTAAACTATGAGGGATTTGAAGCAGTAATGAAGTTATTGGTTTGTTTGATTCATGCTGTCTGACGTTAAGAAACGCGAACAAAGGACGACTGTTAAAAGCAGAGAGAATTGAATTTCTTTTTTTCCCCTGTCTTGATTTATTGAGTCACAAATGACCACAAAACAAACAAAATGCAAGGCGAGCATTACTCACAATGTGAGGCGTAGGGGAGTAGCAGCCATTAAAACTGAGGAGGGTGGAGGCGAGGGTGGTGGTCGGTCGGTCGGTTGGTGGCGGAGACACAAATCCTCTCTTACCAACATCTCGAAGATGTAAAATCATTTTTTATTTCCTTACGGTGTTTGGAGTTGTGTGATAGATAGTGTTTTTAATTCCTTTCACCGGTAATGCAGCTATCCCATGGAGCTGGCTTTCATACGTGGGTCTATTATCTCTATATTGATTTACGTTGCGAGGACATGTCTACTGTGAACTGTGCCCCTTCAAAAATTGGTGTTGGGGTCTGTTTCTTCTAAAATAATTATTCTTCCAACACGCACAGATGAGTGGTATGTGCCGCACAGTTCTTGCCGTGTTTATTCTCCATTTTGATGTGTGAAAAGAAAGCCTTGTGTAAACACATGATCATCTGTACACGGTGGAGAAACAGCAGAGTGAAGCGAATGCTATGTTAAAAACATCAGTGAAATTACGAAGGTGTTATGAAAATAATACCATGCTTCATTTAGCTGAAAAATGGAATGTGTTGATTGCAAAATGGACCACAAATGGTTAGTGTCATTCACTCTGACCACATTTGAAAGACCACAAAGTCAGATGTGTATTTATACAAAATGGCAACTTTTGATTTATCAATGTGATCATAAAATGAATTGATAAATAACGAAATGCTGGAATGTTACTTTTGTTAAATGTATACATATATTATGTCTGAAACATTACAATACCCACATTATGTGTGAATTATTGAAATAAGGTGGACAGGACAATACATAATATACATGCATGCATGAATTTGGTGAATTTTTAGATTAAACACAACAAGAAATATTATGAAACACTGGACATTAAGTTTATAGCTGAGATCATATATATATGTGACTAATTCATCACTCAATATATAGTATATACCAGTAAGACGCGCAAACGCAGCTCGTACATATTTGGGTTTTTTAAGATTTATTTTTAAGTTATAATTTTTTTAAGTGAAGTTATTTTTAAGTTAAGTTTTTAACTTAGCCATAACCATATAAGGAGTCCCCAAAGCAGCTATACGTCCAAATATGGAGTGTGTTGCACCAATCACAAACAAATCACTCAGCTCCATATATGGGCACAAAGGGGGGACGGACACACGGACACACACACAGACATGATCTGCTAGGTCTCATAGTAAGTGCTCACTGCATTCGCAATTATGAAATGGAATGTTTTCTTCTTTTCACACTGTGCTAAACAAAACGTCTAAAGCTAAAAAAGAATGAAAAATAAATCCTATATCTTCTCAAAAAGTATCGTCAAATAATTTGTGTATATAGCACAAATCTCTGGAATTAAAATTACAAAAATAAAACAGAAAATGAAATATCATCACAACCAACAGAACAGCTCATTTTCTAGCCAAGCCCCAAAAAAAGAAAAACCGAAAGAGAAAAAAAGTAAACGTCTCTCCCGTCACTGACATTATCCCAGCAGGGTAGCAGTGTTACAACTCCCCATGCTCCCCCCGGCACACCGTTTCCCTGTCGTCATTGGACTATAGTACCCAGGGACTTAAAGCTGTCCAAATCTTTGACAGTTCTTAGCAAGCTCTCCCCCCTCCTCCTCCTCCAGCCCCTTAAACTGTGAAAAGATTACTGCAACAGATAGGCATACGGAGCCTCCCAGCCCTCCTCCACCGCCCCCTCCTCTCCACATCAGCCACAATCATTGATAAAGACAGTCGTTTGGGAGTGACACTGATAGCTGCTTCGAACCATTCGAAAAGCGATTTGCCTACCATTTTAGCGGCAGCTCGCCTCTTTATGATGCACTGCCCACGTGTCTGGAAAGACAATTGTGCACCTTTTTTCTTTTCTTTTTTGGAGGACAAAGCAAATCATTTGACTGGTTATCTGAAATGTAAATTGCAAAGTATAGGAAATGGATCCCATTGAGATTGTAAGCCAAGGGGATTTTGTATGAAAACTATATGTTTGGGGACATTACTTTAGATTGAATTTATTAGTTCTGTATGTTGTGTACGGAACCGCGAGCGCACGCACACACACACACACACACACACACACACACACACACACACACACACCCTCTCCCTTCTAATATCCTTTTTGTGGCCATCTTTCAGACTCTCTCTCTCTCTCTCTCCTTCAACTGCTCTCCACCATTTCCATCTTTAGTCTTTGTCTGAATGGTTGGCGTGGTGATGTTGGGCCCTTCTAGGTGGCATTGACAGCTGAATTATCTAGAGGGCCGCATCGCTTGATTATCAACACAGAAGTCATCAGAGCTCAAGGGTGGTGGGGGGGGGTGGGGTCTGTCGGCCCAGGCAGCCAGTCTGGCCTCCCCCCATCCACCTTTCGTCCTCCACCCCTTGTCCCTCTGTCACCCCTCTATCAGGCGATTTGGGTGTGTGTGTGTGTGTGTGAGGGGGGGGGGGGTCGGGAGTGCGGCGACATCCACCACTTGTCCCCGGGTTTTGCTGGTTGACAGGTAATCTCAACAATAACAATTACCGCCATTACTGGTGTCATCATAAACAAGTGGCTGACCCCCCAGCACACACACACACACACACACACACACACACACACAGGCCATGTGGGAAGGTGATAACGAAGGGTCTGTCATTATATTTTGTAAGTTATCTAGCAGAGAAGAAGACGAGGAGTGTGTGTGTGTGTGTGTGTGTGTGTGTGTGTGTGTGTGTGTGTGTGTGCGCGCGTGCGTGCGAATGTGTAAATTATAATGTTTTTTTATAACAAATTTCAGTTCACAGGATTGACAATGCGGAGGTGGAAAGTGGAAAGAATAGATTATTGCTGTTAAATATTTTCTACATGGAGAAACCTGACATTTGTAAATTGTCAAAATTAAATTAACCAGATTCAATGATTATATAAGTAGGGCAGGCCTACAGTAACATAATATGTGTTGAAACTTATGGGGTGATGGGTGTAGCTGCATGTACATTTGAATATAGTCACAAAATATTTGGTTAAACACTTGTTTCAGTTAGAACAGTGCAGGATATCAAAATCAAAATCTTTGCTTGTGGAGGTCCCTGACAGAAACTATTTTTTAGATGGGTGTCGTGACCAAATTATCCAAATATATTTTGGGAGTGCTTGACATTAAAAAGTTTGAGAACAAGTGATTTGGAAGTCTAAATGAAGTCTACTTCTTTTGAATGCAGCTGTGCAGTGCACATGCAGGACAGTTATGTCGGCCTATTGATGATACAATTTTATCTGTGCAGAATGCTATTGATTTTACCATAAAGCCAATATGTCACTGTAAATCTTCTGATTATCATCCGAAAGGCAGACCTTGGTGTTCACATTCATCATGTAAATATCTAAATGTCTCGAATATTGACAACAGCCACGAAACCCTAATTGGGAATGAAACTGAATGATGGAATAAGCAGTCATTATTTATCACTAAATGAAACGTACATTTTTGATATATTAAAGTGCTGATGTGAAATTAAGACAACTGTTTATGTATAACAATAGCCTACATCTGAATATATTCACCAATATTGTAATGCCACATTTCAAACAAACGAATAATTAAAATAAATAGATATACCGGTATAGCTAGCATTTCAGCTGATGTTTTTAAAAGCTCATTGCGCACAATATAAATTGGATTAGTCCGTATTTAGTTTTTAATTTAAATGAACCGATTTCAGTGTAGAATGTCAAGCAACAAAATAACCGTTTATCTAATATGTATAGGCTACCTGGAAAGCCAGCAAGGCTGCTTTGTGTGCGCTCCGTTATTCAGCAAAGCAAACAACGCACTGTTGCCCCGGAGCACTAAAATAATCGGAGGCTCTCTAATGAGCAGAGCGGAGCGGCAATTAACATGTGTCAAAGCTGACATCATCAGGTGCCACTCTCATTTTCTCTCTCTCTCTCTCTCTCTCTCTCTCTCTCTCTCTCTCTCTCTCTCTCTCTCCCCAGTCTCCGAGTGAGTGTGGGTAACAGTGGGTTTGTTTCTTTCATCCTCGCGTCACGCGAGGCTGAAAGAAATAAACCCACTCGGAGACTGGAGAGAGAGAAAATCTCCTCTTGTTTACTTCCCACGCCGCGGGGCAGCCCGCAGAGCAGAGCGGAGCAGAGCGAGGATCATTCATGACGACACGGTAAAGCGAACGGGGAAGGATTTGAATTCTGACCTCGTTCGTCTGTCGCACATTTTAGACTCGGTGATTAGGCTACTACTAGTAGTTAAGAGAAGATTGCGTGGCTCGTCTCCTTTTCGCCTCCGCTCCTTCCTTCCGATGTATTTTTTTCTCCCCTCCTCCTCCTCCTCCCTTTGCAGCAGTCAAATTAGACAGCCCAGTTAACAATGCATAATTGTGCTATAAGGAGCTGTGTTCAGGGCAGAGGACAAGGACAGATTGGTGGGTAAGCAATAAGCACAGGTTGCTCTGCTGCGCTCAGATGTGGATGGGTGGCTGGGTGTGTATCGTGTAGCCTACTAGGCTATACGGGAATAATCAAAAGTAGACAATTTTGTATCGCTGATTGCTTACCACTATCAACAACACTGAATTAGCCATATAGGCCTATAAACAATGTAAAATGCGATTTTTTTTAGGCGTGAATGTGACTTATGTGAGCGATAAAAAAGGGCCTATAAAGAAATAGTAATTTCGGACCTATTAAAATGTAGGGTCATTTGGTGTTTTATTTTTAAATGAAAAAAATATAATTTGAATATTGTAGTACGTATTCAATAGCACAATTAAATGGCATCGATAATAATCTTTTTAGACTGTTTCTGTAAGGAATTGGAAATTTGGATTGATAACCAAAGGCTACTAGCCTATATATTCGTTCCTATGGCCTGCCCTATTTATAAAAAAGCATGCCTGTTCATTTATTTTAATAAATAACATAACATAACTTTAGAAGAGAATTTTGCTAATTTGCTTAAGAAATAATCATTGAGAACGTAAAAGAACTAAAATGCTATAGGCCTATCCCTAAATGATTTATAGGACAGATATAAAGATTCAAGTTTCATTCACTAGGCTACTAAAAGTTATACATGTTAAGCTATCATATAATAATAACAACCACTTTAAAATAACTATTTAAAAAAGCCGCATTTTATTACTGAAATAACACAGGCCATTTCACTCGGGTTACATTTAGGTACCATAAACACCATACTCTGACAATTAAATCGCCATGTTCTGTGCTTAAATTACTAAATGAAGTGTCAAAAGAAATTAATTTCAAACTCCGCAATTAATGAAATTATTTTCCTGGGCGCAATTATGGCTCCTTAATTACCTATCGGGTGTGTGGATAGCAATTTAAACACTGGCTGCAAAAACATAAACCAATAATTTCCTCCGCAAATTTCCACATCATCAGTGAGTTTCTTGACAAACACAGATACCTGTTAACAACACAAAACTATTGCCATAACACACAACAACGGAGAAGATTAAAACCAACATTAGCCTATAATCACGCTCGTCCCTCCCTCTCTCTCTCTCTCTCTCTCCCCCCTCTCTCTCTCTAATTTAACGTGTTAACTAAATGGTGTCATGGAAATTTTCCAGACATGTCAACAACAAGCAACATGCGGACAATAACGGCCAATTGCTTTTGCTGCACTTGCAAAATGAAGAAGAATATAGTCTGGTAAGAGAAAAAAAAGAGTATATAGGCTATATGGGTATATGGTGATATATTCTGTCCAAATCGTTTGGGCTATACTGCAGTTGTGGACGGACAGTTTGAAGGAAAACAAAATAAGATAAGCTCTGTTCAAATGTGTGTCGCCATTCTTCGTCTGTCGAACCCGCTCGCTCATCTTCCTCCAGATAGTCAGCAGCACAAGACGCACGCGCAGCGGGAGGGGGGCTCGCGCCCGGCAGCTCGCTCTCCTCTACCCGGGATCCTTTTTGGCTCGCGCATCTCATTTGCATACATTTCGCCCCATGCAGCCGAGGAGGAGGCCTCGTTTCTCATTAAAGCTCACAGTCTCGCTTCACTTTCTTTCGTTCTCTCTCGCTTTCTCTGCCCCCCACCTCTCTCTCTGTGCCCCTGTCTCTCTCTCTCTCTCTCTCTCTCTCACACACACACACACACACACACACACACACACACACACACACACACACACACACACACACACACACACACACACACACACAGGCACGCACACACGCACACCTCTCTCTCTCCCCTTACTTGGGTCCCCGCTGGTCAGTGCAGATATTACCTGCATGGTGCATGTAGGTTGTTGATGATCAGGCTGGAGTATAAAATGATAATAATTACAAAAAATTACAAAAAACGAAAGGAGAAGAAGGAGGAGGTTGTGGTGGGTGGTATTAAAGGGGGGGAGATAAGACGAGCAACAATTTATCACTGTAAAAACAAAAGGGAAGGAGAGAAGAGAAAAACCTCACATTGAGAGAGGGGTATAAATGAATGCTCTGTGTGTGCATTGAATCCCTGTGTCTCTCTCTCTCTCTCTCTCTCTCTCTCTCTCTCTCTGTGTGTGTGTGTGTGTGTGTGTGTGTGTGTGTGGGTCTGTCTCTGTCTTTGGAACCAGGCTCCATTTTGTGTTAAGCAGCTCCCTCTCTTGACAGATATCTGGCAGGGTCAGGGGTCAAAGTTGACGTGAGGGTCAGCTGTAACACAACATGCACGGCAACACACCAAACTGGATTCCCCCTCTCCCTCTGCAGAAAGTGCTCTATGAGTTCAAGCATGACAGATTGCTGTATTTTAAAAATCTTTGCTATGTGTCCCTGGAAGAGAAGAGAAGAGAAGAGAACAGAAGAGAACAGAAGACAAGACAAGAGAAGAGAAGAGAGAAACAATAATCTGCACAGTTACTTTACTTATGCAGTGGATTGCAGGCAGACACACACACACACACACACACACACACACACACACACACACACACACACACACACACACACACACACACACACACACACACACACACCATAGTACCATACTACATAATACATATATGCACATGGACATATATGCACACATGCATATATATATATATATATATATATAGTACTTATGTACATGCGCACCATTACACTATACACAGACAGCTCACTCTCCATAGCACTAAAGAGAATGGCAGAAAAATGCAGAGAGAAAGAGAGAGAGAGAGAGAGGTATGAATGATGAAGTCAGAGTTAAACATCAAACAATAAACAGTCCATTAAGTCTCAGGGAGTTGTGTGGGGAGGCTTAGTGTGTGTGTGTGTGTGTGTGTGTGTGTGTGTGTGTGTGTGTGTGTGTGTGTGTGTGTGTGTGTGTGTGTGTGTGCGCGCGCGCATGCGTGTGTGTGGATGTGCGTTGGGGCGGTATAGAGTGATGGATTGTCTATGCGTGTTGATGTGTGTATGTGTGAGGGGTTGGTACAGATATGCGTGTGTGTGCGCTTGCAGGGATCTTTGATTTGTATTGTGTGTGTCTGCGTGCGTGCGGGGGGGGGGGGTCTGTTGTTTGGTATGTTTGTCTGTGTGTGTGCATGTATGTGTGTGTGTGTGTGTGTGTGTGTGTGTGTGTGTGTGTGTGTGTGTGCACGTGCGTCTGTGCGCGTGTCTGTGCATACGTTGTGTGCACGCACGCACGTGTGCGTGTGTGTGTGTGTGTGTGTGCACTGTGCAGCTGCAGAGGAAGGATGGGAGTTTATTTAAAGTGTGATGACCCCGTCATGGGGCCTCGCATCGATGCAGGGATGAATAAAACTTTAATGGCTCATAAAACACAGCGGTGGCTCTACCACTCCTCTCTCTCTCTCTTCCTTTCTTTCTTTCTTTCTTTGATTCCTCTCACACTCTTTCTTCTCTGTCTATCAGTCTCTTTCTCTCTCTCTCTCTCTCTCTTTCTCTCTCTCTCTCTGTCTCTCTCTCTCGCTCTCTCTCTCTCTCTCTCTCTCTCTCTCTCTCTCTCTCTCTCTCTCTCTCTCTCCCAACTCCCAACTTCACCAATTTCACAAACAGCCAATCAGCTTGCTCTGTCTCCAAATGGGAGAGAGACAGAGAGAGAAAGAGAGACAGAGAGAGAGAGACAGGGCTGGACTGGTAAAATATTCGGCCCTGACATTTAGTCCAGACCGACTGACCACAACCGGCAAGCAGATACCCTAATACCACCACTTTTATACTGGAAAAACATCCCTCCATGTTCATTATTATGATTATTTTTTTAAAGCAAGGGTGGCCCACCGGGAATATGCCCTTTACGTCAAGTGGCCAGTCCAGGCCTGGAGAGAGAGAGAGAGAGAGATAACCTATTAATTGTTTATGTTTACTAGTCCATACTCAGGGCCAGGGGATGTGCGCAGCCCCAACTATGTGCAGACTTGAGAAATACCCATAGCTGTGGGAAAACCGCTAATAAACAGCTGAAATTTTGGGAATGTTGTAAATTAGCTGCGATCAATTTGAAGATACCAACCCACTGAGGAGGAAATTGCATGAGAACAGCCACCGCGGGTTCTTTCCGTCACAACTTGTAATTAAAGCTTCTGTGCTTTATTGACCACACACACTACATATTGGCGCACGAAGTCTACATGTAACCCAGGCTTAGGTCAGCTGCTTGCTCTGCATTTTTATGCAGAGCATGGGTTTTTATCTTTCAAGATGGGAACTCATTTTTTGTTGTTTTTGCAAGCAGTCAGCTATATAACATAATGTTTTTGTAATTAAAAAAATAATAATAGTAAAACGTTAAAAGTACCGGTGTTAAACCGGTATTTTAAAAACGGGGACCCATTAGTCCGACCTACGTGGCCGGTTAAGTATTGTGGCGGTTTAAAGGCTCCCACGAGGAGCTAAACATGAGAGTAAAGAGACGCTTGTATGATGCGCACGCAATTAATTCAGGTCCATTCCAGATGTAAGTTTGACCGTTTATTCAGTCACCACACGTAAGTTACAACTGTTCCCAGGCTTTTAGCTATAACTAAACGTGTATGTTAAGGTGATAAAAGATGCGTTTGATACGGTCAACAGAAAATTCTCCCACGCTCACCTCCTCTCTCTGTCCAACTTCCCTCACCCAAGTGACAGGTAAACACCATGAAACTAGAGTGGCAGCGCCCCAGCCCCGGTGACACGCCCACTACCTGTGCGGTGCCCATTAAAGTGACATACCTTACGTCAATCATAATAGCACATTAGAACGCAAACACATTACGGCTCCTACACTGAGGTTAGTTTTAGTGACCTACGTGGCCGGTTAAGACTGAGGTTAGCTTTAGCGACCTCCGTGGCCGGTTAAGACTGAGGTTAGTTTTAGCGACCTACGTGGCCGGTTAAGACTGAGGTTAGTTTTAGCGACCTACGTGGCCGGTTAAGACTGAGGTTAGTTTTAGTGACCTATGTGGCCGGTTAAGACTGAGGTTAGTTTTAGCGACCTCCGTGGCCGGTTAAGACTGAGGTTAGTTTTAGCGACCTACGTGGCCGGTTAAGACTGAGGTTAGTTTTAGTGACCTATGTGGCCGGTTAAGACTGAGGTTAGGTTTAGTGACCTACGTGGCCGGTTAAGACTGAGGTTAGAGTTTGAGATAGTATCAGATAGATCAGTTTGACTAACAAAGTCATGTTACCTTTTAAAACAGTACCAGTGCATAAGATGTGGCAACGATGAATATAAGATGTGCAATCAACTTTCCATTGATAACTGAATTAGGTAGGGGTCTTTGGTACAATGTTGTGCTACTGGGAACACATCAAGTAACACAGACTACCTTGCCATTATATGCTGAAATCAACCAGTGAACTACAAGAGCACAACGTTGAACACAAGTGAGTTGTGAGCCTGTAGATAGGCTGCTTTCGGCGAGCAACTCCGTTGCAGAGTTTAAATTGAGCATTATTCATGGGGCACCGCTTTGCGTTGAAGTGTATCCTATATGCATCGCCAGATGCTTCACTAAATTTGATGTGGCACCCCTTTTACACGCTGTACGTCCCGGCGTTGGAATCCTTTGGATGCAGCCACACAGTTTAACCTTTAGTTTAGACCATTTAGCTTTAGACATTTTTGAACCATTCTTAAGCTAATATATCCTATCATGCTGGTGATCAGAGCAGTTGTTGTTCCGGTATGTGTGTCCAAAAATCTTCGAGATATGTCAGAACGCTTTCAAAAGAAAATAAAGACAGAGAAAGAGAGAGTTTGGATGAGGACGAGTGACTGCAGTGGGACAGGGAAAGGTGATTGAAAGTAGCTAGGATGGATGGAGTAAGAATGGATGAGAGAGGAGTCCAAGCAAGGGAACATACAAAAGGAAGACATGGTGCAAGGAGGAAGTACGAGTGATAGAAATAGAGGTAGAAGAAAGTAAGAAACACTGTGGAAGAGTCAATGATGTTTGTCCTGGTAGGGTGTCACACATGCATGTAAGAACACACACACACACACACACACACACACACACACACACACACACACACACACACACACACACACACACACACACACACACACACACACACACACACACACACACACACACACACACACACACACACACACACACACACACACACACACACACACACACACAGGTTTGGCTTCAGCATATTTTGCGCAGCACTGTGAGGGGACAAACTAGCACCGCTGGTTTAATCAGACCCATGTGAACTGTACTTAATATCCGTCCTCCGTTGGCCGTGCACTTTTGCTGTTCTGGAAACGGGCCTGTGACAATTTGAAGCCGAGGTGTCAATCCACGCTTGCACGCGCACACACACACACACACACACACACGCGCACACACGCACGCACACGCACACAGTGACAACCAGAATGCCTCCCCTCAAAAGTCTATATATGTAAACATGCATCAGTTCTCCCTCTATCTGTAGCTAAGTAGCAACATGCTAAAGTTTTAACATGGATATTCCCATAGGGACAGGCAATGTGGGGGTTAGCAGCTTGAATAAATAATGTCAGGGGAGTAGCATTTGGCTCTAGATGTACTGTAGATAATTAGAATTAAGTTCATGGGCAATATACAATTATGACTCATGACTAATGCAAATTCCACTGCATGTATTCATGAAAATGTATAAATCTTGATAAATACAATATGTATAATATGTATAGAAATATAATGTATATTTTGCAATAGCCAATGCAATATCCAGAGTGAGCAGAACAAAGCAGAACATTCCTAGATGGCCATCATTACAAGCAACCAAGTGAGTTAAGTTGTATACAGTTCATATTATGTGTACACCATAGTCCATGACCCTCTCTGCCCTCCCTCCCCTGCTCGCTCGGCTCAGCGGGTGTCATTCCCAGGTCATGAGACTGTAAATATACACACCGAGACCCCTTTCCCATAAATCACTGGGGCAGAGCAGGACTCTGTGCTCACCCCCGCACCAGGACAGAGGAGAGGAGGGGAGATTAGAGCAATGTTCCCAAACAGTGGGTCGCGACCCATTTGTGGCTCACAGACCAATTCTTATGGGTCACCACTCGAGTTAAAATCCAATTTTCTTTTCCTAAAATTAAAATAAAATATATATATATATATTTCAAAAGATGTTTTTTTAATAGAAAAAAGTAAAATTACTTTATACATTTTACAACTGAAACAAATCTAAGTAATACCATACATAAAAATAATAATAATTAAGAAGTAGTGAAAATAGCTGATCTACAAGCTCACAACGAGGCACGAAGCGGCACGCTGTACATTTGTAGATCTGCTGTTTTTACTAGTTTGCGTCGTGGGCAAACGTCTAATCTCTCTTTTGGGCCTCGACCTGAAAAGTTTGTGAGCCACTGGATTAGAGGAGAGGAGGGGGGGGGGGGGGTGGGGGGGAGAGGAGAGGAAACAAGAGGAGGCGATGTGGGCTTTAATCTCAGCGTTTAAATTATTATCGTTTGCTATGAAGAGTTTCCATCCAGAATGAGAAGTGTACCATTAGAGAAAATTAAACGTATATTACTGAAATATTACTGAAATGAGTGTGCAGCAGTAGCCTATACGAAAGAAAAGATCAAGAATATAATCATGTGATGAGGTGAGATGAGAAAAGAGAAAACTTGTAGACAACATGCACAATCAAAACGTACACAGCAAAATATTGATCACCGCGTTTACAGCAATCTCTTAAACTGCCAAGGATGTCAGCATGTCATTTCACCAGGTGTCAAAGCAACATAAAAAAAGGGTTACGTTTTAAATATAGCCTTCAAGACATGCAACTACTTTTCGCACACTTTTCAAAAACCTTTTATTGTCTTTAAAGGAATTCCTTGCTTTTAGCCGTAAGGCAGTCTTTAAAATGATTTTGATCCTTCCAGTAAAACAGTTAGTCCTAAACTAGTTCCTGTGCTTGGCTAGAGGGCACATGAGACAAACGTGTAAAAGGTGAGTCAGTTAGTCCCATATAATTGACAATATAAAGAGAAAAGGTGGACATTGTGAACGTTTCTCAGTCAAATTTGTATTTGAGTTATAGCCTATTTGCTTTAAAATACATATACATGTAGGCCTATATGAAGTATGCAAAAGTATTACAAATTATAAAGTACTTATTTTATCAATCAATGCAATGCATTTAAACAATATCAATAATAGTGAAAACAGCACATCTACCAGCTCAAAATGCGTCACAATGACAATATAAAGACTATTTTCCACAAGTGGAAGTTT
>NC_137875.1:27511634-27519134 GCF_963924005.1 Protomyctophum bolini | reverse complement strand
CGTTGCATGTGTGTGCACACAAATACAAACAGGGCAGTTTGTGTGCACATACACTGTAGAATACACAGTCCGTCTCACGGACGTACATGCGCACATATCTCTCATGGACCATATTAACTGCCTAGTAAAAGTATCATTACGGGTCACTTTGGTCACATTTCCCACCCAAGATATTTGCACACATCCTCTTACTTGCACCTCACCATTAACTGATCTGTCCCTAAGAACTGACAGATATTGTACATGCGGTAGGAAAATGCACTAGAAATCTAATTGGGGACATACATTTTATTCCCAATTAGACATAAATCAAAATTAGGGGTACACGATTATGAAACTAAATTTCTATAATGCTTGAATAGTTTGGTCTTCTGCCAAACCAAGGGAATTTATTCATTTATGTCTTTATAAACGATTGTAAAGATACAACAGCCAATTTAGCTACTACAAAAGTTATGCAAAGCTCAGCCAATCACAGCAGAAGTTAGGTAGGTTACTCCAGAATATTATAAAGTGTGACAATAACTATAGTCTGGTTGTCCTTTGGGGCAACCACACTAATTAAGACCGATATGCATTTTCCGATTATTTGCATGGTTTTACCTGCCGATGTTAATATATGTATCCTCAATCCTCTCCCGCCTTCAGACATTAGAAATACACAAAACAAAAGTGACAGAGACAGGCAGACTGGCTGCTCTGTGTGTACAAAGCCATTGATGGTCACATTACTAATGTGTCATCAATATCTATGAAAATAATCTGGATTATTTTGAGACCGATCCGATACGACATGGAATTTGTATGGCCGACATGGCCATAATATGCGCATGCATAAAGTGAATGTCAAATCAAAGTGAGTTTAACATTGTTTAACGTTGTTTAATGCAATCAGATAGGACTTTTCTGTTTGGATATATGGGCTGTCAAGGCCAGAAAGTAGGCTATTTCTTTCCACTCAGTAGACATTCCTGCATAACTTCCGGGTTTGATGATGATTTCACGCACATACCTCTATTTCGATATTATCGTGCATCACGAATCAAAATCTGTCCCAAAATATGACTTGTGTCAGGAACACACACACACACACACACACACACACACACACACACACACACACACACACACACACACACACACACACACACTTATAAGGTATAGACTGTTCCTAATTAGTGAGATGTCCCCTGCGTCTCCATTCTCCCTCGGTGCTGCAGGGACCCGATACTGAGCCATGTCTGTAGTCTACAGGACCCCCTCCACCCCCACTGTCCACTCCACTGTTCAACACACAGCCACTCATGCATGGACACACTTCTAATTACAGCCAAATGCCTGTGTGTGCGTGCGTGCGTGCCTGGGTGTGTGCGTGGCTGCGTGCAACTTGATGAGTGACATTATCTGCCTGCTGACAAAAAAAGTCAGTGTGCCATGTGCTAATGGTCTGTGTACTCATTACCATGTGCTGGTCATCTTCGGACAGCAGTGTCTCTCACACTGTAGATTAGAACAATAAAGCCAGTACAATACATTTTCTTCCATTCATACTTAATTAATATTAAGTCAAAAATATTTTCTAAGTATTTTAATTTAATTCTAATACTTAACTGTTTGTGTTGTATGTAGATGTGCTTTTTTCTGTGCCTATAATGACACGTCTAAAACGGGAATGCCAGGTTGATAGAGGTTAAAATCAGGGTTTTCTCAATTAAACTCAAACATAAAATACTTAAATGCAGTAACGGTTTGGAATTCGGATATCCTAAAATGAACCGAGTTGTCATATATATTTGAAACATGAATAAGAATTAGTACCAACCAAAGCGTAAAACAACCATGCTCTAGAAAGCCACCTCTCCTGGGGCCTTTTGTGCAGCAAAGAGCTCATATGCATATTATTTACATTTACAACTCACTAAGCACGTATATTAATCTTCTACACCAAGTCCAGGAGGTATAACCAAATTATGGATTCATGCCAAGAAAAAAAACATACTTCTCATCCAAATTGTTGTTGTTTGATAACTGTAGTGTAAAGCTTCAATGAACATGATTATGAACTAAAACTAATTTGTATATTTACCCCCTTCATTTTCAAACGTCTGGTTTTATGCAACGTCTGTGCATAAAATTGACAGCTCTGGCCCTATACTATTCTTGTTTGATTTATATAATAATAAACTAAATTAATTAGTCAGCCTATATATTTGCGTGCACGACATGACTATCATCATATCTTGGAAGTTTATCAGCAGTTTTGGGGGAGGGGTGTAGGTGTTGACATTCACATGTAAATATGAAATTTGGGGCAAATGTCATCTGCAATGTGCACACACACACACAAGAACACACGCAGACGCACACACACACACACACGCACGCACACGCACGCAGACACACACACACACACACACACACACACACACACACACACACACACACACACACACACACACACACACACACACACACACACACACACACACACACACACTCTTTTGTTCGCGCCCAGTCAGTCGGACACTGCTCACCCATAAACAATGAGGTCTCCACCATTACAATGGAATAGGAGTTAAGAATGAAGAGTTGGGGGGGGGGGGGTAATGTTCCCCTTCTGCCAAGGTTGGGGTGTCGGTGACAGAGGGGTCACACCAGTGGGGGTCAGAAAGACAGCGAAGAAGGTGAAAGGTCACTGGTGTGTGTGTGTGTGTGTGTGTGTGTGTCGTTCAGATGTGTGCACGTGAGTGTGTGCATGCGAGCGCACATGCATAAGTTGCTTCCCAACACTCACATCACCCAGAAAGACTTGGGGTGAGGGGGTGGTGGGGAGTTATTCTTCTGTATTTCATTATACTCAGAACACTGAAAACAATCACAAGCAGTCGCCACTAAAAGCAAATATTAACATCCATTCTAACTCCTCCATTCAGACGGTTCTATGAACACCCCGCAGGGACGTACAGCGAGCGGGAAGATAATGGATTTGAAAACCCACACATACAATCGTTTTTCTGTCTCCTTCAATTGACGTTAAGGGAGGAAAAAAGGTCTTTTCTCCCGTGGTGTAAATGGTTTGTGTGACCACACCATGATGAAAGGAACTGTGCGAAGGCCTAAACATCTCCAGGCCATTTAGAGAAGTTTCAAGGACGTATGATCTAATGGCTTTAGGGTGCCAAGTGTGGCTTCAACGTGACAGCTGGGATTGAAACGATTTCCCAACACACACACACACACACACACACACACACACACACACACACTCGCACACGCAAATACAGATGATCAAATGTATGCAAACACACAGTGTAACTGTACACACACACACACACACACACACACACACACACACACAAAAAATATACAATGCACATGCACTCTGCTCTCACACAATCACGGACTCGGCCCATGGAAGGAATCACACACACACACACACACACACACACACACACACACACACACACACACACACACACACACACACACACACACACACACACACACATACATGCACACACGGCAGCGTGAGCGGCATGCAGTGCCCTCTCACCCACCCACACAGCCATTATAAACAGCATAAACACCAATGACAAGTTGAGATTAATGAAGGTCCCCGGCAGTGACAGCCCAATTTAATTGTCAGCCATGATGGCTGCTGAACCCCGCCAGTATATTTGTACAAGGTTACCGCAGAGCCTTAAAATGTCACTAATTGATCATGACCAATAAGTAATTAGAAAAACTGATAGCGTGTCCTTTCTGTGCACGTGGCAATGACGCCCAGTAGGGATAGGTCCTGCGTGCGCTCTGTGTGTTTGCTGTGTGCTGTGCTGTGTGTGCTGTGTGTGTGTGTGTGTGTGTGTGTGTGTGTGTGTGTGTGTGTGTGTGTGTGTGTGTGTGTGTGTGTGTGTGTGTGTGTGTGTTCTGAGCTTAATGAGCAAGCATGCAGAAATGGTCTCGGTTGATACTGTGAGAGAGTTCCATATCAGAAAATCCTGATAATATTAATATAAAGAATTAGTCAATTATATAGTACTATAGTAGTAGTATTATCATGTGTTCATTTCATGTCATTTGTAGATCTGATATTATATGTAATAGCAGATCTACAAGCTCACAACGTGTCAAGTTGTGATGTGTTGTGAGAATGTTGATCACTAGAGAAATTTTGCGTAGAGCGAAAAGTGGACGGATCCTTATAGTATCCTTGGGGGACTCCGGACACTGAAATATCTAGTGTTTAAGAAGCCTCACTTGCTGTAAAACCAGCACCGAACCAGACCTTGGAAGCTGAAGAGAGAACATGCAGTGCAACTGTACATTCATTCATTCATTTAACTGAGAGTTTGGAATGTACGGGGAAAATCTGGGACCTCAAAGATTAAGGCCTATAGGCTACAAGTGTAGCCTCGGACTATAAAAGCTTCAGACAAGCGAGTACAGGTCTGTGCTCTGCAGAAAATATTATGTTCCTACACTCCTGTACTCATAATGCTAAGGTCAACTGCAATTAGGGTTATTTGATATTAGAAATGTATCTGCATATTTTCTGCTGAATTTCTGCTTTTATTGTAACAGGACAAATAAAAGAGAGGAGGGGTGTCACACACCACATCAGAGGTAGGAATCAAACCACAGCGTGTCACACTCATGTGGTCACAATGGTCCCTTATAGTAGTCAGTTAAAATGTTTTACTTCATTTCAGAATTAATGTACACACATTTATACACAGTAACAGAGTAGTAGTACCTGTTTTGAGGGGCGCTAGCCCCATCCTATATATGCCCAGCTTTATCTGTTTGTGTGAACACAAACACGATGATTTGAATGGCTGATCACACCATAGCGATGATTTGATTGGCTGAGAAGATATTGAGGATAAAAATAAAGTGAGGACAGAAAAGTGAAGACGAAAAAAGTGATTGGCCGGAATGACATTTGTGATGATTTGATTGGCTGAGCATGGAATGTAATGTATATGATGATGTACTGTATGATGATAAGAGTGGTCCTCACTTGACACGAATGTAATTTTTACAATAATAATAATTATGAATGAACCGCTTTAAAATATAACCACAAATAATGAAATAGTGAAAACAAGCTCTACAAGATCACAACTTATCACGGAGCAACTATAACGAAGACAATGGTGAACGTTATAGTTATCGTTATAGTGCTTGGTGTGAACGGCCGCTATGTACCCCCCCCCCCCCTCCCTCTCTGGGGGTTTCATGGGTTATTCTAACCACCATGAGGCTGACAGCAGCCTTGGCCACAGACCCCCTGGCTTGGCTACACGTCCTCTGCTGGCAGCCCAAGGCCTGGCTGGCTGCGTTGGCTCACTGGGAAGGAATGTGTGAGAGAAAAGACACTGTAAATAAATACTGAAGGCTCAAGCAGTGACACCACGACCAGGGGAGTGAGAGTGGGAGAGAGAGAGAGAGAGAGAGAGAGAGAGAGACCTACAATTGCAGATCGTATTTGCCTTTATATTCTAAAATAGGTGTATACAAAGTACTGATATAGTAGAAAAAGGAACATTTTGCATATACCTGTATATTGCAATAATAATAATGTGTGGTTGTCAATCCCAAGCACAGCTGAATGTGTGCCACACACCATTTGTGCACTACTGACCTACACCACTCCACTCCTTCCAAGTTATTCATGCACTGTCAACTCAGATTCTGGCCTTTATTAATGTTACAAACTGTAACTACCTCCAAACCACAACAAGAGAAAGAGAGTTATTCTGGATGGTAGCGGCCAAGGAGTGTATGCTGGCCGAAGATTAGTTTTCCCTCCTTTTTGAGTGGTGCAACCACTCCTATAGACAGCTATGTGTGTCCCTGCCTGGGTCCCTGGGTCTGTGTGTTCAAGCACGAAAATAGCGTTATAGCGTTTGTTCACCACCAAGTGACACTGTTGCACAGCCTAACACACAGACAGTACAGTACAGTACAGTACAGTACAGTACCACTCACTGCAGACGGGTCTGATTTTATTTGAAGCGATAGTTTACACACAACACCAGAATCATAATTATGCACGCAGCCGCGCGCACGCACGCACGCACGCACGCACGCACGCACACACACACACACACACACACACACACACACACACACACACACACACACACACACACACACACACACACACACACACACACACACACACACACACACACACACACACACACACACACACACACACACACACAGTACTTGAACTGATTATTATGCATAATCTATATTATAACTTTTTAACAACTTTTTAACCAAACATAATAGCAATGGGATGAACCCAGGTGGTTATAACTCCGCCCCCCAGAGCAGAGGTAGCTAAACCAACGGTACAGTACAGATGGCCTCGACCAGGCCCGTATGCCCATATACGGTCATGAATGATGCAGAGCCCCTCATGCAGGGTCGTATGAGAAGTTATTGAAAAACAGCCGTCTCCGGCTGACTGTTCATGGCCGACTGTTTATGACAGAAAGGCCAGCATGCAGCGTAAATCATACAGAAGTCATGGCGGCAGAGAGTGCGATTTCCGTAACACACTCTAAATGTCACCAACGAAGCCAAAGTTTTGTTTGGGTTTTACACGCGACTTGTGCTCGATGGAACCAGTACTTTATTTATATTAAGGAAAGAGACAGAGAGAGGAGGGGGTGCTCTAGCTATGTGTTAAAAGATAAATGTGTATGAAAGCAAAATACTTTTGTGACTTACTGTACTGTATGTGTCCTTGTTCTCTCAAGGTACAGTATCAACCGTAGTGGTGTAGTGGCTGTACTGCCTATCAAAGTTAAGAGAAGTTAATGAGAAAACATCCAGAAGGGAAGCACGCACATCTCAGAAAATGTTGACGGGTGCTGAACAAAAATATACGGATGTCCGCACACCGTTCTTAAGCTCCCAGAAGTTTATTTAAGGTATATCAGGATTTAACGTTTCGACCCTCCCGGGTCTTCATCAGGAATGAATATATAACAAAGTAGGCGTGTTTAATAATATACAAGTCAACAAGCTGTCTTTGCAATGAGGGTAATCAAAGTAGTCACGTGACACACCCACCACATCTACTGAAATACAGTACAAGCACCACAAAGTTGTAGAGACAGAGTCTAGTAGAAAGATAATTGAATATTATGCACTAAGGCCAGTGGTAGAATCAATTAATATAAAAGTTAATGATGAAGAAATGTTGGATATAAATAAGATAATGCATAGTGAATGAAAGAATACACATTAGGCTATACATTAATACATTTGATAAGTATGGTCAGATTACATTAAACAAAGCCTTGTCTTTCATCATTTGTATGAATTTCTGATATTGGCTTCTAAGCCTGAATTGCACATTTGTATTGCTATTTCAACACACCTTAACCAAAGAGCAACACGCAGTGACAAGACAGCACTGAGTTTCTAACATATGCCATGTCAAAAAGTGTGCGTTTGTCCCCAGCTAGGCTCATGGACGTG
>NC_137875.1:27461634-27509134 GCF_963924005.1 Protomyctophum bolini | reverse complement strand
AAGATTAGGGTCAGAGGAAAGGGAACTCACCCTGCAGGTAAACTGTAGCGCTTGCTAGCATGAGTTCCACATGCATCCACAACCTCAACACTATAATCATCATTTTCCAATAGTGTTATGAATTCCAAAGAGAAAAATATGAATCTCAACATCCCGAGCTGGGATTATGCAAAGCATAGGGCTAGAATATATTAAGAGACACCTTTTATAACAGACTACGCTATAATAAGATCTCTGAAGGACACAACTGTTTTCCACGATGCGTCCTCCGGAGCTGATCCATAAACAGAGCTCATTTAACGGCACCGTCTGCTCTGAAATGCCTCACAAAATGAGACAAAATACCGCCGGGAACCAGAGGGGCGGTATGGAAATACAGGAAGAACTGGGTCACGTTCGACATTATGCATGTCATATGTATGGAGAAGGAAGACCGCCAACACAGCTGTTAAGGGACCTTCTCCACAAGTCTCGTTCATTAAGCATACAAAGTTCTCACACAGCCAGTGAATATGGTCTCCCTCCCCTGGAGATGAAATTATAATGTGATATTAAGAGAACTGGGACAGCGTAAGGTTATTAGAATGCAGTCAAGGCTAACAAGGCGGCCATGTTGCCTGTACATAGGATGTAGTATAGGAACTATATAGATTGCACTCAGTACTAGTAGAGTGCATATCGTGGCTGTCGGGAGGAAACCTCCTAACTCCATAACTCCACACGTCTGTGTGTTGTTTCGAAAATATTGTACCAATGAAAAGTAGTAAAAAGTGCAAAACCTCTTAACTCCATTGGACCCTCAAACTGTCTACTAAAGGAACTAACTTCACCACTTCTGCTCGTCTCATGGAGATAATTGACAATATATAAAGTCACAACACTAACTTTGATGAGGCAGTAATGCTTCGTTTTCAAAATATATATATAATAATAAGGTTTTCTTCATTTCCTGAAAAATGTTTATTTTTCATTTCCTGAAAAATTAACCTTTTGTTCTTCCCGACAGCAGAGATATAGTACCTCCGCCAAGACTATACAATTGCCAAGATATGCCTTTTCCACCTGAGCTATGACTACTGTACATGTAATAGATTTTGTAATTTTGAACTGGATTATGCCCTTTGACCTAAAGTTAATAATCTCATCCGTTCTTGACCATGGGTTTCATTGGGACATTTACCATTTACGTTTTGTGACTCTAAAGTTAATCGTCTCTTTGGGAGAGCCTATACTGATCATGTTCACAAAAAGTTTCACGAAAATGTGCCTATAGTAATTTAAAGAAGGGGGAATCATGCTGTTTTTTTTAAAGCATTGTCTGTGAGTGCTTCACACTCAGACACAGACAATAAAAAAGTGATACTATCAAAACAACCAAAAGTTAAAGAGAATTAAAGACTACATAAAACAAAGGAAATAAGAAATAAACAAGCCTTTTGGAGTGTTTTCAGAAGGGATTTAGAGAAAATTATTTTGCTAGTCTGGCTAAGCCGCTTGGGCAGGTCATTTCAAAGTACGTGATAGAGAAGAAACAGATCCTTGGTGTTATGAAGTTTACCTCTGTCTCCTATTATAGCTATTCCCCGCAGGAGTGCAGCCCTTGCCAATGCGGCAAGTCAAGAATTAGCTCACGTCTTTTGTTTTCCAGTCTCAGTTAGCTGACAGCGTGTATGCTTGTTTTTACAAGCCAAGGTGCAAATGCAGTTATTGTAATGAGAACAGTTGAATAGATCTCTCTGTGGATACGCCCACGGTAAATTATTCTGAAACACAAGGGCAGCAAGCCACCTACACACATTGCCATCACATGTGTAAAGCATGTACTGTAGCGTGTTTATTGGCACAAAGTTCATTGGTGACGTGACTTTGGGGGAATTGCATATATTGTATAAACTTAGAATAATTATACTAGTCTATCGTAAATTACCTTTGAGGATTGTGTGTACATGTAGACATATGTCATATGTGTCGATGTGAGAACAAATGTTAAGTGTGTACGTACGGTATATGTAATGTATAATTTTGTGTGTATAGGATACGTGCATGGCAATGTACGCAGCGTGACACAATCTAAACTAACCATTTTCCCAACCTCTCATCACCTCTGGAGTGAAAGGTTTATCACCCTGGAAACACATCCACAAGCAACGCGTCTCGCGCCCTCGCTGTCTCCAAACTCAACTCAAAGAGGGGGAGAAGAGAATGTGACTTTCGCTTCACCGTAAACAAACGCGTGTTGTTCGTTAACGAGTGGTGGCATGCGGGTTTCAGAATGTGTCGCTGTCATTAAAAAAAGGACAGGACGTTAGTGAGGTGCGGGTTCAACTTGATTCGCCAAGCCATCTGTTGTTGTGGTGTTGCCGACTGACAGTAGTAGTGGCTTAGCGTCACTACTACAGCAACACAAAACCAGAGTTTGACAAAGTCAGCAGTTTCTGTTTTCGTTACCCTGTGACATGGACCCCCCCTCCCAAAAAAAGAGAAAGGATAATTGAAGTTAGAATGAACCCGTTGTCACCCAGAACTGACAGTAGCCTCGTAGGGACATGGGATCAAAATGAATGCGTTGCCTCCCAGCTCTATATTTGGCCTTGTCTCTGCCTTCTCCTAAACCTAAAGGGTCTTACACATTTTTGGGGGGGCGAGGGGGTAGCCATAAAAGAGTCATCGAACTTGCCTCTCTGACACTCCTTCTCTCTGGGGGAGTTTGGCGGACAAAGTGAAATGTGAGTTCCCTCTTCCATACTCCTCTTTGACATGGCTGTGAGTTCAGAGCATGATGACCATGGGTGGTTTGTGCGCTCTGCTCTAGCTTGTCTCTCAACTACAGGAGTGTTGTGCTGACTGACACCCCTGGCGCTGGCCCTAAACAACGTGGCAGGCGTCCCACTCACAGCCCTCCTCACTACATATATACACGCACACACACACACACACACACACACACACACACACACACACACACACACACACACACACACACACACACACACACACAGATCTACAAGCTTGCAATGTAGTCTATTTTCCATAAACAGAACATTTGGTGTATAGGTGGAAAAATGGACAGGGCCTAGTAACGAGCCCTGGGGGACCTCAGTCAACTAAGTATGCAGGGTTTAAGTGGTTTAAATAACCACCATCTGTCTCCCTTGTGGTACAATCACAACTGCAAACGTGCAAGCATATATCGCAGTACAATCTAGAATGTTCATTTAACTCTGAAAGTGTAAAGAAAAAGACCAGTACGGGTAACCCCCCCCCCCCCCCCCCCCCCCTAATTCTTTAATCCACCATTCTGGGTCAAGGATCCGAGGCTACGGGAATCGGTGACCGCCTACCAGAGTTCAGCTGAACCTTGAGCATACCGCAGTGCGAAAAAATAATGACAGACGAAGAAGAAATTCCACTGCTTAATTTATTGCATTTAGATTAAATCTGGTGAAATTCAATATTTTAATTGAATGTTTAAGTGCCCTAGCGTTCGCAGTGATAAATTCCCACTGGCACCCCATGCTCCACTATCATGTTTCCCAGCCTAATTGCATTTGCATAAATGATGTTCGTCATTATTGTTATTCTGGTTGGGTAGCCATTTGGAGGGGCGAGGGAGGGACCCGGGCGAGAGGGTGACGGGGTCGGGGTGTGGTTGCTAGTGTGGTGGTGGTGGTGGTGGGGGGGGGGGGGGGGGGGGGCATACTCAACGGCAGACTGACATTGAGTTATTTTGGTTTTTGCCTTGGCTTGATGACCTCCCCAAAAAAGTGCTAACAAATTCAATGCTGGCCCTGTTGGTCTGTTTGTCATGTTGGTCTGTTGGTCTGTTGGTCTAATGCTGGCCCTGTTGGTCTGTTGGTCTAATGCTGGCCCTGTTGGTCTGTTGGTCTGTTGGCCCTGTTGGTCTGTTGGTCTGTTGGCCCTGTTGGTCTGTTGGCCCTGTTGGTCTGTTGGTCTGTTGGCCCTGTTGGTCTGTTGGTCTGTTGGTCTGTTGGCCCTGTTGGTCTGTTGGCCCTGTTGGTCTGTTGGTCTGTTGGCCCTGTTGGTCTGTTGGTCTGTTGGCCCTGTTGGTCTGTTGGCCCTGTTGGTCTGTTGGTCTGTTGGCCCTGTTGGTCTGTTGGCCTGTTGGTCTGTTGGCCCTGTTGGTCTGTTGGTCTGTTGGTCTGTTGGTCTGTTGGCCCTGTTGGTCTGTTGGTCTGTTGGCCCTGTTGGTCTGTTGGCCCTGTTGGTCTGTTGGTCTGTTGGTCTGTTGGCCCTGTTGGTCTGTTGGTCTGTTGGTCTGTTGGCCCTGTTGGTCTGTTGGTCTGTTGGCCCTGTTGGTCTGTTGGTCTGTTGGCCCTGTTGGTCTGTTGGTCTGTTGGCCCTGTTGGTCTGTTGGCCCTGTTGGTCTGTTGGTCTGTTGGTCTGTTGGTCTGTTGGCCCTGTTGGTCTGTTGGTCTGTTGGCCCTGTTGGTCTGTTGGTCTGTTGGTCTGTTGGCCCTGTTGGTCTTGGCTATCCGGCCCGAAGGGAGTAAGATGTCGCTATCAGGAAGGAACCTTGTATTTCCATATTTCAAAACTATTCAAAATCTACAAGCGTGTCACATCATGACTTTTTAAACATTCTGAAAGTTACTGTGAAAGTGGTTAATTCTGCTTTATAAACATTTTATATTAAATGATGAAAAGTATTAACAAGGAATTGTGACTAAATAATAACTACATTGGATCCATTAGACACAGGTTCTTCTTTGTTCCATTTCCTGAAGGGTAATGCTTTTGGGCATACATGGTTTCCACTTGACAATGAAGAAGTGTGGTATGTCTTTCCATCAAAGCTGTGTATACAGTAGCTTTGACAACATCAAATCTCTCTACCCACCCAGTCACACATATGACTAGATCACAACCTAAGAGACACACAAAGCTAGCCTCTGTGTGTGTGTGTGTGTGTGTGTGTGTGTGTGTGTGTGTGTGTGTGTGTGTGTCCTTTTGTCTGAGATCGATGAAAAATACATTTAGATCATTTTGATAATGTCATACGGAAATACTGTAGCAGTTTATTTTGCGTTGACCTTAACCTGCTGTTCATTTATCATAGTCAGAGACAGTGGAGCCCAGTTGATGCTGCACTTCATTAGTCAGAATCTACAAGTTGAGTTAGAAATCTGTATTAAAATGTAATTTTCTTTTTTAATCTATCAAGTAATACTCTATTACAAGTAATACCCTACTACATCGTATAATATAGTATAATATAACATAGGGGAAATGTTTTGTAGATCTCATTATGATATAATAACTGTGCATTAAAATACAAATATTCCTAAAAGAATATTTTAATATCATGTAATTTATTAAAGCGGTTAAAATACCTAGAATACCTTTCCATGCATGTTATAGTGATATAGAATAGCATACCACAATACAATTACAGTATGCAATGCAACATGATTCTGTAGACTGCATTATATTTTTCACATGGTGCATTTCATTTTTAGAAAACACATCACGTAGGTCATCAACATTACAGAGGTTAAGACGCTCACCTTCTTAAGACAGTATAATCCCCAGTATTAATGTATCCATTTTGCTCAGACTGTACACGTGTAATCAAATGGACGCATTTGATTAAATTTGTATTATTATTTGTATTTGTATACTCTGAATTAAATGAACACTGATGATATTACTGTGTACAAAACATGCTTCCGTTACTGGCTCAGTGGCCTTGTGGTTACAGTGTCTGCCCTGGGATTTGGAGGTTGGGGGTTCAATACCCAGCCCAGAGTCATACCAAAGACTATAAAATGGTACCCAATACAAGCTTGGCACTCAAGACATCAAGGGTTGGATCGGGGGCAGGTCCCTGCGACATACTAGCAACTAGCGTCATGACCAGGGGGTGTACTTGTACATCAAGCCGCCTCACGCTACAGAAACAGGAGATAGGTTCTGACCCTATGGGCCACAATGCTCCACAACCGTTGGTTCCCAAGGCTACAATATCGTACTTCTGTTGGTCTAGAGTTAAATCCTGGCAGAGTCTTCAGGCTAATTTATAGTTTGTCGGATGACCGTGTCGTGCAACACTTTTTCACGGTTGAAAATATATAATTTCCGCCTTATAAAAATGTCATAAAATGTCTAGACACAAATGTCGTACTGACACTTTTTCAAGGTTGAAAATGTCATTTTTGTCGTACAAAAACATGGTTGTTTGACGAAGTGAACCTTTCCTCCCATGTTTCCCGGAATACACTGTCTCCCTCAGCCTTTCGATTCTTTGAGACACACATACGGGCATTTGGGGGCACGGCCACATCCAAAGTATATAAATCCATGCAGTACACGTGACGTTGATTCCCTTCCCCTAAATCTAAGAATCCTGCCAGCCTGAAGTTCAGACCGCTCACTCGGTTTAAACACCGCTCGACACGACAAACACGGCTTGAATTGGAATTTTAAAAAAAGTCATAACCGCAATTAAAATACTCAGTATTGGGCCATTACACAAGTGAAAGTGTGAACGTTTTAGGAGTAACAATAAGAATGACGTGCCATTGTGAAGAAGATGTATGCACTTGTAGCATATACAGTACAGTACAGCACAGGACCCCCCCCCCCCCCCTCCTCAATCATCCAACAGTGGGTGTCAGCCCTATAACTGATGGCCATGAGTAAGCTGATCCCCCGTAACATTACCACTTGTGGTCGTATATGTACATAGGACTTGAGGACCTCTCAAGTGGTTGTCAGCTAGGGACGCCGCCAGGGTGCGACAACAATAAGGACAGGAAAGGACAGGAGAGTCCTTTGTCATGAATGGGTACCAACCAGCAGCTCAAACAGATGCGGGGCTGTTGTTGATCTGTTGAGTATTGTATCTATCTTTTCTTTTGGCCAGGATCATAGTGTATTATAATGAATACACTAGTGATTTTTATATTATTAAATCTATGCAAGAAGACAAGAAAATCCACAAAAAGATAAGGTCATGTAATGGTGATGGAAAACAAATGGTGCAAACACAAACGCCATTAACAATAAAGAGACAATACGTAAATGACACATTATGATGTACATTTTCCCTGCATTGTCAATGCGTTTAGAAAACCAACATTAAACTAAAGACAAACATTAAACCTGTGTATAGGAGGGGCTATAGCGCCCCTCAAAAAGAGTCAGGAATAATTTACTGTATTTATAGTAACCTATAAGTCATAACGCCGTAAACGCCTGACTGTAGAGCACTGAGTCGGTAACGATGGAAGCTGGAGATCGATGCCCCACCTGGCTATATAATACCCGTTGTACCCGTGTCACCCGTTCCACTCATCTCTCTGTGTCCCTTTTATGCTCATATATGGAGATTTCAGAACAGGCCAGCTCCATATAGGGGCCCTGTCCAGAGCCCGGTCAGAGGCCTTTTGTGGCGGGTCTGGACAATCGTGGGTCCGACCGACTCCACACCGGGCACTGCACTCTCTGCGGGGGTGTGGAACGGGTGTGTCGAATTTGAAGTCGGTGGGGCGAACGGTTCTCGAGTTATGTGCATTCCAGATGCACACACAGACGTACAGAGACTTGGTGCATTTATAAGTATGATAATTATAATACACTATGATCCTTGCCAAATAATGTGATTATAAAATTATTTAGGCTTATAATGCATAATAGACATGGGATCTATAGGAAGTGTTACCCTTGACATTAAAAGTAATTATATGCTTTATAATTGTTATGCCATATTGTTATGAACTTGTGATTATTGTTATAAAGCAATATGAATATGAGTGTTTTGTATTAACCATAATTGTTTTCATCTATAATAAAAAAAGCATTGACCTGGCATTGGATAACCTTAACTTTTCTCAAAATAAAATAAACAAATCTATCAAATGTAAATACAGTACAATGGCAGGCTGCTGACTTTCACTGCAGAGTGCTATTGTACACTAGATTAGAACATATTTTTCATCAGTACTTTGTGATATGAACTATGGTTCCTTTTATCCATAACCAGACCTCAAAGAAAAGAGTAGAAAAAACAAAACAAAATCCATCAAACATAAATAATCAGGCAGAGCTCAGAGGCTTAAAGCTAGGGGTGGGGGGAGTGGGGGGGGGCAGATTTTTCAAGATGACATCAGCAGCGCGAGTTCTGCTGTTTGTATAACGTCGTCTGACTCCTGATTAAAAGCCTGCTCATGTTTTCACCCAGAGGGGGGACTCCCCGCACATTGAAACCCAGAGTGTTCATTTAACTCAGAGAGTAAAAAATGGGCCCACAAAGGTCCATTTTTACTATGGTGGGAGGAGTCGTCAGTCATGCCCGGGCCTTTCGTCCAGCGAACCCCCCAGATCCTGTTAAGAACCGGCGTGTAAGAGGTTTCCTCCTCTGCACTCCGGAAATGTCTGCTGTGATGTCTCACCCCCTTCTACTCACTGCTTAGGAATGCTCTCTCTCTCTCTCTCTCTCTCTCTCTCTCTCTCTCCCCCCCCCCCCCCCCCCCGCCAAACTCCTGGCCTCATCCCTTCTCCTTTTTCGCTCGTCTCTCTACCCTTTTTGCTCCCATGCTGTGAAAAGTAAGTGAGAGGAGAAAAATGATTAAATCATTTTTCAGTGGGGAGGAGAGAAGGGGGAAGGCCAGGAGAGAAAGCAAGGGATGATAGAGGGGGGGGGGTTCTTAAAACAACACCAGCTACATCGTCAAAAGGCTATTTTGGCACTTGGGTTACAGCCACTGACGGGACCGTTACGAGAGGGCCCCTACGGCTTGGCTCCGAGCTCGCAGGCCGGCCAGCCGGCGGCTTTAAAATATGAGCTACAGGGGCTGAGGCGAGGACCTCCTTACCGTGATTGAAGAGGATTCCCCGCTGTTCACGGCCAGCCGCGGGTTAGAGCCCAGACAGATTCACGGCACACAGGGCAATGCTGGACAGGATAAACCTGTCTCGCTCTGAAAGCAGGCAGGGGGAAAAACTAACGCTGTTCTACATTTGGATGGCTGCAATTGACTTGTGCTATCTTTGTATAGTGTATAGAAGTCATTTTTCATGGCTTTGCAGCGTTATTAGACAGGATGGTAAAGTGAGAGAGGAAACAGGTGGGGGGGGGGGGGATACAATTCTGGACCTTGCGACTGCACAAGGAACATGCAATCAACTGGCTACTGTACGTCACCAGGCATGCCGGTCTGTACGCATTTGTGCATGTTTTTCCCCCATGAAGCCCATGCAATTCCCTTATTCCCACATGATACGCGTATGCAGTACAAATACTTTGACTTGACCTCTATTACGCTCAAGTCACTACATCAGTGTGTCTTCAACAGTATACTCTTCACACGTTTGATCCGATTGACTCCCAAGTTACATTCCCTCTCCTCCCTTCCTTTCACTGTGTCCTCTACAAGGGATGGCAGGGCATTCTCGCCCCCCCTAACAAGACAGAGCGAGAGAGAGAGAGAGAGAGAGAACAGACAGATACAGGGAAGGGAGGGGAAACCGATAGCGTAATTTGTCCTCTCAGGGAAGCTCCGATCACGTTAAACCCCTTTTGTTGGAATTAAAGCCATAGAGGAGAGTGGACGCCCTGGGGACCCTGACGGTGTCTGAATAGCTGGGCTACAGTTACCAGGAGATCCCCTCCCTGGGGTCCTACGCGCCCCCCCCTCATCCACAACCTCCAGGACAGTCCAGTATATATATATACGTTCATACAGGTAAAGGGGGTATGACAGTGAGACGCCTAAGCGGTTGCCATTGTTCAGGGGCCATCCAGCGAGGCATCATGGGGTTAAGTGTCATGGCAAAAGGGCCCTTTCTTCTTGGGTCTTTTTGAACCCCGCCGGCACTGCATGGGCTTCATAGATACGCAAGCCCCGACCCCCACCCCTGCGCACGCACAGTTGTGCACGCGCGCGTGTGTGTCCAGAGGCTAGTAAGGTACCTCCACAAACGCTGCTTTGATTCGACCGGTTGATTTGATTGGATTATGTCTTTTCTTTTCCTCTTCTCTTTCTTGTTTTGTGTGTGTGTGTGTGTGTGTGTGTGTGTGTGTGTGTGTGTGTGTGTGTGTGTGTGTGTGTGACGTTTCAGACTTCAAAGCTGCGGGGTTCTGTGACAGGAGGGAACCGCGCAAGGCTGTCAGTGCCCCCGACATCAAACGCTGGCCGTATAATGCCACACTGTCATAAGCACCCACAAGGCCTCTGTTATGATGTGAAGATGATATCCTGAGTGCTTGTATACTCTCAGAGAAACAATGGTAACATTTACACTGAGGATTTTTATTTGAAGCACCTTTACCTGCAGTGTTTCTGTCTCTCACTGCAGCTTGAATAATCATCTGAATCCATGCACTGGAACCAGGTGGTGATGGATATACAGTACGTGTATATCATTGCTGTTGGGCAGAAACCTTGTATCTCGATACAAGGTAACGGAAATAGCCAATGTACAAGTTCACAAAGCTCACATAAGTGGATCATTGGTTGTCTGATGGTTTTATAAATATTTAACCAATGTAGTATTAAAGTATTAACAAGAGCTTGTTGACTAAATAATAACTATATTGAAGTCAATGGAACACTATATCTTTAATTTCCTGAAATGTAACGTTTTTGGACACACACAAGGTTTCTGCCCGACAGCCATGATATGAAATACATATGGACTGCTACAGTATGCACTGCACTCCATATGGGGGCGTCTCCAGTCTATAGGATATAGGTACATTTTGTGCCTATCGTGCCAAACCTATATGAATAGTGGTGGCAGAATAAGAAGGTCAAACTGACAATCATTTATTAGCCTGTATGTACATGCATGCATGGATTCATGGCAGTATATTGTAATAGCTCCAGTCTGTCTGTGAACAGAATAACTTAAGAGAATGGATCGTCTGCTTTTCATGAAACCTGGTGCGAATGATCAGTATAGGCTGCCCCGTATAGATGATTAACACTTCGGAAAGTTCACAATATTAAGGTCTTTAAAGACCTCATATCTCAAGAAAAGGGACATACACAAACTGTTGGGACAGGCAGAGTTGCAACTTTTCATTCCACTCATCTCCAGTCATTTTGACGTGGCCATTTTTAATCATAATTTGTCTTTGTCAGTGCCACCAATAATAACTGATTTGGGGACAAGCTCTAAACACGGCAACATCTGTACCTGTACCTTAGCCAAATAGCATGGTCATACAGTATGTACTGTACTTAAATTATCTTGATACTAATTGTATTAGGTTTGATTTAGCCAGTTTAGACAGTGATGTCTGCGACATAACACAAGTTTGGACAAACACAGAAAGCAAGTGAATTTAGTACGTGCTCCTGTGCCTGACCATGCACTTGACACTCAATTGCATGCACTGTAGCAACACACTGTAGCAACATACTGTAGCACACCATTTACCTCTAATTACATGTCAACTATACCCTGCAAACTCCTGAGTGTGGAGAGCGTACAAATTAAACCCCTGTCAACACTTTTCCAGTGAGCACAGTATAATTCTAAGTCTTGATTTATCCACGTGCAACTCTGAGTGTGCAAATGTAACTAAATGCACCTGTAAGGGTGCATTTAGTTACATTCGCACACTCTCAGAGTTAAATTGACTAAGTATTTTACAGGGTATTTGCTCTGGTGGAGAGATGGTCACGGGTGACCTGGCTGTGACCGCGTGTGTGTGAGATGCATTCATGCAGAAGTCAGAACAGAACCTGCACATGTGCACTTTTCTCACAAATACTCGGAACTCCCTCCCTATCCGTATCAGTCACTGTCTCTCTCTCTCTCTCGTTCCATCTCCTTCTGCCTCGACACAACTTTGCCCACTGTCACGGCGTATTAGAAGTGGCGTACATGTGCATGTCCAATGTGATGAATATGGATGTGACCCCTTTCTCATGGCGCCTGCCCGCCCCGCCTGCCCTCTTTGCCGGCGGCCCCCCAGGCATAAGACACCACTTCTCAATGAGCACAGCATGCAAAGGAGACGATGCCTCTGCAGCCACTCAGCCACTGCAACAAAATGTGCGCACGCACACACACACACACACACACAGGCACACACACACACACACACAGACGCTTTTGTCTCTCTCTACTGACCTTTCACAATGTGTGTTTTACATAAAAATAAAGGGTTAGGGGTAGCAATGGCCTCAAGACTCAGGAGGAGGAAGACACTGATTTAGAATTCATGCTTGTGACACCTCTAATGAACCGGTAGCTCCTGGCCCTTCATGTCTTCATATCTCAAAGTTCATGTTGTAGGCACGTACAAATATGTCTCTCTGTGTGTGTGTGTGTGTGTGTGTGTGTGTGTGTGTGTGTGTGTGTGTGTGTGTGTGTGTGTGTGTGTGTGTGCGTGAGTCACTCATTCAACACATGCAGCGACGTAAAGTACCATCCGCGCTGGAGAATGAGACGCAGTTCCTTGGATTCAAGACTAAGGCGAATGGTAAATTGGACATTAAAGCCGCTGGATTTGGTGTGCGGTCCGACTGGATGGATCTTAATGATCTATGCCAGCGATCAGGATTACAGTTAAAGTGGGTGGCGCCTGATACAACAACTGCTGCGCTCAACAACAGCATCATCATAGATCCGCGTGTCCGTGCATGTGCGACCTACGAGCAAGACGGTGCGCACCATGAACTGTCAATCAAATCCGCGACCGCAAGAGCCACCATTCTAGGAATGAAGCGATCAGAAAGTGCACAACACTGGACCAGTCTGAGGCTGCAGGGAAAACTGGCTCTTCTTCCCTTTGCAAACCACTCATTATCACACTCTATACTGTCAAATAACACCATAGGTGAGGACATTCTCATTTTCACTATTAAAGCCCGTTTACAGGTGTTGCCGACCAAGTTCAACTTGGCAACCTGGTACCCATCAGCACACGACCCACACTGCATCCTACATCCAGTACCACATGACAAAGAAACAGTCGCACACATCTTAAATGGCTGCAGCCACTATAAAGGACTGTACATTGCCAGACATGACCGTCTGGTGGACCTGGTCTCAGACAAGATCAGAGGAGTACAGGACAGGACAACAAGAATGTATAAACACAGCACTGTAAAAATAGACTGGTTTGATCACAATGACACGCATGTCAATTCACTACAAAATATTCCAAATACCCCAGATATTGTGATCATCAATGAAATTAGAAAAACTGTCACTATATTTGAAATAGGCTGCCCATTTGTTTTGTATATGGACACTTGTTTTACATCCAAACTTATGAAATATCAGCTTCTGGTGGAACGTATTATGGCCTTGGGATATAACTGTCAACTTATTGTCCTTGTATTTGGAAGTCTGGGCCATGTCCATAAACTTGTGCTCAGGGGTTTGCAATTGGGCGGATTGCTAAAAACAAATGCAAAAAAGCTGGCTAAATACTGTTCTGTCTCAGCTACTATGGGCAGTCTGTCTGTCTGGAGAAGGCGTTGTTTCATTTATCCCTAGGTGGCTTAAAAAACCCAAAACAAACATCCTGTCTAGTAGTATCAAGTATATAGTATGTCAACAATGTGCTATATATATATATATATATTTATTAATTTTTTCTCTTCTTTTCCCTCTGTGTGTTAAGCATGTGCAGCAGCTTGGTTGGACCATATAATGTATAACCTTATTCTGACCAGTGTTTGGGTCTATTCTGTATACGCCACTTGTGCAGATCCAAATAAAATAATTCAAATGTGTGTGTGTGTGTGTGTGTGTGTGTGTGTGTGTGTGTGTGTGCGCGCGCGCGCATGTGCGTACTTGTGTCACTATACGTGTGAGGAGTAAATGTCCCCACAAGTATAGTGGAATTAGACAAATAGAGCGTTTCCCTGGTCTACACAAGAGAAATTATTGTTTTATGGTTACTAAAGATACGGGGGCATCTCTGAGAGTTTTTAGGGAGTGCATTCCATAGGGTTGAGGCAGGTCTGTCGCCCCAGGTACGGACATTTTATTTTTGGGGACCTCCGGGAGGTTTGTGATGTCACCAGACCTGAGGGGGCGGGAGGGGACATAACGCTCGAGGAGATCACAGAGGTATAGGGGAGCCAGATTGTTTAGTGCCTTGTACTGTATAGGTGTTTATTGTTTTGAAATGGGGTCTTTGTTTGACCGGCCGGGGGCCATCGCGGACTGGTCTAATATGGTCTCTGGAACGGGTACTATGACACCATGTTGATGACATCAGGGATCTCCATACCCGTGTATGAGAATTTGAGGATTAATGTTGGGTCCTCTGTGATACACATGCCAGCCTTTCATCTACTGTAGCTCTTTATTTGTTTGATTTGATGTCTTGATGTCATATTTGTTTGAGGTTTGTAGTACAGTTAACGGGAAGAATTTGTTTGCAGATTGTGCTGTAAATCACATCCATAGTGTCTGTAAAGCCCATGCGGCCTGGGCACCAAGAAAAGTGTATGACACTTAAATATAACTAAACTAAACTACAGACTTCTTGCCATTCAAGTAGAAATCAAGAACTTAAACAATTAACACACTCAGCAATATAACTCACTTCATCTTTGTAACGCCTGACACTTAAGGGTAAAAAACAAACACGATCAACTGCACACACTAATCTGTGATCTAACTTATTTTATATCTTTTCACGTACTGTGCGGGCGTTTCTCAAAGGAGACGTGATCCAGCTGCTTTAATTGACGTTCCTTTACCTTGTTAAGGCTAATTAGCCGGTAGCGAAGGTGATGGTGGTTTTGGCAATTAACGCACGGGAGACGAGCGGAGGGTAATCACTGCAGGCTCCTTGGTGGCACGTAAGTCATCAGCCTGGCACCCAGCTACACACCCACTGCCTGTGGGGGACAAAAACGTGCATGACTGAAGGCGCTATTTATACTTACATATTGTGTGATCGTCAAAATCCGAGGAGGCATGCATCTGAGTGTGTGTGTGTGTGGGTGTGTGTGTGTGTGTGTGTGTGTGTGTGTGTGTGTGTGTGTGTACTAGGGATGTCCCGATCACGTTTTTTTGTTCCCAATCTGATTCCGATCATTTGATTTGCCCATACCGATTTTTCCAGATATTACATGTAAACACGCTCATGCCATATAACAATAGTACAATATCCTAAATCACAGACAATTTCCAGTCTAATATCATGTAATAATATTGATACTAGGGATGTCCCGATCATGTTTTTTGGCTCCCAATCCAACTCCGTTGGATTCAATTGGAAAATATGACATGATCGGCCCCGATTTCCGATCACCCGATCCGATCATCAACAATATATGATATAATTGATTACATCATGTGCTGTAGAGCAGCATGCACACTTTTTGGAAATTCACTTTGAGGAACAAACTGTGTCAGACATCAATGAGGCAGCCACTGTAGTACACGATTTATAAGGTTGCCAATTGTCATAATATACGTATGCAAAAGTGAAGGGGTTCCAAATGGACTCTTACAGGTAAACTGAGAGTGTATAAATGAAAAGTGTACAAAAGCCACTAGGCTGTACTAGCCACCACTAGGTTTAAGTGACTTTACACAGCTAGGAGCCCTGAGGAACCATTCCTTCACCAGTCAATAGTTTGTTGTGTCTACGACACTGTACATCCCAGTCAGGTCACCGGTACTTTCCCAGACAGAATGAACCTCCGTTCCCCAGAAGCAACGTCTCCTACCAGCTGAATGAGTATAGGATGTGGTGCTGGGTGGGTATAAGGAGGAGGGAAATTACACAGTTTTGTGGCTATTAATGTCCTTGAACCCTGGTCTTTCCCAAGCCAGGCCCGAACAATGGGCCCCTGTGTGCGTCTTGCGTGACACGGCAGGGGGACAGTGCGGGGACACCGCAGGGACAGAGCACCACGGCTGCAACACAGTGGCACTGCCAGGCGTCTGTCTGCGGTCGCTGGGGCTGAGTCACGAGTCAAGCATGCCTCGCTCCCCGGTCTATAAATGTGTGTCTACATGGAGAGGGCTGAGGCGGGGCTATTACTATATCACACGATAACTCATGGGACGGGTGCTGGAGAATGGGAGACGGCGGGGGAGTGGCAGGATATGGAAGAGTTCAAATGGGCAAGGGCAAATGAGGCCCTCTCTGTATCTCTCCCTCTCTCGCACGCACACACAAACGTGCACACGCACACACACACACGCACACACACACACACACACACACACACACACACACACACACACACACACACACACACACACACACACACACACACACACACACACACACACACACACACACACACACACACACACACACACACACACACACACACACACACACACACACACACACACACCGTCCTCATCAGTCAGAGCCCTGCAGTCTCTCTGCCTGGCAGTGCAGCCCCGCTGTGGGTTCTGATCAGAGAGGCAGGGCCACGGCGAGGCAGCCAGCCAGCCACGTTTAAAAAACCTAAATTCCTCTGGCCGGCGTTTGTTTTCCTTCACATTGATCACCTAGCGGCCGCTGACTGATTCTCAGCAAAGCCAACACAGCCGCGGTGTTTTCTTTGCATTTCAGACACGCAGGCAGACAGACAGGCGGAGAAGCCAGGAGGCGTCAAGAGCAGAGGGCAAAGTGGAACGGCTGGAATGGGGAGCCTTAGCCGCTGCGTCATTTGCAAGGAAGTAAGGAAATATGGCCCCTAGGACTGTCTCCTTATTGCACTAGGAAGCATAGGATACATCCTAGTTAGGTATGTTGATTTGGCAACATTTCAAGGAAACATCAACTGGTTCCTTGGCTGAGTAGGATATTCCGTAAGCCTGTGTGCGGCAAGTCCGCCGACACCTACATAGTTATTTTAATAGCTGTAGCTTTTGCTTCCAAATAAATTAGACAATTAAAAGCAAGTTTTAAAGCAGAGAGTCCGTGAAGTAAAAAATTCAATCAACATTGGTGTTAATTGCGGGGAGAGACTTGAAGCACCATCTTCATCGAAATTGAGGATGCTACTTTTGTAGCATCCTTTTGTAGCACACACACACACACACACACACACACACACACACACACACACACACGTGTGTGGTGTGTGTGTGTGTGTGTGTGTGTGTGTGTGTGTGTGTGTGTGTGTGTGTGTGTGTGTGTGTGTGTGTGTGACTGTGCGTGTGACTGTGCGTGCACCCTTTCCGTATCTCAAGAATGATTTCCAAACAACTTCAAAATTGGCATGCGGCAAGTCCTCAGCAATACGTACAGTATCTCTGCTGTCTGGAGTGGAGTTAGGAGGTTTTTGTCGAATCGCTTTTTAATACTTTTCATTGGTTCAATATTTGTTTAACCAATATACAGAAGTAATAAAGGATGTTCAATTAATAGCATTGATTTATGCCAAAAAAAATGGAGTTAGTTGGTTTCTTCCAGACAGCAATGTTGTATGTATTGCTGATTGATTGGTCATTAAAATAACCTTAAAATGCATGCAGCTGAGAGGCTGCCATGTCAGATGGTTGGGCCGCAAACACACACTATACTTTCCATTGCCTCACCCAAAGAATCTCTTTGTTTCTACAAGAATTATGGAGATGAACTGGGTGCAGACGTTCCTATTCTTAAAGATCTACTACAGCTTTGCAGCCATGTCTTCCCTGGTGTGTAGTTCAGTTCAGTTGGTAGTAATTCTCAATTCTCCTGTCCTGGTGGGTATCACTCAGCATATTCCTGGGCTCTGCTTTCTTTCCCCTCTGAATGAAGGGAACCATTTTAAGGGCGTCAATCTCTTCGTCTTTCCCTTTCTTTTATATTTATTTAATTTGACCTATTTTTTAAGTGGGCTGTTATTTTTTCTGTTGCTATTGGACGTCATGGCTTCCAGTTTCCACCTGATGTTGTGTGGAAGTCCCAGCTGAAGTCCATCCTGAATAGCTGCTAGATTGGATCTTCAGACTCTGACTTACAGTAAGTCGAAGATAATTACATTTTTTAACTATTTGATTCCACAGCGAAAATTCAGTTTTCAGCTTCACCCAGCTGATTGCTTCCCAAGAGGTCACACTTGAGTGTAAGGGAGGAGCAGTTAGAGGTGGTTAAGGGCCATATTTATTTTAAACATTTTGAATAGTTCAAATAGCATATAGAGGCTCACAACATGTCGATGTAGATAGATTTTCTTTTCTTTTTTGCCTTTATAGATGGGGTACAGTAATTAGTCAGGAAAGGGAGAGAGCGATGGGGCAAAGGCCAACAGGCTCGGTACTCGAACCCGCGACACGCCGTCAGGTTGGATTACTGGCCTAGGTGCAATAGCCCTTTGCCTTGGGCTTAACCTTCTAAATATAGTTTTTCTATATGGTAATCAAACATAATGATTATTTTACTTTAATCACACGAACCCTAGCATCGCTATTCTTTTTGACAAATGGTGTCAAAAATATATATTTGGTATTCGGTTCAGTTTATTTTTAGAGCCGAAACCGAAACCTACTGTTTTGTTGTGATCAAAATGTAATCATGTCTTTTGCCATCATGTAGCTCTCTGTTGTAGAGTCTACAACAAAGCTTTGTGCAGCCATGACAGCAATGGTAAAAAAGCTATATAATATTAATCATAATTGGATATTCGGTATCCGTTTTCAGCCAACCGTTTCCTACAGTATATATATATATATATCCCATTTGGTGCATCCCTACATAACAGGCACACATTCTGCACAAATAGATGAACATTTGGCAAGCATAGACAAACATTCAATGAACATTTGCTATTTCAAATACCAGTCTTGGCACCAGAGCCACCATGCCTTCATCCCTCTCTCCATCCATCCACCATGCCTTCATCCCTCTCTCCATCCATCCATCCATCCACCATGCCTTCATCCCTCTCTCCATCCATCCCTCCATCCACCATGCCTTCATCCCTCTCTCCATCCATCCATCCATCCACCATGCCTTCATCCCTCTCTCCATCCATCCACCATGCCTTCATCCCTCTCTCCATCCATCCCTCCATCCACCATGCCTTCATCCCTCTCTCCATCCATCCATCCATCCACCATGCCTTCATCCCTCTCTCCATCCATCCACCATGCCTTCATCCCTCTCTCCATCCATCCACCATGCCTTCATCCCTCTCTCCATCCATCCCCCAGAGCCACCATGACTTCATCCCTCTCTCCATCCATCCATCCATCCACCATGCCTTCATCCCTCTCTCCATCCATCCATCCATCCACCATGCCTTCATCCCTCTCTCCATCCATCCATCCATCCACCATGCCTTCATCCCTCTCTCCATCCATCCATCCATCCACCATGCCTTCATCCCTCTCTTCATCCATCCATCCATCCACCATGCCTTCATCCCTCTCTCCATCCCCCAGAGCCACCATGCCTTCATCCCTCTCTCCATCCATCATTCCATCCACCATGCCTTCATCCCTCTCTCCATCCATCCCCCAGAGCCACCATGCCTTCATCCCTCTCTCCATCCATCCATCCACCATGCCTTCATCCCTCTCTCCATCCATCCCCCAGAGCCACCATGCCTTCATCCCTCTCTCCATCCATCCATCCACCATGCCTTCATCCCTCTCTCCATCCATCCCCCAGAGCCACCATGCCTTCATCCCTCTCTCCATCCATCCATCCACCATGCCTTCATCCCTCTCTCCATCCATCCCCCAGAGCCACCATGCCTTCATCCCTCTCTCCATCCATCCATCCACCATGCCTTCATCCCTCTCTCCATCCATCCCCCATGCATCCTCTCTTTAATAAACCACCGTTGGTGGTAATTGCCCAGCCTGAGACGACGTCATTACTCATTTAGATGTCCAATAACACTACAGTCTGCCCCACGCACACGCACACACACACACACACACACACACACACACACACACACACACAGCCAATCAACACACACCCAGCCACACACACACACACATGGATGCAAGTGCATACATGTACATATACATACATAGTCAGGATCATGTAGACTACATAAACACGCAGGCAGGCAGGCATGCATGCGTGCACACATGCGGATGTAAGTGCACACACACACACACACACACACACACACACACACACACACACACACACGCACACACACACACACACACACACACACACACACACACACACACACACACACAGCGCCAGTACATGCTGATCTATATCATTGATTTACTCCCCCCTTCTCTCAATTTTTCATATTCAATGAGTGACTTGTAGATTTGGCTGCTCAATAAAGATACGTCTCAATTAAGAAGACTTCAGTGGGAGGCCTGGGGCTGGGGGTGGGCTGGGGTGCAGGGTGGGTGGGGAAGCAGTGTGTATTGATGTTTTGCGGTGGATCCACTTAGCCACGGAGAGTTATCAAGAGACGAAAAGTAAACTTTGTTCATTAATGTTTTGATGAACCCTATATATTGAGAGTTAACATTCCACACAATCACACTTTGCTTTCATGTCAACAATCCATTTGTCAAAATAGAAATAATCCTTTAACATTTTGTGAACAATCATGGTCACATAGCGTGCTTACTGTCGCTGTTTTTGTAATAAAGTGATTTACTGGTTTTAAGTGATTAAAACCAGGAAAAGATAACATTTACGCAATTTCACAATAATATTGTATCGTAATATTATTACGATATCCAGAATTCCAGACGATATCTAGTAGTAATATCGATATAATGCCCAGCCTTATATCAGACCAATGGCAAAGCCTAATGTTCCGTTGCATGATGGTGTCGCACGCCGAAAATAGCAGACCTACAAGCTCACAACTCGTCGCGGATGCAATGCCTCATGAGCTTGTATAGGTCGCCTATTTCCGAGGCGCAACACCACCATGCGACAAAGTATGAATCGCGCTTCAACTCCACTGCCTCATCATTTGTCAACATTTCAAGCAGTTCATAAGGTATGTGAGGGTGGAAGCCGCAGAGCTGCTGCTGACCTGAGCGTGAAGGGGAAGGCTTGGTGCGGTGCGGTATGGTCAGGACTGAGTCCAGAGCCAGGAGCCTCGGTCTGGCCATCCTGCTGGATCCAAGCAGCTGCTGAGATGTGGTTTCCCCAGCCTCTCCTGACAAACTCCCCACAGCACCTGAGGGAAAACAGAGCAGCCGGAGGAAAAACCATGAGATGGATGGAGGGGTCTACTGGAGAGAGACAGAGAGAGAGAGAGAGAGAGAGAGAGAGAGTGAGAGTGTGTCTCTGTGTGTGTGTGTGTGTGTGTGTGTGTGTGTGTGTGTGTGTGTGTGTGTGTGTGCACATGCATGCGCATGTATACAGTATGTATAGTGTTGCGATGGCGTTCTCCTGTATGTGCGTGTGTGTTAGCAGCATTTTTTTGTGTTCAAAATGTTCTCCCATTTAAGTCATTAGCAGCCGCTCTGTTTCACCCGACAGTGAGGACTTTCACTGGGAGGGTGTAAACCCATGGAGAGCAACATGCTATCCTTCTGCTCCACTTCAGACCAACCTGTGTATAGAAGTCACTGGTTCAGCGACAGAGATCCAACTCCCCAACCGGCTTCCGACCAGCCAGAGGCAAGGTAGGGGATTTGAACTACCTACGCCATGGTGGTGGGCTGGAACTAAGTTCAGTTATTGTGCATTTGTACTGTATGCGTACATGCGGGTATATGAGTGTGTGCATGGCCGTCTACATGGGTTGTATTTGTTTCCACGTCATTCCACGCTCAACCTCATTGTCTTCCGCCAACCGCTCGGTGGGGCAGTTCTTGTATTCTCGTATTTGTTTTACTGAGAATAAAGTTAGAAATAAGTTTAGGGTTAGGCATAGTTTTACTGGGGTTAAGTTTAGGAATACATAGGGTTAGGTTCTTCTGGCACCATTATACTGAGGTTAATAAGGTTAGGAATACATAGGGTTAGGTTATTCTGGCAGCATTATACTGAGGTTAATAAGGTTAGGAATAAGGTTACATTTAACCCTTTAGGCTTAGTTTACTGAGGGTTAGGTTTACGTTATGAGGTTACGTTTAGGAATACCAGGCAGAGCCGTTATGCCGGCTGTACGTTTGAGGCGACTGTGTTTTGAGGCGAGCATTCTAGTATTCATTCCACCTGGCTGTGCCGAGGCTTCTGCTGTCCTTCCTGGGCACACCAACACACCTCTAAAACCTGAGCATTGACTTACCGGTAACTCTGAAAGAGTCAAATTGGACACGTGCGGGACGACCAGAAAAAACAGAGAGGAACAGAAAAAGGAGTGCACAGTCAGTGTTCATTTATCCTTTTTTTAACTCTGAATGCGTACAAATGGAACCAAATGGACCCGTACAGGTCCATTTGGTTCCATTTGTACGCACCCAGAGTTACATTAACCCTGGGGATTTTACAGAGTAGACGTGAAAGAAGAGAACACGAGGTATTTGCCTGAACCCTGCAGCCAAACATAAAGAGACCATCGCTTGAGTACAATGAAGGAATGTGCCATCTTTTATGGCGGGGAATGAAGAGAGTAAAAGCACTGCGCTACATAAAACGCATGTATATATATTGGATTACGGTGCGTCGTGATCCCGCAGACCATAAATCTCAGGGACGGGACTGTAAAAAGGCCAGGATGAAAGACCTGATTGGCTTATTTTGACTGATCTCGGCTGGAAGAGTTATTTTTTGCCCGTGGACAGTCGTTGCGAGGCAGACGGCTCTTTATAGTGAGGCGGAGGAGAAGGAGGGGGCAGGAGTGGGGGGGGGGGGGGGGGGTTGAGGCACTGTGTGTGTGTGTGTGTGTGGGGGGGGGGGCATTCACTGTCTGGCGAGCGTTAATATTAACCGTCCGGAACAAAAGAGTGTTAGTCTAGAGCGGAGAGGTACTGTGGCTTGACACGGAACAGACACACCTGTGTGATATCGAGGGGGAGAGAGAGAGAGAGAGAGAGAGAGAGAGAGAGAGAGAGAGAGAGAGAGACGGGGGGGGCAAGAATGGTGTGCATGTTCCCTGTGTGTTTATGGTTAACGTCAGTGTTAATTTAACTCAGAATGTGTAGAGATTGACCCTTATACACTACAGTAGGTATTTCTTTCCACTCTGATATACTGTAGCCTACTGTACTTTCACTACACTCTTTCACTTCACTTTCACTGCATTATTTAACATGCAGATCTTGTCACTTTGTTTTGTACCGTCTCCCAGTTTTGGTGTTGTGTCTTGTAATCAAGTCCTGGTGCAGAGGTGCTGATTACTACGTTAGGTTCAGGTGTAAAGACCAGTGTTCGTTACTGAGATTAAATAGCTCCAATAGAAATTAATTCATTAATTATACTATGAATAAACAAGAAAATATACTTTAAAATACATACTTTCACAACTTTTTTCTGTCTCAGATCAACTATAAGATTTAAAAAGAAAAATTAATGACAGTATATTTTTTTATTATAGTGTACCAGTATAAGGTGTGAGATGAGTTACCAATGCAATTAAACAACAGTTTATCCATGACAAATTAAGGAAGGAAGTAAGCTGCCAATTAAGGCACAGGATACCATTGCGTTGCGGTAACATAAGAAGATAGATACAATAATAAACTTGTAAAGTTTCTCAGATGACGTAATGTGTTTTTTGAAACAACAATAAGAGTTGAGATCAGACATCGTTGACCTTTCGATCCAGAAGCAAATTCACTCTGTCTCTTCTTCGTTTCCTTGTTTTCAGTCGTTTTTCCTTGTTTCAGCTCTCTTTCTGTCATTATCTCTCTCTCTCTCTCTCTCTCTCTCTCTCTTTTACAGGCTTCAGGAATGCCGGGTCTCCTTAGTGATTTATAAACATACACATAATAAATGTGTGGCTGTAGTTTAAGCTGTGATGAAGCATTCTCTCTCTGGGACTCTGTTGCGTGATTTAAAGGGCTGACATTTATGGCAAACAGGCCTATTATTCAGAGTGACTGTCTGTGTACAGACCAGCGTTTTACAGCGGTTGCACAGAGGTGAACCCCCCCCAACAACACTGAGCCAGTATCTAACACAGGCTAAATATTCAGTCACACAGCACAAAGTACAGGAAGTGTGTGTACAGTATGTGCCTGTTGAAAAAGGGGGATGCTTTACCAGGAGCATACGGTATAGAATGCCTAGAATGCATAATTCTTGTACAGAGAGCAACATGAAACATGGGACTCGTTCCTCAAAAGATAGGCCTACACAACAAGGAGAAACGTGGAGGAAAAAATGAGAAGGTATACATAGTACACATCCCTCACTTGACTCACATTCAAGCCATGCTTCTTTTTCTTTAGAAGTGGATCAGACTTAATCAGAATTCATTTTGTTTGTGAGACAATTAAGCAATGTAAATTTGTAGCACAAGTGTGAATCAATGGAAATAAAAATGGGGTTGAACTGTATGACATAATTATCAAAGAACGCCTAATACCCCCGACCTTGAATAGCCTACACTAATCATTTGCTACACACAGGCTTTGATATCTCATACCATTAGCTAATGAACATTGTATTTGCGGTTCATTCCGCACATTAAGCCCAAAGCATTCACAGCAACGTTAACAATGAAGCTGTGTCTTCACTGAATCCCATAACCTGACTAGCATCACTGTCCGCTCAGTGGATATAGCAAGCAATCGACGACTCAGCGGACGACATCACTATCTGTCCAAGATAATAGATGACAATAATGGGAAACTGTCCCTGAGCACTCGTTTAGACTCTTCCTGCCCATTTACTGATACCCTGCCTATTTAATTCCCCTCCTATAGCCAGGAAAACAGACACTTTGAGTCCATCTAGAGGGAGCACATTTACAATAAAAGGCCGGCTGAATCCTCAGCTCACGTTTCCCTCTGACCGTGGCAGGACATAAAACTTCGGGCCAGACCTCATTTTCTCGGCGCCATCCCCCGGACACACTGCTGCAAAAAAATCAATATGGCTGCACACAATACTCCTTAACTTTGAGAGTGACTGTGAATCGTCTTTGTTGAGAGAATATGCTGGGAATGTTTTCGTTTGTTTCCCTACCCCCAGTTCTGGTGTCATTGCTTGTGATCAAGCCCTAATGCGCTGGTGCTCATTACTAAATTAGCATTTCACAAAGACACTCCAGTTGCTATTGCTAATGCCTACCAGTATTTTCTTGACACAGACAGTTGAGGTGCATTATGGCCAGGATAACTGAATTCTTCCAGCAAAATAAGGAGGAATAAACTCAATCGTGAAAACGAGAAAACCCGCGAGAAAACCCTGGAGCGTGGTGAAGAAATCTGCTCCGCCTGTATTGAGTTATTCTGTGGAGATTAACGCGTAGCATGTAGCATTTAGCTGGTAGCTACTGCTTGCCAGGGCAGAGCATGACTCACGTGGTCAATAAAGCAGCCAGAGCTGTCGTATCATAGCTTTAACATTGTATTGACTGTTACAATATCAACTCCTACAATAAGGACTGCCTTGCAACTGCTGAGGGCTAAGCGTGTTTACTTGATAAAGTCAGACAGCTACATCCACAATGCTTGAAAATGTGGTCAGGAAAATTGTGTCACACCGCCGGCACGGAAAAGTGGGACTAACATGTTGGCATGCTACATGCTCATTCCACTCATGAAACAAATCTGTATGTAGCTACCTATATAAGGGGAAATTTGTTTGCCATGGGTTATACCTTGAAGAAGGCCGTGCTGGCAGCTAGGTGTGCATTATCCCAGTTTTTAATTTCTACTATGAACAAGCCACTTCAATAAAGGTTTTCTAAAAAAGAATTCACCACAAATTTTTGGTTTCTTTTTTCTGAGTTACATGAACAAAGCATGTTGAACATTGGTGACCAGATTAATATATAAGTGTATATTTTAATATTTTTCTTATCGTGCCATGGTGGTAGTCAAGTTTACTTCAACAAGAAAGACATTTGTACAGGGCGACAGGTGCATTTGAAGATAGTGTGAGTTTATTTTACAACCACCAGGTTGACTTTGAAAACGTAATCTCTGAATGTGAAGTCAGAAAAATGGTATAGGACGGGTAATTCACCTTGAATAGTACCTGCTCCATATTATGGACACAAATAGAATCCAACATTAAACAACAATGTAATAATACAGAATAGGATGTATGATCCATACTATGTATGGACGGATAGAGATAATATTTGTAATGTATTTAATTGAAGAGGGACAATGTAAAAAGGACATTAACCTTACACATATAATAGCAAATTACTGTTTTCCACCCATGTCTCTGGGTAGAGATTCCCTGGCACACCTCCATAGTCCACACCAACGGAACCAAGTCTTCTGGGTGATCATCCTTTGTTTTGCTATAGATGGGCGAGTTTGAAAATGTGTTGTTGTTAATTTAGCTCAAACCTATAGTCAACCTGGAGTTACGGATGAGGGCTAATCATTACTGCAGGACCCAATGGGTCCATGTAGAACATACTTCCAGATAATAGAGAAGACAGACCGCTAACATTATGCCATAACCAGATACTGTAGCTGTACCTAGGTGGTTCTAAGTCTGTCTATGCTACTGTACATATTTTATCCTGGAGAATTGCTGAGTCAGGAGGACCACCCACAACTCTCTCTGACTGCAAATAGTGGACTCCACAGGAATGTAACTGTAATACTTGTTTAAAAACAAAAACCACACATCTGAAGTATAGCCTAATTTGGAGAATCCTAGATAGTAAAATAGGGCCGCAATGTATTTATTTATTGTTTCCTTTAATTCCTTATACTGTAGATAATTGTTCTGAGTAACCATTTAAGTGCTACAGTATTTTATACTTGGTCATACAGCAGTGTTGTACAGAACTAGCGGATATTGCCGATGCGCAAGGTCACAGATCTGCTACTTTCACTACTTTTTAAATGTGTTGAAAGAAATGCAAAACTAAAAAGTTGTATAATTCATGGTTTACTTTGATTAACTGTTGGACCCCTACAGTAAAAGCTAGGAGTGCACATCAGTATTGAAAAGGTGATCTGACCATAAAGTATGCTAACACAATTAATTAATTAATTATTAATTATTCCGCCACCGCCAGTGTTTTTCAGTGTTTTTATTTTGAATCTTTTGAATATTTGCCTAAAGGACACAAACTAAATGCACAAAATATGGTCGCGAAGCTGAAAGCGGTTACACAGGTTTATAAATTAAATGAAGTGTGCGTGTGTGTGTGAACGCACGTACGTGTGTGTGTATGCAAGCGTGTTCACAAGCATATCGTTGCTGTCGCGAAGAAACATCATATCTCCGTATTTCAACCTTTTAGGTTTACGTACGTAAATTAATGCCCTACTTCATTCATCATACAAGAGTGTTGCACAAAAGTAGTGAAATAGCAGATCTACAAGCTCGCATGAAAATATATGAGCTTGAATATAGGTTTTCACTATTTGACTTTTTTATTAACAACGATAAAAAAGTAACGGTTTTGGACATCCAAGGTTTCCATGTGACGTTATAAGAGAACCCTGTGCCGACTGGTTGGTCTCACTCACTAGAGCTCTCTCTGCATCACCGTGCAGCCTGCTGCGGTACATCACCTTGACAGCTGGGACTCGGAGAGGCTCGGAGTGGGAGAGGTCCTTCAGGTTGCCTCCTGTGATGGACACCACTAGCTGGGAATCTCCGAGCGGAAGTGACCTCACATTGACCTGCAGCACCGCGTGACCCTTCAACTTGTAACCCTTTGACCCGCACGCTTAATTCTGCCACTACGCATAAAAAGAAATATTTTCCCATGGAGGGACTTGGGGATGGGTTCGTCTGCATGCAGGTGACACTGCATGTGAGGGGCTCTTGTTCCATGCAGGGTTGCAGCTGTTAATCGAACGGATAGGTTTAATTGATTATAAAAAATACCGTTATACATTTTAATGAAATAATCGATATTAGGGAGAAATGTACAAATGTTTTTCGGAAAGTTTCCCAAATGTTAAAAAAGAAATGCAGAAACCTCTGTTCTACAAAATTGTGAGCTTGTAGATTATGTGTTCTCTGGTATGTTTGCACGACACCGTCACTCACAAAGCAATGTGACGTGTTGTCAGTTTGTAAATAGGCTATTTTTGCAGGACTGTTGTCAGATGAAGATGCCATATAAAACAGGGCTTAAATGTTTATCAGACTACTCGATTTAGATGAGTATTAAAACATATCTTCTGTTTGCCTCAATTTGTTGATATAAAACAGGAAATACAATAATTTATATTAAAGAATATGCCTCTTGATTATTTTAGTCTGAAATCTATAGAATTATCGCTATAGGAAAAGCATCTAAAGTTGCAGCCCTAGTTCCATAATGGCCTAATAGACTATTCTTTAGTCAAGTGTTGCCTATTCTTAGAATTAATTGATTGCTGACATTGAGCTCAAATTCATTTAGGAAAAAGCCCTGTGATGCTTAAGGCCTTTGCCTGTAAAATACTACCAGTTTAGGCATACAACCAATATTTATTTAACTATTGGGTGATATAATATAGTAGTAAAAATGAATACACTAGCGTATATGACATTTTGCAATGAAACCTTTCATTTTTCATGTGGCTTTCAGTGTATATAAATTAGCCCTTTTTTATACAGGTCCTAAATTATGTGTCAACGTGATTTTGCACTCGCCAAATGGTCAATACAGTAAACGTCTCTCCCTGTCCACAAATGGTTAAATGCAATATTTAAGCAGCAAACAGAAGTCACTTCTCCCTAGAGCTGTGCGACAGTGATATTCTTCCCCTGAAATAAACGACAACGGAACAAGAAGTGGCACATAAATTAAAGTGGCAGCGTGATTGATGAGTCAGAGAACAGCGGAAAGGCTCTTTACATTGCTTTTTAGTGGGGCTAGGGAATACACACCACACACACACACATGCACGTGCACACATGCGCACGCACGCGCGCATGCACGTGCACACACACACACACACACACACACACACACACAAACACAGGATCATATACATTCACCAAATCATATACATTCATACACACATGCATGCATTTGCATGCACACAAACACGCACAGTCGCACACACAAACTAATGTACACACATGCACATGCACAAACCATTTGCCATGTGTAACCACATCAATCCAACATACTAAAATACACCCTTGAGAGAGGGAATGAAAGAGAAAGTGAGAGATACTGTGTGTGTGTGTGTGTGTGTGTGTGTGTGTGTGTGTGTGTGTGTGTGTGTGTGCGCCTGCATGTGAGTGTGTATGCGTGTACATATTGCACACGTCCACCCCTGTGTGTGTATTTGCGTGCAAGTTGCCCGTTTCCTCGCGTCTCTAAATGAGCTCCATGCAATATTAAAAGATGCAAAATGAGTCTGCGGGTGAGCGAGGAGGACATGCTCGGAACGCCATTGGCGACTGACCTACCAAGGGCACCATGGGAAATAAGCAGACTGGGCAATGCGAAGGCGCAGGCAGACCATGGATATTGTTTTCGGCATCGCACCTATCCATCAAACTCAGCGACATGTTAATTCTCTCCAGGACCAGGCGAAATGCATGAGGGAATACAGTATGCATGCAAGCATCTAATGCTCAAACTGACTGGTTAGCATCTTATCTGTATTATAGTGTACAATCATTTGAGAATACCCATGCTCAGATATTGCTAGCTCAACTTAATGGAAATGATCTCTAGAGCCCAGAAGATTTATCTGCCATTAGTTGACTTTTCGAAGCGATCGGTATATCTGCAATTATGATGCTAGCCAATGTGTCCTGATTTTTAACCACTTTGAACCTGGCCTTCCTATTATATCTTGGGAGGTTGAAATAGCTGAAGTTGATTTTCGCTGAATGTTCGCCCATTTCCACAGATGATGTCTGGCTATGATGACATGCAGAGAACAGTGATGCTAGGGTTCATTTGGTCAAGTGGTTAAACCTGGAACGTTCTGAACACTGTCATGTGTTTGAACCCAATATGGCAAAACTTGAGGGCTGAGGTGGAACCTTTTAGCACCGAGAATGAAAACCTTGGCATGTATAGCTGTAGCATGCTGGATGAATAACTGGACATCAGCTGTGGGGGGACTGAAGGAAAAGGGGGGTGGCGGAGGGGGGTCTTTGTAGCTTTCCTTGCAAAGGTCGGAGGAACACTTAACACTGCGGGAGAATGTTCCAGGTTGAAGGGGGGGAGGAGGAGGAGGGAGAGAGAGAGTGTTAATGAAGGGGGGGGGGGGGGGGGTATGAGATCAGCCCTCATCTCAACGTTATACGCTTTTACTGCAGCTCTTAAGGCTAATTTATACATCATGGAACGGCCACGTCATGTGACCAGAACGACCAACGCATTCCTGTCGCCAAACACATTGATAAGATGATGTTTTGTCGCACAACACGGCCGCTCAATGAGGTATTTACATTATAGCTCATAGTGCCTCGGAAAGAGAGAGAGAGAGAGAGAGAGAGAGAGAGAGAGAGACAGACAGACAGACAGACAGACAGACAGACAGACAGACAGACAGACAGACAGACAGACAGACAGACAGATGCAGATAGAGATAGATAGATAAAATAAAGGCTTGACAACGTGGAGGGACCACATAATTCATTGTGGTGTATAAGGGGACCATTGGGGATGGAGGGAGGGAGGGAAGGAAGGTGAGAGGAGAGAGAGGGAGGGGAGGAGGGTACAGTACAGAGCGGGCTGCCTTTTACAGCCCATTCCAGTAGATGAGGAGCATCAATCTCTGGCTCGCCACTGGGATAAGACCTGGCTGCTATACAGCCAGCAGGGCCAGGGATATAACATGCACCAACACACGCACACACACACACACACTGAGGGAAACATTTGTGCGTGCGTGTGTGCGTGCGTGCGTGCACACACACACACACACACACACACACACACACACACAAACACACACACAGTTGTAGCGGTACATTGCTTCACAGTGTATATTTAAATGATGCACTGTACCTGCCATGTGCCATGTCATGCCACAACCCGCAGTAGTTGTCAGTTAATGTCATTACATGAGTACTCCTGGCATTGTGTGCATTGATGTGCAGATATTTCAAATTGGGAGTTGACTATTGTTGTATATTTTAGTCCACTGTTACCAATGTATCTGCTGCATTGTCTGCTTGTTCAAGACATGGTCTTACTTGGCAAAACCCTGGTTTGAATTTTCATGATCCGGATTGAACATTGGTAAAAGTGCATAAATGTAACAATGGATTGGTTACGAGTTAAATTAACAGTGAGTTCCAATATGGATGTCCATCAATTTAGCAGTCATCTAGTAGGGCAAAAAAGAGAAAGCATGTGCGGTTTGGCACGTTAGCCATTAGCATGCTTTTTGTGTACACGCAGCAGATTAAAATATGGGGGGCGATGCAAGATGAAGGGGAGGGGGTTACAGGGGGGGTGCGGCAACACGCAGCAAAATAGAAAATGTTTTGAATTATACATTCCCAACGTCAGTGACAAATTGAGAGAGGGATTCGCCATAAATCATAAGTGTGCCACGCCGCCTACAGAGAGAATTGCTCGTCAGGCGGCGGGCTAAGATTTAGAGAGGCTGCTGCTGTTGTTGTTGGAGCTGCAGTTACTATCAACGTTTTCACCAGTGGGAGTCAGATTGTCCCTATTCTGGCTACTATTATGAATTTATTATTACTAGCCCTTACCCGTTGTGAGATATTGCCCCACCATAAATATCTTTAATTGCCGTTCATTAAGAAAAATACTTGTGGCCGCGGGGGGTACTGCGCCCTGGGTGCATAATTTGTTAAATTGGAAAAAGGGCTTCGTTAAGACTTCCATATTAGTATGGTCAATGCCTGTGTGAAAAGTGGGAGCGATTGGTGCAGGCAGTGAGGAGCTACAGCTGTGTTTTTGACAGACACACATTCAGACATTCAGACAGACATTGACTTAATTATAGTATGATGATATGATTATTTGTTGTTGTTATAATAAATAATTGTGTCCCATTAAGTTCTTTTGGGGGTATTTTTGTCACAGTATATTTGCACATACGGGACATTTGCCCTCCTAACTATTAGGGGCATAGTGGGTGCTATTAATACAGTGCCCGGAGCACTAGGGGTTAAGTGTCTAGACTCAGGGACATTTGGACACACAGACTGGGAGAACCCGGGACCTGTTAGCGTGTCACTGTTTCAAAAACATGATTGAACCCCTAAATCCCTATAATTAGCTGTCCAGATTGCCAATGGCCAATCTACAACTGAAGAGAGCTTGTAGATCTGCTATTTTTGCCCCTAGGGTTCAAGGGGCTAAGATAACATGGTAAAATCCATAGTGTTCATTTAGCTCTGAGAGTGTAGTATATGTAACCAAATGGATACATTATCACTGAGGATTCTGTGTGCAATTGCTTACAGTATACATTCAAAACTGTGTCACAAAACTACAAAAAAGGTAAAAATAATAAAGAGCACGAACACAGCCAAAGGCGTAACCAATCAAAATACAAGGGGGGTACAACTCCTGCCGCTGCTACTATTTCATCTGATTGCGCTTTCCTTCTGCAAACATCACAGAGCACTGAGTGAAGCAGACAAAACAACCCAGACCGCTCATTCCTAGACGCCTCGGCCGCCACGTAACATACTTTTGCAGCGGCCCATTTAGTCCATGTACGCCTCCGTACAGTGCTGTCATTCTCCCAGATGCGTTCCCACACCACCTCACCCGTGTTTTGGGAGCCGGTGGGGTCGCTTTCTGGACAGCGTCTCGCGCCTCACGTCTGGGAACCCCCCCCTCCCCTCCACCCCGGCCGGCCGGCCACACCTCAGACAAGATCGGCCCGCCGAGCACACAAAGAGGTGGCCAGATACACAAGCACAGAGAGACGGGGGCTATCCATCATGGCAGCTAAACAAACAAACAGGTCTTAAGAAACAGAGTGTGTTGGGGGTGGGTGTGGGATGACCACCACATTACATGGGGCAACGCGTGTGTGTGTGTGTGTGTGTGTGTGTGTGTGTGTGTGTGTGTGTGTGTGTGTGTGCGTGTGTGCGCGTGCGTGCGTGCGAGATGGTGAGTGATGTGGTATAATGGTACCCACATGATGTGCTGTGAATGTGCCTGTTAATGGGTATAACGGAAAGAATAGCATTGTTGGGCATGCAAGTGTGTGTGTGTGTGTGTGTGTGTGTGTGTGTGTGCCGTGCATGTGTGCATGTCTTGTCCGCGTTTGTACGCATGCTTGCATTCATGTGTGTATGTACATACAGTAAGTGTGCAAGAGAGACTGCATCATAAAATAACACTGTGACCCGCATCACCCAGCGAGTTGATCTTACTCCCTGTAATCTCAGACACCTTGGTGTGCTGGGACCCCAGGACCCCTGGTTCCCAGCATATAGTGGTCCAGAGAGGACGCCTGTTGTCCATAAATCACAGATGAAGTCAGACTCCCGTATTTACGGAGTGATTAAAACTCACGAGGCGAGGCACTCTTAACAGACCTAAGCCAAACAGGACTGAGCATGCTGCCCACACACACGTAGTATATGTATTTGGAACTAACTAAACACAAGGCCCACATACTGTAGTCATGCCATGCACAATATATATACCGTATAGACATAGTAAAAGCCTGTGTTCATTTATCCATTTGCAACTCGAAGAGTGTACAGTGTGCAAATGTAACCAGATGGACCAACTGGTTACGTTTGTGTTAAATTAACACCAAGGATTTTACTGGAGTCACGCGCGCACGCACACACACAGACACACACACACACGAGATACGTGTTACGTGTATGGCAAACCAGACTGAATGCACGGAGGGAGCGTTCATTTTATTTCACGTGATAACCGTCGAACCGATTCCATTCGGCACAACTTGCCGACAGTGTGTGACAGTGTGCTTGCAACGCGCTGGGCCATCGGCTGTTCGCCGTGGACACTGCACGTCTCATGAGCGTCAAAGCTTTGCAACATGTTGTTGTAAAAACATGCACACATGCATGAACCCAAAACCAAAACCCCTTCAAATCTGGCTTGAAAATGAAAATGTGAGAGAGTTTAATAATCAGTCCTGTCCATTTCTGGCCATGACTTTGAGAAAGGCTGGCTGAAAACTTGGGGGAACTATGATGAGATGATTGTCGAAAAGGTTAAAGGTCACAACGACGAATCGCCCACATCTCAGGAACGGAGAGAAAAACAATGTTATTAATTAACAGAACAAAGAAAAACAATGCAATTAATTAGCAGAACAAGTGGATAATTTTTTTCCCTTGCCGCTGTGCTGTACATACTGAACAAAGCTGTCATTTGTGGTCTAAGAATAGCTGCATTATATATATCGAGGTCAAACAAGCAATAAACTGAAATTATTAACATTAATGCTAATTATGGAGCATGTACTGGAAGTATATTTTTTCATAAAGGTGAAGGCCACATAATTGACGGCGGTGGTAGGATACAGTAGCATGTAATGACTTTAGAGTTTAGCACTAATGAGATAATTGGCTACTAATAAAAAACCATGCAGACCAGTTCTTGATTTTCAACAAAGCTATATGGTAGTGGTGCTTTGCATTTCCATTTATGTTTTATCATACTGAGAAACGCACAATGAGAAAGCACACAGTAAAGTCCCCAGAGTTCATTTAACTCGGAGTGTACAAATGTAACCAAATGGACCTGTAAGCTACACATGGATAACACTGAGGATTGGACTTCCTTGCTGGCCAGTGGGGATTGAACCTATGACACTCAATATAGTGCACCCTATAGCGGTTACTATATTTACGCTTGCAGCTACCATTGTGCTTCTCTCCATGTTTCCATATCATTTGCTGTGTAGATCAATGGCTAAATTCTAACTCGCAGTGGTATTCCACTTCCGCGTTCGGAGAAAGTGGCGACTGCCTCCTTCGCCACTGAAGCAGGAGGAGGTATATCAAAGTTGATCGACTTTACGTTTTGTCTGAACTATAGGCGTGGACTTATGCTTTGCAAGAACTGCTATACTCAGAAGTATCTATACAGAATGACAGGAGCATTGACCACAGAAGTTACATTGATGTGGTGCAAACCCATTTACAGTGTTTCCGGGGGAAGTACAGTACATACAGCAGAAGTCTCGCCCTATAGACACTTTCTGCATATACTCTTTACACGGCTTCAGTTCTTGTGAGATGTAAAAACACTGGGATCAAGGTTAGTGTGGACTACTAGGTGTACAGCTTTGTAGTATGTACAATGTAATTGTAGTAAGCACAAGGGGGTTCCACCTAGTGATCGACCGATATGGATTTTGGCCGATATATCCGATCACCGATTAGTGGACAATCAAAAAGCCCGATAGCCGATATTATGACCGATTATGAATAGTAAAAAGAAAAAAAGTAAAAATAAGTAAAAATAACATAACTTTCAACACAAGAATTCCTTTAAATGTATTGGAGAACATTTATTGCTTAGCAAGCACAAGAACAACATTGTTTTCAGTTACTTCAGTAACACTTCCCCCCCCCCCCCCCCCCCCCCCATCAAATGCATTTTTGCATTTTTTAAACAAGTGCAATGTACTGTAGCACAGTAGCAGCATGGGACATTCAACACAGTGAGTAGTACAGTATGAACAACAACATTGTATTCAGTTACTTCAGTAACACTCCCCCTCCCCCCCCCCCATCAAATGCATTTTTTAAACAAGTGCATTTTTAAACAAGTGCAATGTACTGTAGCACAGTAGCAGCATGGAACATTCAACACAGTGAGTAGTACAGTAAACTAAAGTGCAGGCTGTGTTTAGTACAGCAACAGACTCCAACAGAGGTTTTTTGGTTATTTTTTTTCACAGCAAAAAATCTCATAAATAGCTACAATTGTCTTTACACCAGTTATACAACAGTGAACATTAAATCACATAAGGTCCAATGTCGTCGTCCAATTGTCGTACGCCGTCCTGGAGGAGCCATCTACATTACAATAACAGGAGGTTGAGAGAGTCAATGTTTATTTTTTTGTAATAATAAACATTTACAAACAAGTACATAAATACTGATAATGGCCCTCTACAAGCCTCATTAAAACATTGTGAGCTTGTAGATTGGGAGCCGATTCAATGTTACATAGAAAATGTTACCCTTATATAAATGTGCTACCTGGGGTAGCACATTTATATAAGGTCACATTTTATATGCAACACTACATGGCTACGTTCTATGTAACGGTGTTACATTGAATCTCGTGACCCATACAATTGTGCTCCCTCGTCTGATTTGGGGAAAAATGGCTGCCCCCAGTACTTGTTGCACTGTTGTTGACTAGAAGCTCGACCGGCCGCACATTTCATGTATGCGTCGATAATAATCATGCGTTTATAAACAAAGCAGTTCAGTAAAGTTCTCTTACTTTGTGGAAGAAGAAGAATGTCCGTCTCCTTTCACTCCGTTGATGGCGGTGGAACTGCAGCACCGTGCCGTGGCTTCCCCTCCTGTGAGACGAGATAAAACATTCGGAAGCGAGTCAGCATGCAGTCAGTCACATAATGCTATTATATTTTACATGAGCGTTACATTACAACGAACGGATTACCTGAAAAACAAGCTCCGTGTTGCTTCTTGGAGAAGTTGAACTGGTGAGTGTTTAAGGCGGATTGTGATGGCTCATGGCTGGAAAGTTTTCCACATGTCTCTTTGAGAGAGAGAGAGAGAAAGCGAGACAGACAGTTAATTATTTCCAAGATAATAATAAAGTGTAAATGTATAAGCACGCTGTGAAGGGTTATATAATTGTGTCTATCTTACTTGTAAAACAGCCAGTTTCTCCACGACAAAGCGGCAGGTGAGGGTGTCCCCAGCTCTGTGCACAACATGCTGTGTTTTCTTTTTTCTGTGCTCAGTCAGCACTGCAGACGCACTCGCAGAGGATTCATTTGTTTCATTGGCTCATGATGTACGTTTTCAACCAATCGAAGGATCTTTTGGTCGGCATATTGTTAGTGAGAGAGGTTGTTGCGCCAATATTTGCGCATGAGAAAAAATAAAATAATCGGCCTCGATTATTTTTTTTTACCACCGATACCGATATTAATAAAAAACATGAATATCGAAGCCGATAATCGGCCGTGGCCGATTATCGGTCGATCACTAGTTCCACCACACCTCAAGCCTGTGGTGGTGTCCAGGCTCAAGGCTGGTCACCACAGGCATCTCAGGAGCAGGATAGGTAACAGGTATAGAAGGAAGGCACTGGAGGATCTGACGAAGATGTTATAGTCACATCAAAATGTTGTTGTTTTTACCTGCGCCCTGTTGAATAAAGGCCTTAACTGTCCCAGATTGCTCCAGGGCCTTCCTTCTAGTATAGAGGGTTTAGGTGGTTAACATCAGTCTGTCACACTGTCCTGGAAGCCTCCATTAGGGACTCATTATAGATGAATCTGTATAGATTGCTCTCTGCACACTGTATACAGTTACGGTAAATAGTATAAGGTTATACCTTATTGTACATTCTATACCTCCACACACTAAGCTACCTCTCCCATTTCAGCTCAAGGAATTCCTCATGGGGCTTTATCTTTAGCATTTAGCATTTATTTTAAATCACATTGTGTTACAATCGTATTTTTTTTCTTCACTTTTAGCCCAATCTATTCTTGCTGAGTTGTGTTGCTGTAGTTTTGCGGACCCTGCCTGTGTCTGTATGAGGAAATAAACCTCATTGATTCAATTATTGACTTTGCTCCGTCAGACGGGACTGGAACGTGGACCTCTCCTATGCTACATACAATATGGTGATCTTACTGTATGTTATATACAATCTTTCCAGTTCTAGCGATCTACCATGGTAAAGACACAGGACACATGTTTCACCCGTGCATGATAAAGTTTGTCTTATCGCATCTCATGTCCGACACCATAAAATCCTCAGTGTTAACGTTTCCATTTGTAACTAAAGTTACCAATTAACCCACATTCAATCACACACACATACACCACCCCCCCCCCCCCCCCCCCCCCCCCCCAATCACACATAGTATCTTAACAATGGCTAAGTAAGCCACACCTATCAAACAAAGCTGATTGGCCAAAGACTATCAGTCACGCCCACCATTAGGAACACATATAAACCAGGGTTTCAGCACAACTAATCATTCTTCTAACAGAATCCTGCCTGAAGAAGGACCATACCAGTCCGAAATAGCTATAGCATGCATCAGAAGAACCAATGGAGAGACCACCGCAGAACCACGGAAGTTACATGGCCTGAGGACGGGCCACACCGACGAGACCCTCCACCGGGACGATGGGCTGGAAACCAGCCATATCACCAGGAGAGAATCAACACCATACCGCCGGAAGACAGGCGAGAATTCCACCCTAGACTGGAGGAGCCCTGGTTGAAGAACAGACCCAGACAGAGATCTCCCCACCAGTCACAGGGAATTCCACACAACCAACGGCCTGACCACAGACCACAGGTCCTCCGGAGACAGAACCAACCTTGGTTGAACAAGAGACAGCAAAACCAGCAGTCAGTACCTCACCCAAGAGCCGGAGAGAGACCTCAACACCAGACCCGATCGGGTCCCGTAAGATACAACACACATACCTACACACACACACACCACACAGAAAGAGGTGACTTCTTAAAAGCCATCAGAACCATGAACAAATTGATCATAAGTACACATCATCTGCAGAATGTAAATTCTTCTAGCAGACCACCAGCGAGTATAGCAAGGAAAACCCTTGAACTCATAAATTTGATAAAACCAGCTCTACCAACGGCTAAAACCACCCTATTACTCGAAGGGATATCCAGACACTGGTGTCACACAACCATCTTAGCCTTAGAAGAACACTACACCACAGTCTTAAACACAACCAAACAAGAGTTAACAGATAACTTAACAGAGGACGAGGAGAAAAAAGCCTTTACCATAGCAATCAGATGGGCTAGAAAAAACTTAGGGAAAAGACTAACACATTTGGAGATAAACAAAGCTCAACTTATGATCACACAGCTCAGATCAAATAGAACTGTCATTTCTACCCCTCCCCCTCCTACTACTGTCTCTCTGCCTATTCCCACTTTACCCCCACCGCCCCCTCCTCCTCCTTCCTCTGATCCTGATATACCTGTGTCCACTCCCCATCGTTCTCCAAAAAAACCCCCCCCTTGTGTATCCACTGCCCCCCTCTCCCCACCCTCTCTGACCTCGACCCCCCCCATGTTCCCCACCATACTTATTTCCAAGACAATACTACCAACCATAGTACAGGTCCCCCCTAGAACGGATCTATCGGAAGTAGAGTTCCCCTCCCTGACCCTACCACCACAGAAGAGCCCACCACAGAGGCAAACACGAAGTAGGAGAGCCAATCCAAATGGCACGCCAAAACCCCAGAGGACTGACCACAACAGGACGGAACCAACAAAGAAGAAGACTACACAGGACCGGACCCAGGACACAGAAGCAGCCCCTAGGAGGACCAGGACAGACCCAGGAGAGAACCGAGAAAAGGAATCAGATGAACCAGAAATAGACGAGCCAAGGACCCCAGGGGAAGTCTACAAACACATCAACACCGGGAAGAAGAACCAACGTTGGAGACTATACCCAAAGAAAAGCATCCTCATCATAGGAGACTCAAACATGAGCCAACTTCCATCTCTGACACGACCAGATCTGCAAGTGGATTGCTACCCAGGAATGGGCTTCCAACATACGAAGGCCCTACTAGAGAGGATACCGAGCAACACCACTGTAGCCTATTGCATCCTGTCGGTTGGGATAAACGAGAGAGGCCACGCTCCAAAACAAGCGCAGAGGGCATTGAGAGAGGCCATCGCAGCAGCACAGAACGCATTCCCAACTGCAAGTATCCATGTCCCTTTAGTCAACTACTCAACTAATTTCTCAATAAAGGATAAGGATAACATGAGAGAGCTAAATCGCAATATTATTACCTATAATTACCTCCCTAAATTGGATGACAGGGAGTTTAAAGTGGTTCCTGATAACGTACATTGGACAACAGAGACAGGCAAAGCAATGCTTGTAAATTGGCTTACTAGTTTAAACTTATAGACCCCATAAACCCAGAAAGGAGGGGGGGCAAGTCAAACATAATTAATCTGTCCCATTACTTCCAGCCAGATCAACACCAGACCGAACTGCTGGAAAAGGGACTTTCCTTTGTCCCGACACTGGATATCTATAAACAACAAACCAACAGGTTAAAGAAAGACCTTTCTCAGTATCACCGCAGATTGAAACTAGCTACACACTTTGGAATGGACCAAGGAACGGAGATACTGCCTTTTCGACCAAAATCAAGCTGGGAACCGTCTGAGAATTTAATCCCAAGCAGTCTTAAACGACTGATGCAGAAGGACATGAATACGGTAACACGCATACCAGGACACATTAAGGAAAAAGATAATCTCACAATAGAACAAACCAGGGCACTTAGGGAACTAATCAACAACAAACAAATCATTATCAAACCAGCAGACAAAGGCTCCTGCATAGTCATTATGGATAGACATCAATACCTTTTAGAAGGTGAGAGACAGCTCAACAATCAGGACCATTATAGGCAATTAGACCAACCCATTTACATGCAGACAGCTACGAAGGCCATAGCCATCATAAACAGTCTTAAGGACAAAAGGCACATAAACGCCAAACAACACCAATACTTAATAGGACAGGATAGCCCACGGGCTAGGATATTTTATCTTTTACCAAAAATACACAAAAGCCCGGATTCATGGACAATACCATATGAAATTCCACCCGGGAGACCAATTGTGTCGGACTGTGGCAGCGAGACGTATCAGACAGCAGAGTTTATTGAATATTTCCTGAACCCACTGTCGATAAAACACCCCAGTTTTATAAAAGACACTTACGATTTTGTGGACAAAATTAAAGCTATTAAAGTAGGTAAGGAGGCCCTTCTATTTTCAATAGATATAGACAGCCTCTACACAAACATTGAAACAGAATCAGGACTCCAAGCAGTCAGAGAAGTCTTTAGTAAATACCCAGACACAAGTCGACCAGAGGAGGAAATACTCCAATTACTAGACTTAAATCTAACCCAGAATGATTTTTCCTTTAACAACAAATTCTATTTACAAATCAAAGGCACGGCCATGGGAAAGAGATTTGCACCATCTTATGCAAACATTTACATGAGCATATGGGAACAGACCGCACTAGAAAAATGCAGACTTAAACCGACACATTACTATAGATTTCTAGATGATATATTTGGAATATGGGAACATAGCCAAGAAGAATTCCAGGAATTTATTGATGTTTTAAATAGCCATCATAGATCCATAACGATAAAATATGTGACACACACAGAAAGGATTGACTTTCTTGATGTAACAATCTTCAAGGGCCCAAACTTTAACACAAATGGGAAACTAGACTTAAAAGTATTCTTTAAAGAAACAGACACTCACGCCCTATTACACAAAACGTCATTCCACCCGACACACTCCTACACAGGAATAGTCAAATCACAACTACTAAGATTCCATAGGATTTGCACGCAAAGAAGTGATTTCAAAATAGCTTGTAAAACTCTATTTAATGCCCTCAGACTAAGAGGATACACTAGGACCTTCCTCCGGAAAGCCCAAAAAACCTTCTTAGAAATAAAAGTGCGAGATACAGGCCCCAAATTGGCCCTGATAACCAGTTATTCAACACAGAGCACACTAGCCAACAACAGAATAAAAAGGAATTTTGAGAACCGAACAGACGATCTTCTAAAAGATTATAAAATTATATCGGCCTACAGAAAAAATAAAAACCTTAAAGATTATCTAGTACACAGCAAACTAAAAGAAATCAACACACCAGCACGCCAGGGACCAGAATACTTCAAACCCAAACAATTAGTAAAAAATAGAACCACAAAACGCGTCTTGGAGATTAAACAACAAATAACAGCCAGAACCAGCAACTGCATTTATTTAATCACATGTGAAAAATGTGGTTTACAATATGTCGGAGAGACAGGTAAAACAATAGGTACTAGGCTGGGACGACACAGATACAATATTAACAATGCCAAAAAGACAACCACAAGATTGGTGCAACATTTTATGGCGCACGGCATTGGAGCTCTAAAATGCGCTGGACTTCAACACAATCCTAACTGGACAGTAGGACAAAGACGTTTTAATGAAAAACAGTGGATTAAGAACCTCAACACGGATTTTCCTCGAGGCTTAAACATGCCTAAAATTAGATCTTGAACACTAAAAAACTTAAACTCAGGATTAAACTGGAGAAATCTAAAAGTGATTGGATCAGACTTCCTTCGGATACATGGCGCACTGAAATCTTTTAATTCCCCCCTGAGCTAGTACCTGGAAACCGGAGATAAGTCTTTTATAATTATTACTGATTCTCCATTAGAGACATTTGGTCTCTACTAAAACCAAACCACAACTGAAAAAATCCAGAACAATAGAACACACACCCATTGATTCTGATTGGACAGAGTGAAACAATGGCTAAGTAAGCCACACCTATCAAACAAAGCTGATTGGCCAAAGACTATCAGTCACGCCCACCATTAGGAACACATATAAACCAGGGTTTCAGCACAACTAATCATTCTTCTAACAGAATCCTGCCTGAAGAAGGACCATACCAGTCCGAAATAGCTATAGCATGCATCAGAAGAACCAATGGAGAGACCACCGCAGAACCACGGAAGTTACATGGCCTGAGGACGGGCCACACCGACGAGACCCTCCACCGGGACGATGGGCTGGAAACCAGCCATATCACCAGGAGAGAATCAACACCATACCGCCGGAAGACAGGCGAGAATTCCACCCTAGACTGGAGGAGCCCTGGTTGAAGAACAGACCCAGACAGAGATCTCCCCACCAGTCACAGGGAATTCCACACAACCAACGGCCTGACCACAGACCACAGGTCCTCCGGAGACAGAACCAACCTTGGTTGAACAAGAGACAGCAAAACCAGCAGTCAGTACCTCACCCAAGAGCCGGAGAGAGACCTCAACACCAGACCCGATCGGGTCCCGTAAGATACAACACACATACCTACACACACACACACCACACAGAAAGAGGTGACTTCTTAAAAGCCATCAGAACCATGAACAAATTGATCATAAGTACACATCATCTGCAGAATGTAAATTCTTCTAGCAGACCACCAGCGAGTATAGCAAGGAAAACCCTTGAACTCATAAATTTGATAAAACCAGCTCTACCAACGGCTAAAACCACCCTATTACTCGAAGGGATATCCAGACACTGGTGTCACACAACCATCTTAGCCTTAGAAGAACACTACACCACAGTCTTAAACACAACCAAACAAGAGTTAACAGATAACTTAACAGAGGACGAGGAGAAAAAAGCCTTTACCATAGCAATCAGATGGGCTAGAAAAAACTTAGGGAAAAGACTAACACATTTGGAGATAAACAAAGCTCAACTTATGATCACACAGCTCAGATCAAATAGAACTGTCATTTCTACCCCTCCCCCTCCTACTACTGTCTCTCTGCCTATTCCCACTTTACCCCCACCGCCCCCTCCTCCTCCTTCCTCTGATCCTGATATACCTGTGTCCACTCCCCATCGTTCTCCAAAAAAAACCCCCCCTTGTGTATCCACTGCCCCCCTCTCCCCACCCTCTCTGACCTCGACCCCCCCCATGTTCCCCACCATACTTATTTCCAAGACAATACTACCAACCATAGTACAGGTCCCCCCTAGAACGGATCTATCGGAAGTAGAGTTCCCCTCCCTGACCCTACCACCACAGAAGAGCCCACCACAGAGGCAAACACGAAGTAGGAGAGCCAATCCAAATGGCACGCCAAAACCCCAGAGGACTGACCACAACAGGACGGAACCAACAAAGAAGAAGACTACACAGGACCGGACCCAGGACACAGAAGCAGCCCCTAGGAGGACCAGGACAGACCCAGGAGAGAACCGAGAAAAGGAATCAGATGAACCAGAAATAGACGAGCCAAGGACCCCAGGGGAAGTCTACAAACACATCAACACCGGGAAGAAGAACCAACGTTGGAGACTATACCCAAAGAAAAGCATCCTCATCATAGGAGACTCAAACATGAGCCAACTTCCATCTCTGACACGACCAGATCTGCAAGTGGATTGCTACCCAGGAATGGGCTTCCAACATACGAAGGCCCTACTAGAGAGGATACCGAGCAACACCACTGTAGCCTATTGCATCCTGTCGGTTGGGATAAACGAGAGAGGCCACGCTCCAAAACAAGCGCAGAGGGCATTGAGAGAGGCCATCGCAGCAGCACAGAACGCATTCCCAACTGCAAGTATCCATGTCCCTTTAGTCAACTACTCAACTAATTTCTCAATAAAGGATAAGGATAACATGAGAGAGCTAAATCGCAATATTATTACCTATAATTACCTCCCTAAATTGGATGACAGGGAGTTTAAAGTGGTTCCTGATAACGTACATTGGACAACAGAGACAGGCAAAGCAATGCTTGTAAATTGGCTTACTAGTTTAAACTTATAGACCCCATAAACCCAGAAAGGAGGGGGGGCAAGTCAAACATAATTAATCTGTCCCATTACTTCCAGCCAGATCAACACCAGACCGAACTGCTGGAAAAGGGACTTTCCTTTGTCCCGACACTGGATATCTATAAACAACAAACCAACAGGTTAAAGAAAGACCTTTCTCAGTATCACCGCAGATTGAAACTAGCTACACACTTTGGAATGGACCAAGGAACGGAGATACTGCCTTTTCGACCAAAATCAAGCTGGGAACCGTCTGAGAATTTAATCCCAAGCAGTCTTAAACGACTGATGCAGAAGGACATGAATACGGTAACACGCATACCAGGACACATTAAGGAAAAAGATAATCTCACAATAGAACAAACCAGGGCACTTAGGGAACTAATCAACAACAAACAAATCATTATCAAACCAGCAGACAAAGGCTCCTGCATAGTCATTATGGATAGACATCAATACCTTTTAGAAGGTGAGAGACAGCTCAACAATCAGGACCATTATAGGCAATTAGACCAACCCATTTACATGCAGACAGCTACGAAGGCCATAGCCATCATAAACAGTCTTAAGGACAAAAGGCACATAAACGCCAAACAACACCAATACTTAATAGGACAGGATAGCCCACGGGCTAGGATATTTTATCTTTTACCAAAAATACACAAAAGCCCGGATTCATGGACAATACCATATGAAATTCCACCCGGGAGACCAATTGTGTCGGACTGTGGCAGCGAGACGTATCAGACAGCAGAGTTTATTGAATATTTCCTGAACCCACTGTCGATAAAACACCCCAGTTTTATAAAAGACACTTACGATTTTGTGGACAAAATTAAAGCTATTAAAGTAGGTAAGGAGGCCCTTCTATTTTCAATAGATATAGACAGCCTCTACACAAACATTGAAACAGAATCAGGACTCCAAGCAGTCAGAGAAGTCTTTAGTAAATACCCAGACACAAGTCGACCAGAGGAGGAAATACTCCAATTACTAGACTTAAATCTAACCCAGAATGATTTTTCCTTTAACAACAAATTCTATTTACAAATCAAAGGCACGGCCATGGGAAAGAGATTTGCACCATCTTATGCAAACATTTACATGAGCATATGGGAACAGACCGCACTAGAAAAATGCAGACTTAAACCGACACATTACTATAGATTTCTAGATGATATATTTGGAATATGGGAACATAGCCAAGAAGAATTCCAGGAATTTATTGATGTTTTAAATAGCCATCATAGATCCATAACGATAAAATATGTGACACACACAGAAAGGATTGACTTTCTTGATGTAACAATCTTCAAGGGCCCAAACTTTAACACAAATGGGAAACTAGACTTAAAAGTATTCTTTAAAGAAACAGACACTCACGCCCTATTACACAAAACGTCATTCCACCCGACACACTCCTACACAGGAATAGTCAAATCACAACTACTAAGATTCCATAGGATTTGCACGCAAAGAAGTGATTTCAAAATAGCTTGTAAAACTCTATTTAATGCCCTCAGACTAAGAGGATACACTAGGACCTTCCTCCGGAAAGCCCAAAAAACCTTCTTAGAAATAAAAGTGCGAGATACAGGCCCCAAATTGGCCCTGATAACCAGTTATTCAACACAGAGCACACTAGCCAACAACAGAATAAAAAGGAATTTTGAGAACCGAACAGACGATCTTCTAAAAGATTATAAAATTATATCGGCCTACAGAAAAAATAAAAACCTTAAAGATTATCTAGTACACAGCAAACTAAAAGAAATCAACACACCAGCACGCCAGGGACCAGAATACTTCAAACCCAAACAATTAGTAAAAAATAGAACCACAAAACGCGTCTTGGAGATTAAACAACAAATAACAGCCAGAACCAGCAACTGCATTTATTTAATCACATGTGAAAAATGTGGTTTACAATATGTCGGAGAGACAGGTAAAACAATAGGTACTAGGCTGGGACGACACAGATACAATATTAACAATGCCAAAAACACAACCACAAGATTGGTGCAACATTTTATGGCGCACGGCATTGGAGCTCTAAAATGCGCTGGACTTCAACACAATCCTAACTGGACAGTAGGACAAAGACGTTTTAATGAAAAACAGTGGATTAAGAACCTCAACACGGATTTTCCTCGAGGCTTAAACATGCCTAAAATTAGATCTTGAACACTAAAAAACTTAAACTCAGGATTAAACTGGAGAAATCTAAAAGTGATTGGATCAGACTTCCTTCGGATACATGGCGAATGCATTTATTCCTTGCATTGTGCCTACACATGTCGCGACCTGCGGTCGCGACATGTGTAGGCACAGTGCACTGAAATCTTTTAATTCCCCCCCAATCACACATAGTATCTGAGTGAGAGTGGCGGGAGGAGGGGAGGGAGGAGGGGGAAATCAAATATTTTGTTTTGAGCCTCACTAATATCAGCGATTTCTACTCTACTTCCTTAATGGTGTTTCTATTGATTGGCTGGGTAATGGCAGAGACCCATATATCTGACGCCCTCATTTAAAGTACAAGTGAGTAATAGCCGTCTGAGAGACGGCCGTAAAGAAGCCATTTTTTTTCTCTTGTCTTTTCCCCTGTCGTTTGATCACTTTAGGAAGAGGGGGAGGGGGGGGGGTGTAGACTAGAGGAATGGAGAGGTTAAGATGATGAGGGAAGGAACGAAGGAACGAAGGGTAGAGGGATGCAGTTTTTTATGTAATGTTCTCATAGGAAATGGAGACAGACAGACAGACAGACAGACAGACAGACAGACAGACAGACAGACAGACTTCGGGCTGAAGGAGGAATGCAGATGGACAAGAAAGGACTGGGTGGATGAGTGACAGAACACTGCATCCTCCTGTACACTGTAAAATTGTGATTATTTCTTCACATTTGGTTACGCGCACGCACGCACGCATGCACGCACACACGCACACTCAGACACACACACACACACACACACACACACACACAC
>NC_137875.1:27384134-27459134 GCF_963924005.1 Protomyctophum bolini | reverse complement strand
CCGTCCCACTAATCGTTCCTCTATCTTCACTTCTCTCCATTGACCTTTTCTCTCCTTTCCCGTTCTCCCTGAACACTCGCCATATACTGTCCCCAAAGACTACATCATGCGATGAATAGCACTTTTGAATAGTACTGTACCTACCTATTATTGAATAGTTCTGTACCTACCTATTATTGAATAGTACTGTACCTACCTATTATTGAATAGTTCTGTACCTACCTATTATTGAATAGTTCTGTACCTACCTATTATTGAATAGTACTGTACCTACCTATTATTGAATAGTTCTGTACCTACCTATTATTGAATAGTACTGTACCTACCTATTATTGAATAGTACTGTACCTACCTATTATTGAATAGTTCTGTACCTACCTATTATTGAATAGTACTGTACCTACCTATTATTGAATAGTACTGTACCTACCTATTATTGCGCCGTGAATGCATTAGCACTCTTAAAAATCATTTGGATTCTGATTCGTTCAACTTCCCATCTCCTTCCATCTCTCCTGTGCCCTCATCTCCTTCCATCTCTCCTGTGCCCTCATCTCCTTCCATCTCTCCTGTGCCCTCATCTCCTTCCATCTCTCCTGTGCCCTCATCTCCTTCCATCTCTCCTGTGCCCTCATCTCCTTCCATCTCTCCTGTGCCCTCTCCTTCCATCTCTCCTGTGCCCTCTCCTTCCATCTCTCCTGTGCCCTCTCCTTCCATCTCTCCTGTGCCCTCTCCTTCCATCTCTCCCGTGCCCTCATCTCCTTCCATCTCTCCTGTGCCCTCATCTCCTTCCATCTCTCCTGTGCCCTCTCCTTCCATCTCTCCCGTGCCCTCATCTCCTTCCATCTCTCCTGTGCCCTCATCTCCTTCCATCTCTCCTGTGCCCTCATCTCCTTCCATCTCTCCTGTGCCCTCATCTCCTTCCATCTCTCCTGTGCCCTCTCCTTCCATCTCTCCTGTGCCCTCTCCTTCCATCTCTCCTGTGCCCTCTCCTTCCATCTCTCCCGTGCCCTCATCTCCTTCCATCTCTCCTGTGCCCTCATCTCCTTCCATCTCTCCCGTGCCCTCATCTCCTTCCATCTCTCCTGTGCCCTCATCTCCTTCCATCTCTCCTGTGCCCTCATCTCCTTCCATCTCTCCTGTGCCCTCATCTTCTTTCATCTCTCCTGTGCCCTCATCTCCTTCCATCTCTCCTGTGCCCTCATCTTCTTTCATCTCTCCTGTGCCCTCATCTCCTTTCATCTCTCCTGTGCCCTCTCGTTACATTTCTCTTTCCACTCATTCTAGACCCCCCCCTCCCTGTGGGCATATGCATGTTTGACTGTATTCTCAGCAAAGAGAGAGAGAGACAGAAAGAGGCAGAGAGAGGTAAAGAGAGCCCATTTCAGCCAAAATCAACTCGCCCCCCAGAATTCACTTTACAATTCCAACTCTTATGACCCCTCTGTAAATGTATAAGCTGAAAAATGATGTGTGCAGAGCGCCTCTCCTCTTGGGTTTCCCCTCTGACTACAGCGGCCAAATTGTTTTCGCTAGGCGGTATGAGAGGCATTATCCATCATTTTGAATGAGCTCCGTAATTGGGATTATGGGAGCAAAGGTGCAAAAAATGGACTTTGAGACCGATAGCATTACAAGTGGGTCTTTCATATGGAGTAAGGGGGCCGAAGGCGTGTGTTGGAGCCAGAATGTGTTTGGTTAAACATTGTGCGTGCGTGCATGTGTGTGTGTGTGTGTGACTTGATCTTGCAGCTAATTCAGAGATAAAGTTCCAAAAAGTATTTTTTTGTGTTTATTATACTGTACCGAATATAGACCACTTTCACTAAAACCTTAAGGGGCCATTGTGGTCTGGCATGTTTAGCCCGTTCAGTAAGACTCACAGTGTACTGCAAAATCTCCAGTGTTCATTTAATTCCGAGAAGGTGCAAGTGTAACCACGTAGATCCTTAGGGTGACAAGGGTTATACATTGATAAATGAACACAAGGCATACCGTAATCTGTTAGATTTTAGTATATGAAAATCAACTTAGAGTCTTGAAACTTGCAATGTTGGCAAATGCACTGTAAATCAATGCATCAATGGTTCTAAATAATATGTGCCTTTGTAGGCGGTTCTATACACGTGTACATCCATGCAGTGTGTTCATGTACTGTATGTGTGTGAATAAGTGTGTGTACGCTTGACTGTTTTTCCAGACAAGTTACCCACTGTGCTGAGAGTACAGTACGCACGCGCACACACACACACACACACACACACACACACACACACGCACACACACACACGTCTTCCCCTGTCTGTATATCACCCTATCTGTAATCATTCCGTCTATTTTCTCTCTCCGTTTGTCTCACTCACTCTGTATCGCCCTGATTCTTATCTTACAACTTGCAGATTTTTTCCGTGTTGCCGTTCATTATTCTGTCTCTCTCACTTTTTGTCAACGTCTCTCTCACCTAATCTAAGCCTCCCTGTTACCACATCTTATTCAAGTCATCTCATATCTATATTCTCTCTCACTTCACTGTCCCTCCCCATCTTACTCTCTGTCTGACTCTTTCACATTCTTCTATTCCATTCTATACTTTCTATACTAGACACTGGATCTCCATATAAGCCTATAGTGTATATGGGTGTATTATTGCTCAGATCGTTGGCTCTGGTCTGGACAACCGCCTATCTCACCGACTCGACGGCAGGCATATGAATGAAACTCTGTTTGCCGAGTTTTGAAGTTGGTCGAACAGTTCTCGAGATACGTGAACTACTAGACTGATACAGGAACAGAGAACAGAGTACAGAGATTTTGTGTATTTCTTGTAAGTCATATATTGAGGGTTTATTAAAATGGAAACAAACAATTTTCCACCTGAATGCCATTGATCTGATGTGAGAAGATCAATAATATATAATAATAATAACAGGTAAAAATCCTTGAAACGTTGACGTTCCAAAGCGATGACAACAATGTTGTTTCACATCATCGAGCATACGGAACGACAGTTTGACACCCCGATAAAGTGTCATGACAACTTCTGTTGTATATAAATACAATCAAGATGCATTCCCTTATACAGGATTGTGCTGCGTAGGTTTATTTATCTCCACCTCTCTGTCTAGCCAACAGTAACACCCCCCCCTCTCTCTCTCTGGGGCCCCCTGTGGCCGCTCTCAGCTTGTACAGAGCCCATATGCTCCAACTCCTGTTGTTATTGTTGTTGCTTGGCTCCCCGGTACTTTTGACGTGTGAACCCATGACAGTGTTCAGGACGCTGGCCAAGAGCTGGCTGCTAGCTGCCCCTCTGTGTGTGTGTGTGTGTGTGTGTGTGTGTGTGTGTGTGTGTGTGTGTGTGTGTGCATGTGTGTGTGTGTGTGTGTGTGTGTGTGTGTGTGTGTGTGTGTGTGTGTGTGTTTGTGTGTGTCAGGGATCCTTTGCCAGCGTGATGTGTGGATGTATTCCTATGCATGTCTTCATCTAACCATGTTTGCCTGTGCGCGCGTGCGTGTGTGTGTGTGTGTGTGTGTGTGTGTGTGTGTGTGTGTGTGTGTGTGTGTGTGTGTGTGCACACGTTCGGTATGCCCTCTGACATGCAACACACAGTCTGATATAAATGGTCAGCCACCCACACTGCCTGCCACCCACCTCACAAAGTGAACATGATATGGACACACTCACACACACACACACACACACACACACAGAAACCACCCTGTGCCTTTTCCTTAATGTCCTCTCCTCATTCCTTCCAAGTGTATTTGGATGAGTGAGTGTGTTTAAACACACCAGTCACCCTTCAGGATACTAAAGTACTCCATTTAAGCGTTAGCGTGCCATGTGAACACTTTACTCAGATTTGAACTGTCTTGCGCGTCGATGTTCCGTGCCGAATATAGCGGAGCTACAAGCTCACTGCACATCACCAAGCGTTTCGCTGCGCAATGCCGTCGTACAACGGAGGTCTCAGTTTCGATAACCTGGATTTGACTCCAAAGCAGAATAATAAAAGCCTTGGGTTAACCACGATACGGAGACATAAAATATGACGGCGGTGCACATCAAATCACATTCTGTTAGTTTGTGCGGTCTGTGTAAGTCACGTTTCTACTGTAATAGCACCCTTCGCTATAATATACGAGGTATTTATGTAAAGAGCGATATTCCTGATGTACGTAGTATGAATAATGAACACCTTACCCAAAATATGACCCTAAGCCGGTAACAAGCCAGTATCTACCCGTGTGTGGTAGAGTGCTCTACATGGAAACGCACTTAGCGTCATGCGTTACTGCTTGTGATTGTTGGCCACGTCCATCCCACAGCCGAGTAACACATCAAAGTTTTGGCCTCATCCTGAAAGGGTACAAGGACACATTATCTCCACTTAGCCTTTTGCCACTTGGCAAGTGCCTGGGAACCCTTACAACAAAGTCTTTATGAAAACTCACTTTATGCCCGAGCTCTTATTGCCTTTGGAACACAATGCAACATACTCAGGGATTTCCATACGACCCCCCCCTCCCCACACACACACACACACACACAGCCACCACTCTCTCTCTCTCTCCCCTCCCTCTCCGAAACGCTTGGCTTTTCATCGCTGTAGAAATGTATTCACAGAGACATTTATCAGGGAACTGACTGCCACTGGAGACTTCATCGATGGCGGCCATTTTACCGGCCCCCATAGTCACGGATATGCAGTACAGGAGGACGGCATTTACATCTATATTTACATTTATTCACAGCTGTCAATGCAACGACAGCATCCCCTGGCAGAGGAGGGAGGAGATCTGAAAGGTCATGATCATACTATAGAGCAGGTGTTCCCAAACTTTTTTGGACCAGGTACCCCTTTTGGGGTAGATATTTTTCCAGGTACCCCCTCATCCTCGCAACACGGATAACAATATATTTACAACCACAAGCAGTGTTTCCTGCAGGAAATGTAGACGTCTAAATGTAGACGTCTAAATGTAGACGTCTAAATGTAGGCGTCTAAATGTATACAGACGTCTAAATGTAGACGTCTAAATGTGTACGTCTTCTCTTATGGGGGTCCCTGGCATATCTTTTCAAATGGGGGTCCACGGGCTAAGTAGTGTCAATTTGGGGGTCCTTGACATGAAAAAGTTTGGGAACCACTGCTTTAAACACTTTAGCACTTGAACAAAATATATGGGTCCCCCCTGGAACTCCCTCAGGTACCCCTGGGGGTCCCCGGACCCCACTTTGGGAACCACTGCTATAGAGCACCGAAGTCCTGGCGTCACTTTCGGAAGAGGGCGTCAGTCCCCAGGTTCATGTATTTTTTAAAAGTTTGAAAAATAAACCGATCACTCCGGCCTTTTCACTGGATATGAAGCATCGACTGAAGGTGGAAATGTACAAATATACCCAAAGAGTAACATAATAAGCGTTAGAAACGAGTCAAATAACCCAGAGACTACATTTCCGGGTAGGCGGGTGGCTGCCTGTCGCACAACATAAACTGAATGTTAATTACGTACATTTTATTTAATTGATATTTAATGTTTCGTGGTTAGTACGAGTTGAGTCACCACCAGCTGAGCTTATGTCAACGAGGAATCTCAGGAACGCAATGTGTTGATAGCTGGGCGTGACATATATTAGCAGCGACATTGCCTTCATATGTAGTTTCAAGGCTTTTGCGGCCACATTAATTCCATTTTCTCCAGAAACTGGCTGTATCAAATATTAATGAACATTATAAACGACACACAGCCACTCCGTTGACAGAAATGCCGGCGTGGTCAGTTTATTTTTCAAACATAGTTCTTACATGAAGCGATCTAAAATCCCCCGATGGGGATTATAATGCAACTAAAAAAATACATGAACCTGTGTACTGGCGCCCTCTACTGAAAGTGACGTCAGACTTCGGTGCTCTATATTCAAGTTTGAGGTTTGATAGACTATAGCATTAAGTGTTACGCTTGTTTCAGATTGGGCAACTGCTTGCAGATGAAGGCATTTAAGTTTTAACCACTTAAACCCTATATATTTATATAGGTCCCCTATACTTTTCCCCCTCTACACCAAATCACTTCTGTGAAAATAGGCGATTTACAAGCTCACACCACAAGCTTGTAGACCTGCTACTATCAACTATTATGACATGTCCAGAATAGGGAAACTATAGGCATCACATGGATAATGATAAGTCTCAAAGGTGATTGCTGATTGCAGACCACATGACTGTCTTCGAGTCCGCTGAGAAAATAAAACACTGTTTGATTTTGTCGCAGAGCGGTCACCAAAAGCTCACCATGGATAATGAATGATGACTGATGTGTAATCGTACTTAACCACTTTCAACCTTGCAGCCCTGTTTTGGGGGCATATATGATCATATAGGCCCTTTTTTAGGCATCTAAAAGTCTCTAAAATAACAAAATATAGTATTAATAGCGAATCAATAAGCTCAAGTATTTTCATTATTCATTGTATGATGAGGTACAGTGAAGGGCACGACATCATTATCTGATCTACATTAGTTGAGGTACTGTACGTGTGAAAGTATTATAGAGAACATTATTCTCTGTCTACCTGTCGTAATTGTCTTTGCCCTTCATTTGGCATGCTTTGTGCAACATCTACAAGCTCATATCGCGGCACCGAGTGCCACGCTACGAGCTTGTAGATCTGCTATTTTAGAAAATTATTTCAGAGCGAAACCTTTTTTGCTTCTTGGTCCCTGGAACAGCATGTTTTCAAATTGGGGTCGCTGGCCAAAAGCCAAATACACATAATTCTGGGGGTCCTTGACAACGATAAGGACTTACTAAAGTATATACTATGTTAGTTCCACTGATCTAAGCTGGAACACTTGATTTATTGATCATTAAAATATGCTCTGAGAATGCACGAGGCCCACCGATCTGATCAATTTAAAACCGTTACGTGATCAGAAGAACACTTTCATGATTTTCAAGTGGTCCCTGGTCCAGAAAAGGTCAGAAACCACCATCTACAAAACTACAACTGGAACAGACGAACAACGACAACCACCAAGGAGACTCATAAAAGACCAAAGAAACATCTTGAAAAACTTGTGAAATATGTGAAGAGACGAGGGGGAAAAAAGCTTTGCAAAACGGAACAGGGTGCAAAAATGCCTGCTGCGTTAAAGTGTGAGATGTGATGCTCATTTCCCTCATTTAATGTGTTACATAATTATATTTTTCCTCTACAAAGAACTGCAGCTGTGATAATTCCCCGTTAATTACATTAGCTAACACTTTTGTGTGCGTGTGTGTGTGTGTGTGTGTGTGTGTGTGTGTGTGAGTGAGTGAGTGAGTGAGTGAGTGAGTGAGTGAGTGAGTGAGTGAGTGAGTGAGTGAGTGAGTGAGTGAGTGAGTGAGTGCGTGAGTGAGTGCGTAAGAGAGAGAGAGATAATTTAAATAATTCTACCAAATAACATATCTTATCCATAACATAACTTATCTCCAGAGATACAGATGGCAATGATTCAATTAGGTAATGAAGGAGAGAAGAGTCTTATATTTTAATCTACCTGTCTGGACTCTGCAGTGGTGGAAAAAGTACTCAATTGTATTATTCAATGTACCAAAAGTAAAAGTACTAATTATGCAGAATGTGTCGCGACGCATTGTGAGCTTGTAGATCGGCTATTTTCAAATGGCCGAAATGTATATAGGGCTAGTAGTAAGCAAAATTGTACTTAAGTACAGTACTTAAGTACATCTACACAGTTACTTCCACCACTGGTAGTTTTAACTACCATATTATGCCAGGGTTTTAATTGTCGATACCAGCAGTTCCAAACCTTTTCTTGGCCAGGGCACAGATTTGGAGTGAAAATAACATAAAACCATTCTAAACATGCGTTTCTAAATGAATATAGGCCTACTATCATTAAAAGAGTGTTTTGCCAATTATTTGGGGGGCCCACTTGCAATACGGCCTCAGTCAACAGGTTGGCAGTCGCTGCCCTATGCCAAAGATGGTTAATTTAGAAAGATAAGCCAAAATAAGCCAAAATGGTACACAAATTCTACAAATGGTGTCCTTATGGGCGCCGCCATTTAATGGTAGATCTGGTGAACGTTCTATGTTGTTTACTGGTGCTAGATCGTGCGAGTGTGGGTTGCTCATGATTGCTGGGACAGAGAAAGGTTGATAATAAAGTAGATTTCCTCCTAATTAGTCTCTGGGGCTAAAGATTGCTTTGTTCACATTCACTCTTCCATTGGGATTAATAGACTTTGGCATTTTTTCAAATGGTGACATTGTTGTGATTTTTTTTAAACTGCTAATAAAATGATATTATATTATACTCAAACCTGGCCACTTACTTCACACAGATATGGGAAGTAACCAGTCTTTCTTTTCTTTGTTTATACTGAACAACTGCCCGCCATTTTCCGTCTAGTCAAACTCCTTGGCATGCAAGCATGCATATACTGTACATAATCAAAAGACACAAATACCAATAAGAACGAACACACAAGCACAGCTGTGCACGTGTGCAGTGCAAGACATGCACTTTTCACATTTTGGTTTAGCCAAGTTCCGAATTTAGTCACAGAAACCGCCTGCCCCCAACCACCGCAACCCCCACTCCCAGTCAGGAGCCAAAATGGCGTCCATAAATCAAGACAGCTAGATGTAATCTGCAGTGTCCAGAAAGCGAGGGGCGAGGCTGTGGAGCATAATGCGACTGGTCCTCCATTGTCATTCAGACACTGGCGGAGGCATGGAGAGGGAGAGATGATGAGAGAGACAGAGAGAGGGGGGGGGGGGGGGGGAGCTTGGCTGCTCCTGATAAGAACCTGCTCAGAGTGAGCTATAAATCACACACACACACACACACACACACACACAGGCTCGACTGATTTCTCAGAGAGAGAGAGAGAGAGAGAGAGAGAGAGAGAGAGAGAGGGAGGCTGGGGGAGTAATAGCAGATCGGGAGTGATGAAGGATCGAAGGAGGGCAAAAAAGATGTTGAGTGTACAGTACTGTATGGAGAGAGAAAGAGAGAGAGAGAGGTTGAGTGTACAGTACTGTATGGAGAGAGAAAGAGAGAGAGAGATAGTGTACAGTACTGTATGGAGAGAGAAAGAGAGAGAGAGAGAGAGAGAGAGAGAGAGAGAGAGAGCTCAGGAAGTGGGAACAGCAAAAGATGGATAGAATGTGAGGTTAGAGAACGAAAGGGGAAGGAAAAAGAGATGGATAGAATACCCTAAGGTGTTAAATGAGCAGAGAGAGAGAGAGAGAGAGAGAGAGAGAGAGAGAGAGAGAGAGAGAGAGAGTATAATAAGCAGTATAGAATATTTTAGAACGTGAAGCTGTGCAAAACATAAAGGTGAAAACAAAAAGGAGAGCAAGAGAGATTGAGGAGAGACGGGAGAGAGAAAAGGTTGGCTGGGAAGCTTAGAGAGGAGAGGAGGATGAGGAGAGGAGAGGAGAGGAGGAAGCTTAGAGAGGAGAGGAGGATGAGAATGAAAGAGGTAAGTGAGCGCGAGGGGAGCGAGGAGGGGAGGGGAGGTGATAGATCTGCAATTTACTCCCCTATCTCATCTGGCAAGAAGTTTCTCCACACAAAGGGCTGACCTTCAGCAAATAAACACCTCACTATCCCCGACGCCTGGACTGCATGTCAATTCCAAGGCTGGGGCCTAGGACACAACTTAAAGGAACACACACACACACACACAACTTTGTTTTGTACAACAAATCCTATATATTTAAAATAATAGTAATAATGTTCCAAATACCACAAGAAAACAGCTAAATGATTTGACGATAGACAACTTAACTGCAAGAACCCTATAGTGTACCTATTATGAGCAACTCCTAATAGGCAGACATTCGACAAAAAAGGTGAATATTCGTCCAACATACCAGATCCAAAATCTCACAATGTGTTATGCTGTGATGCATTGGGAGCTTGTATATCGACTATTTATTTTTTGGGTTAATAAATAAAAGGGCCAAAATATGTTCTATATATACAGTATGGTGTGTGCACAAGGCTTTGTGTGAGTTGGTCTATATACAGTATGGTGTGTGAGTTGGTCTATAGACAGTATGGTGTGTGAGTTGGTCTATATACAGTATGGTGTGTGAGTTGGTCTATATACAGTATGGTGTGTGAGTTGGTCTATATACAGTATGGTGTGTGAGTTGGTCTATGTACAGTATGGTGTGTGAGTTGGTCTATAGACAGTATGGTGTGTGAGTTGGTCTATATACAGTATGGTGTGTGAGTTGGTCTATATACAGTATGGTGTGTGAGTTGGTCTATATACAGTATGGTGTGTGAGTTGGTCTATGTACAGTATGGTGTGTGAGTTGGTCTATATACAGTATGGTGTGTGAGTTGGTCTATGTACAGTATGGTGTGTGAGTTGGTCTATGTACAGTACGGTGTGTGAGTTGGTCTATATACAGTATGGTGTGTGAGTTGGTCTATGTACAGTATGGTGTGTGCACAAGGCTTTTTTGCACCGGAAACCAGGTTGGCCAGGAGGATTTTGACCTCATATATATTTGTATTTGTATTTTTATTTTTTTACTGAACTGGAAAACATTCACGTGGTGATAGTGCATGTGGTATTTCTGGCAAGTAGATGCAGTGTGTGACGATGTGTGACGATGGGGCAATGACTGCAGCACCGTTTGTGTGAGAAGACACTCCAGATCAGTGGTTCTCAAAGTAAGGTCTGGGGATTCCCAGCTAAATGCTAATGCTTATTGTGATGCTAAAAGCACAATAATCACAATATCAATCACAATCATTTTAACCACTTGCTCCATATTTTATATGGATATTCAAAAATAGCAGAATACAAAACTCACAGGCTTGTGAAATATCTTGAAAGTGTTTGGGAAATTCTGACTCATTTTGGATTCTTTTGAACACAAATGATCTCTTCTGGTGGTCCTGGGCAAAAACAACACTTTCAGATGGGGGTACGTGGCCAAATATATAGATCAATTTGTGGATCCTTGACATGAAAAGGTTTGAGAACCACTGCGCTAGATGACTGGTAGAGCAACAAAGACAAGAGCATATCCCATCAAAGGGTGAAGTCTTTTTCCTTACGGTGGTGTCACACTGTGAATTTGTAGATCTGCTGATTTGGGCTCAAAACATTAAGAAGAACTCTGTTTCAGATGCCAGAATGTGATGTCATGTCATATTGTCATTACTTGGGGGAAAAAATATTCATAATTGGGATAATTGCGTCCATTTATGACTTTTGCTCAACTTCCTCAGTTACATTTTCCATGAAAAGAACATTTAATGTTCGTCTCCTTGCTTTAGTTTCCACCTCTGCTTCCTTGGCTCAGAGAGCGGACCACGCCACTGACACATATATATATGGATCCATAGCCATAGTTTTAATGATTATATGATTGATGACGTGATTTGAATGGGAGGTCTAAGTCTAACTGGGGCCAACTGCACTCCTTAAATTGTGGTTAACACGCATAAAGTGTTCATTCAACTCAGTGGAATGGACCCAAATGGAAATGTATTTTGGATAAATGAACACTGAGGATTTTATTGTGTACACAGGCTATACAATGTGCTTTTGAGATATACTATATAGCCACATTAGATTGGACTGGCTCCTAAACAAGTATTTTGACTGGTATATCTAAATACAAAAAACAAACAAAAAAAACAGCATTTTAGTAAGAAATGTTTATGTGGAATAAAAAAATATGAACCTTAGCATCTCTACTTTGACGCAAGCATTCAGTGAAAATAGCGTAGATATTCTGCGACTATATTTGGCGGGGGAAAAAGTAGGATATAGAACCGCAACTATAGGGTTTTAAGTGGTTAAGCTTTTCTACTATCCTATTGCGTAAAAATGATCAGTGAAACATATAATGCTCATGTAATCCCACGTGAAAAAATCTTCCAAAAGCAGAAATGCTTTTCCTTCCCGGAATCCTGGAAATCACGCAACGGAGAGCAACACTTCCTCCCGGCAGCCTTTTTCCATTTCAAAACCACACAGCTTTAGGTCTTTGTGCGTCTCAACCTAATCACTCTACCCCCGGTCGCTCCAGCTCGAGTGGCAGCTCTCACTCTCACCATAGGCTCCATTCTTATTCCTTATTCATATGCTAAAACCCCTATAGCGGCGAGAGCCCCTTTAGGCCAAGTGCGCCGTGCGATAGATGTTAACACATGTAATCCCCCATTAACACGTACCAGCCAACGTGTCCTCGGAGGACGCCCACTCTCCCCCTGGGATTAGCCCTCCAGGAGTGAAAGGGCTGATGGGTAATGGTTCGGAGGAGCTCTCCTCGATGTCAAAAAGCCCTGCTGCCCCCCATCCCCACCCCCGCCTTTCTCCTCTTAAAATCTCTCTGAGATCACTGAGGTTTAAAGTGTGTTTGCCTCCTGCTTCAAATTGTTCTATCCTGCGGTGAGGATCTAAATAGCCTGATTTATACTATACTACTGCACATTGTCTCTCGCACCAAAAATAGCCGATCTACAACCTCACAACAAAATACACATCGCGCTGTGACGTGTTTGAACATCGGCTATTTTCAAGGGCAATACACTGGCACACAACTAACTATAAATCTGGCATTACTAGTGTTTGTGAACAGTGTGCGGAAGTTTCTTTCCATAATAGGCAAATGCTGTGTGACTTACAATGAGTGCAATTTTCAATAGATCACCAACATCAAAAGGCATGGTAAGATCTGAAACCCTCAGGGCCTGCACTGTGCCGAGACAATATCCCTGACTTTTTATAAGGATCAGACGAGAAGTGCAAGGCATGAGACCTGGGGGTGGAATGGTGTCATGAGAATATTCAATCACCCAATATTGTGCAAATCGCAGCAACAACGGCAACAAAAAACCTGACTCGTCTCCCTATAGTAAGAGAACTTAACAGGTGTCAGACCATCAAACTTTAATCGTGTCCTCAACGCCACAGCGCTGTGATGACACCACAAAAACCAACCAACGGGGTCACATGCAACACAATATTCCTAATGCGGTTGGCATGCTGCTTCATGGCAGCAACGGGACAGGGGTGTCCAACAAAACGTGTTAATTGCAGACGCCCCCTTCTCAAAGCCAGCCAAGTTTGTCACACATCAAAGCTTACACATCATCCACGTTGAGGAAAATGTCCCTGGCTTAAAAGCAGTGGTTACATCATGTCTGTGGGGAGACGCACCCCTGTGCGTGCGTGCACTAGACCTGCACTCATGCCTCATTGGGTTTCATGTTATGTGCTCTAATCTGCCCGGAGACGATCAAAGGAAACGGAAGATGGAAGACCTTGGAGAGTTTGGTGACACTGTAGCGTGCTGCTCCTCTTGGAGAGGTTTCAAGCCTCGGTCAGAGAGAAGATGTCTGATTGTTCTGATGCTGAGACTATTCTATTGTAGTCTCTCACAGAAATGTGTGGCGGGGCATTGTAATTGGTCCTGCCTGTGTCTGCCTGTCTGTCTATTAGCAAAACAGCCATAGGCAAAGGGAAGGATTTGCATGAAACTTGACTGCCTGTAGACCGCCCCAAAGAGATTTTGGGTCCAGAAGATGAGAGGTCAAGGTAACAATCACCAATCTCGGGGGTCAAATCAAGAATGAATACGACAAAATACGAAATTGTCAACTGTTATAGTCATGCCACTTTAGAGAATAATGGGAAGTTTCTCTGGAGTTGAACACAATGTGTCTCTGTACTGATTAAATTGCTTTTGTGGAGCTGATTTTACAAAAGTACCACCTTAAGAAAATCGGGTAATAATCAGGACATTATGAACTAAGTTCGATTATTATTATTTATTTTTTTACCAGTAAAGAAAACATCCATAACAACAAAAAGTGAATTCCTTTCAAATGGAAAGATATAAAAAAACATGCAGGAGACAGAGGAAACCCCAGAGGGATTGTGGCTGCACCTCCCTTAAACGTTACCAACCATCCAAAATGACCTCAACAAAAATATCAAAGTCAGAGGGTGTTACTCCTTCAAATTCCCAAATTCCTCCCCTCTCTACTTTACCCCTTTTCCCAAACTCTGTGTCACCCAAACTCTCAACTCCCTCCCTCCCGAAAACCTTCTCTGGAAATGTGAAATTAGCTGAAACATGAGGACAATTACAAGAAGGCCCAGCATAAAGACCGGGGGACTGGGAAAATAAACCGATCACAGACCCCTGAACAAATCTGGTTTACTTTACAAAGCCTTGCCTCTGAACCGCTGCCAACGTTTCCCCTCTTCGTCCAGATAATTCCTCCCTGTACAGTTTCGTGTTTACACCTTGAAAATCGCTGGATGATCAAGAGGGCGGGAGGGGGGTGGGGGGGTCCAACCCCCACTTTGTTCTGCCAGAAGACGCTCGGCTGATCATCGCACCTCAAAAGTAACATTAGAAATATCTAATTGGGTGAAAATATGCGGGTCATCTGTTTGAAGTTTTCTCTCTCTCTCTGTGTGCGTGTGTGCGTGGTGTGTGTTATGGGTTGTCCCTCTCTCAGTCTTGGTCTGGTCTTTACTCTCCTGTCCCTCCTCCCTCATACGTATGTGTTCTCTGTTCTCAACGTGGGGTCTGGGGGACCTGAGGGGGGTCCAGGGGGTCCCCATGCAGCTAAATGATTGAACCAAAATGGTCCCTTACGGGTCTGTAAGTGAGAGAGTAGTCTACATAGAATCTAAAAGGAACCATCAGAGTTACATTCATACACTATAGAATGGGGTCCATGGCCTATGGCTCCCAACCTTTTCTGGATCAGGGGCTGGCCCACTTGAAAATCTTCGAAAGTGTTCAGATGAGTGCATTTTCAGAACAAATTTATTTTAATGGTTTTATGGTTAATCGGTTTTGTTTCCGGCTCGGATCAATGCAACAAACATAGTACACTTTAAGTTCAAATTTATCGGCATCATGAAAATACATTACAAGGTTTTAAAGAAGAAGAAAAAAGAACAGTGTTTTGCCAATTATTTGGGGGCCTACTTGCAATATTCCCACGGCCCACCAGTGGGTCTGGTCTCACAGGTTGAATCACTGGCCCAAGGCATATCAATTGGGGGTCCTTGAAATGATAAAGGTTGTGAATCATTGCACTACATTACAGACAAGTCTGTCTGCAACCTTCTTCACTATCTCATTTAAACCTTGGCTCGCTTGTCTGTCTCTCTCTCTCTCTCTTTCTCTCCGTACAGCACCGACTGCCCAGGCGTTTTACAGCTTTTCTCATTACTGCATTTTCCCAAACAGTGTGTGAGGGGCAGCAGTGCATGGTTAAATTATTCAGGGGTGCTGGGGAGCTCCGTTATAGCCTGGCTGTTGTAAGGGGTCCTGTGAGGGACATCAGAGGAATGGAAATCTGTTTATTTTGTGAGCGGGGGGGAAACGAGCCCAGATGAAAGGTTTATTTTGTGAAACAGATAGTTTGTGAAACCAGAGGAGATGAACACAGAGATTTTATTCTATCATGTCCGTTAATGGCCTAAAATGGCCCAACCTGCATTCTCTGTGGTGCTACAGCCAGCAGAATCACTGTCGACCCGCTTTTGGCATTGCTCATTTAAAATGTATCCATGTCATTATAGCCACTCTCTCATATGACCATATTGTCCGGTGTTGCCCGTTCACACATATAGCATGCAACAGAAGAATGGTTGTTTCAGGGACTGGTCCTGAGAAACCGCTACCACTTCCAAGCAGGCGCACAAATACCCACTCCTCATGGTGAGGTTGTGACGAAAAATAGCAACCCAGGACTCTGGCCCTGTAAATGGAATGAGTGAACTTTAAATCATTTGACTGACACACATTAATGTAAATACTTTTTTTGATAAGGTGAGGGGTGGGGTCTGTCCGTCCATTCACACAGAGTGCCAAAATGGATTAGTCAAGGGTCCTGCATAAAAACATATAAAATCCGCTGCATGGTCAATCCTACTGAGCTGGAAAGTTGCATACATACTGTACAGCCCCTCCGTTTGAACTATGGAAAACTTCCATTATACAGTGAATGTCTGAAAGTGGCTTGTGTTAATTGTACTAGTTCAAAAGGGGATATGATTAAAATGACTTAACAGTTACATTTTGGGCATATTTAAAACAAACAAATTTTAGAGCCTTCCCACTTAATGTCATGAAGCCTATAGCATCCCTATAGGATTTCAAAATTGGCAAATATTCTGTGAAAATAGCAGATCGACAAGCTCATAGCGTGTCAAGTGACGAATTCTGACCTTGTAGGTACAGTATGCTTTTCTCAGCTAAGAGATGTGAAGGGAAAAAGTTATTAATGTTATTTTGACCAATCTGTATGCATGATTTCATACAGAAGGATCGGTCTTCCTGCTTTCTTTGTCGCACCTCCAACGGTGCCATATGGTATGTTAGTCCAATATGACAATACAATTGCTGTGATTGTACGGTATTTGGTCTCCCTGCATGCTCTTCCTGTGTGGTTTGACCACTACTGGTTGACAAGTGGTACTGCCTGAATGTCAAAACTAAATTTCTTCTCTGAGCAAGCAGGGGCCAGGGTTCGAATCCTGGGTAGGACATGAAGAGTGTTAAAGTATATATCAATGGTTCACGCTCATGGACTTTGAGGGTGTGTGGAGTGAGTCACACCGGGGCAGTGGCATATGGTTTCAGTGGAAGGTGGTCGGACACAAACCCTACAGTGTGTAGTACCTATGTGAGTGTATTATGTATGCTGAGTGTTACCTTTGAGCTTATTAGTCCCTGTGTCACCGCAACTTTGGTTCCATGTGGTGATTGAACCAACTTTACTGTCACTGCACATGACGTAGAGATTACACCACAACCTTTACTGAAATGCTGTTTGTGATGCTGAAACGCTGGAAGTTTGGAGAGAAAACTGTACTAATTAGAGCGCTTGTTGTCTGGGATAATATTGTTGTAGTCATTTATCATTTTACAACAAGCTATGGCAGTTTGAAATAAAGTATCAAGAAGGACATTTTCCCCTCCCCGGCAGTAATTAAATATCAGGAGAATATTTCTGATTCAATTGTCTGTACATGAAGATATTTTTAGTTTAGCTTTTTTTCACGTTTAATGCCAAAAGTATTGTTGTGATTAAACATTTAACTCAATCTTGAATACTGCCCAAAGTATTGACTGTTTTAATACCATTGCTTTCAAAATACTAAACTTTGAGCTGATAATAATAAAATAAATTCCTATAAAGTAAGTTCAAATTAAACAGCAAAATACTAGATTCCCTTTTTATATGATTTCTGTCCTACAGAACTGATGCTGCAATATCACTTCTTCCTGTTGTTGTATACTGTATAGGATCAGTAGTATATTTGAGAACTATCATGCTTGATTTATACACCAATCTACAAGCTCACAACATGAGTCGCTACAATACGTTCTTGAGCTTGTAGATCGACTATTTTCATTGCGATTTTCAGTGCGACATCTGCTAAATACACCAACTAAATACAAACAAGGCATCTTGGTGTACTCCAGTTTCTCCACTTCATTTCGATACTGCTGGTGTCACAGCAGGACAGCACTGTCTCTTCCAATAAGGTTGGCACAACGTGGCTCTCTCCTCTCTATTAATATCCCACAATGCCACAGCCACAGTGCTGGCATCTGTCTACTTGGGCAACACACCCTCCACCCACCACCAACCTTTACCCTTATCCCAGCACCGCCCGTCCCATCCTCCTCTCCTCCGGTCCAACTTGTTATATTCACCCCCAATCATCCCTCCCTTCTCTCCGTACTCCTTTTATCCCCACATCACATCACATTCTCTCCTCTCCTTCCTCCAACTTGCATCTTCCATCTTCCTCCATCATTTCATCACCCCCCCCCCCCCCCCCTCTATATCCATCTCTCTCTCCTCATGTCCATCCTGCTCATATGGGGGCCACAGCCTTGTGTTACGACACACAGCTTGGTGGAGAGGGCAGTTGAAGCGCTGCCAGCAGCCACATGCGGGGCAGGCTGTTTCCATTTCTGAGGACCTGAGGAGCAGGCACCGCACATTATGCAAATCTCACATCAAATCAAAGTCAGCATAAATTCCTCAAACTTCATCAAAGGGGCTTGTCTGTCACAGAAGGAACACAAAACTTCATCTCTCATCACCAATGAACACTTTTCTAACATGAGCGTGATGTGTATTCATAATTAAAAGATGATTGAGGGCTAAACGTGTACAATTATGTTCCTCGCCATCAGAGCCGCAGCATATTGGCGAATACAAAGCCAAAAGTTCACTTCAACATGATGGCAAATACAAAGCCAAAAGTTCATCTTTCATCACAATTTGTAGATTTACAGTTTTCTAACATAACTTGACGTGTATTCATAATATTAAGAGATGATTGATGGCTAAACGCATACGATTAAGTTCCTCGCCATCAGAGACGCAGCATTTTGGCTTCCACTCTGACCAGAGAGTTCCACCCTCAATATCCTCGGAAGAACTTCATGCTAACACTAGCTTAGCCCGGTGCTGCACCGTGCTGGCCTGTGTTTATGACATGCTCAGGAAATGATGAACAATTTCGGACAACTGTCCGGCTGCTCATGGCGCGCTCGCGTTTCATTAGTTTCACTTGCACTTTAATTGATCTTTATTTCCCCTGATTACGATCATAATTAAACACCAGAAAGCTGTTCAAGCTAGCAGCCATCTGCCAGGCTGGATGATGAGCACCGTCAGTGTGGGTATATGGGTGCAGGGCCCGCTATGGTACACTCTGCCAAAGCCTGAGTATCACAATGCCCACTCCTATTTATTTTCACAAGGTCGGGTAGATTAAGCCAGGGGCAGTTTACAATATTTCGACCCAGAGGGCCAATGCAAAATTCTGGTAACGCATTGTGTTGCTCATGAATCAATACAGGCCATCCTAAATATTATGGTATATGGTACACTATAATATAATATCATATGGCATAGTATTCATAGTGAAAAACTTAATGCCAAATGCAAAGCCAATAATATAATAGCTCATAGACTTACAGTACAAGGAGTTGTGTGTTACTGTGTTGTATAATAAAGTATACATAATAAATAAGGAGTTATACAGTACTTCTTAATGAACATATTGCTATTCACTTAATATTGAAGTATCTGTATAATATTTATTTCACAGAGCATGGCAGTATTATTTGAAAGAGCAAGGACACACAACAAAAGTATGTGAGATGGATTTGAAACTGCTGAGCCGCCAAACAACCCTAGTGAACCCAGAAGTCGGACTGCCATTGATCTGCACTACAAACCTACAGGATAATGTGAATTGAATAAGCATTAAGTCTTAATCGATCGGAATGGGTCTTTTTTTTATGATTCAATTTATAGATTGGCCTAATTTGTTATATTAATTAACAAATATTTTAAAAGATAGTTTATATACCATGATGTATTGGGAGAAACCAAGCAAGTACCGTATAATGTTAAATCAGACATCAAGCACCCCCACAGCCCAAATGAAATGATTCTCTGTTGCAGGGTTCCCCAATTAGTCTTCCCCAAGGGCCTAGGGTGTGTCTATGGTGACATGCTGAGTGAAAATGTTATTTTATTAGTTAGAATATATGTGAAGACCTATTTGACAGTTGCAGAAACATAATTGCCTTCCTTGATGCATTAATGAGCGTCAACGAGCTGGACACACACACACACACACACACACACACACACACACACACACACACACACACACACACACACACACACACACACACACACACACACACACACACACACACACACACACACACACACACACACACACACACACACACACACACACACACACACACACACACACACACACACACACACACACACACACACACACACACACACACACACACACACACACACACACACACACACACACACACACACACACACAGTGATTTGTACCGATGCTTCTATTCGTGGTGAAAAAATAAACGTATTTTCAAAAATAAATTACATTGCTTTTATTGCTGTTGTTGGTGTTTATATTAATGAGCGAAGCATAATCTCAGTTTACTAACTCCCCTTCCAGAGCCTTAACCACACCGAACCCTAACCATAACCATAGTAACAGTGCCTAACCATATCTAATGTATTAATTAAAACCCCAAACAAATGCCTCAACTCGATTGACCCTGGCTGTTCATGCAATGCATCATGGGTATTGGCCTGAAAACCAGTGCCACCCAAAATCCTGTGTGTTAATGAATCCATATAACTCAGAGTGTGCAAACGTAACCAAATGGACCCTTTAGAGTGCAGTTGGTTACGTAGTAGTATAGTACACTCTCAGAGTTACATTTACACTATAGACCCTTTAGAGTGAATTTGGTAGTAGTTGTACACTCTCAGAGTTACATTTACACTCAGGATTTGACTTGTGTTACGCCCTCTTTTTGTGTTTCTCTGAAGTGCCTGCTTATTTGATTACTCCGGCTCTGTTTAATGGGCTTGCAATATGGACTTAAGCCTATTTGGCTAAAATCCCTACAGAAGACTTCATTACAGGGCAGAATTAGCACCATCAACTTTTGACCCCCACAAATTGAATAAGTTGAGCTAGTCAGAGCTAAGGGCTTGGTGAGCCTAATTTGGAGCACTTCAGTACAAGGGTCTGTGCTGCCAACATATGGCTTGGATAGACTTGATTTGGTCTCCCATACCCCCATGCAAGCATAAACAATGTCTCCCAGCCAATTGAGTTCAATGGACATCTCCACAGAGGAGACAGACTATGAAAGGGATCTGATAAGACTTGTGTGTGATAAGGCCGTGTGACTCTGACTTCCAGGAAGTTGAAAAACCGACAGCCACTTGAAGACTTTGACCGTTGGCTCGGCCACAGTGGCACCACTGATAAAAAAAAAGGAAAAAGCTCAGCCCATGGATCATAGATATCAATAATCATCCTGCCGAAAGGCCGCACTCAGATGATGAAAAAGGACGCCATTAAAAACATCCACTTTACATTTTGATTTTCTCTGGATTATGTCTCCCAGCGTTAGATTTATACATGCTCCAATTTTTATCGTCCTGACTCCGCAGCCGCTCAAATCGAGTTATGAACTTAATCAATCCGCACTCTGCCGTGCTGACCGTTTTATGATTGGCCGAGGTCGGTTTTATTGACCTTATAACCTTAGATGAAAATGGCCTGCGAGTTGGACTGGTGGCAGGACCCAGGGCAGGCGACGCAAACACAGAGACGAATGATTCTCTCTTCTCTGCTCGCGCCCGCCAGTTACACGCATCATAAAATGAGCGCTGACGTGAACTAATTTCTTCCGGTGCATTCCGCCATCTCCTCTGCCATTGTGGGAGGGAGCTGACAAAGGGCAGCAGTCTATAAAGGCGGTCATATAGGACAGCGAGGGGGGGAGAGGGGGTTGGGGGGGGGTTTGTCGGGCTGGTAGAGAGCGCAAGCTAGCAGAAAGAGTGATGGATGTGGTGGGAATCATCTCTCTCTCTCTCTGTCTCTCTCTCTGTCTCTCTCTCTCTCATTCTCATTCTCTGTGGCCTATTCCATCTCCCCACCTCTGGGATGGGGAGAGAGGCGCTTGCATTCCTGACCTCAGCAAGGAAACAAGGAGCTGTTTCTACAGCTGCATGCTGAGAGGGCCTCACCTTTAGGGACCATCCATTGCTCTCCAGTCATCGCTCTCCAGCAGGACAGCGAAGGGAAGGGGAGGGAGGAGGGAGGCTTTCCATCTCGACGGGACCCATGGATCACGGCGCAGTCAGACTAGTTTAGCGGAACGCAGGACTGAAGGGGCCATGAATAGGAAGGACTGCAGAGGGAAGAAGATAAAATGTGTATTAGCAAATGAAATGGAACAGAGATATATTAATAAAGTTGATTTAAGCTGTTTTCCGCGAGCATCGGCCACTTAATACTTTTAAAGACAGACAGAATGAAAGACAGACAGTGTATTCATTTCTGTGATGAATTTACACATCACATGAGCTAATTGTCTGTTTCTAAACTTGCCATAACATTCCTCCACTATACTTCCTCACTCCCATCCATATCCATATCTTATTTCCTGCCCCGTTTACTGCTTGTGTAATAACACAAGCAGCTGCCCACCAAGCCGTGTGTGTGTGTGTGTGTGTGTGTGTGTGTGTGTGTGTGAGAGAACCATAAACCCTGCCTGAGTCGCTGAGCTGCGGCCTTTGCCGCGGCATTAACACATATGGCTTTGGTGTTCCTTACATCATTAGTTCCATTAAGTCATTAGGACCCAGCCTGAGCAAGGCCCGTTAGTTAGTCCCATTTAAAGAGTTAACACTTTCCGTCTCTACACCTCACGCATGCACGCGCACACACACACACACACACACACACACACACACACACACACACACACACACACACACACACACACACACACCGATCTGACACGACTAACACATCCCTCCGTCCCCATAATTAGGAAAATTGCTCTTAACGGGGCCCAGTGTTTAGTAATGGCCTCATTTCTCCTGGTTTCGCTCCCGACGAGGGCAAACTACATGAAGATGTCCCCATTAGCTCTTCACACCGACGCTGCACTCCACCCTCACTCCCCCCAGAATGGTTTGATCCGCGTCCCACCAACACCCTTCATTAAAATCTTGAGTGTAAAATTGTTTCTCTAAGTATTTACAAATAACTGAATATAGGGTCCAATCGGTTACACTTGTAAAACCTCAGTTATACAAATGGAGAAATTAACTTCTCCTCCCTTTTATTTGTAATAGCCTTAACGAGCCAAACTGTCGGCCTCTTCCACCTATGGGTCTTTAACATAATTGTTAGACTTTTGATCGTGACTGCTATAATTTTGGACTTTTGTGTGTGTGTGTGTGTGTGTGTGTGTGTGGGGGGGGGGGGGGGGGCAACTCGGGAAGCGAGGTGAAGAACGACAAGACGATTCGTCAGAGCCGCTTTCATCTCTGACCCCTCCTACCGACACCGGCCAGCCATCCCTTCATCTCACCACCTCCCTCTCTCTCCTCCTCCTCGTCAACCCCACCCCACCCCACCTCCCGCACCCCTCCACCTCCCCTGACCAAATTAAATTGAGACCAGATGGAGCGGGGCCTGGACTGTGCGTTGTGTCAGATTGTCATGGCGCATTAGCCATGATTTCACATTGAGGAAGGTCTGCCTGGCTGGAAAACAGAGAGAGAGAGACAGGGGGAGAGAGAGAGAGAGAGAGAGAGAGAGAGAGAGAGAGAGAGAGAGAGAGAGAGAGAGAGAGAGACGGGGGAGACAGAGACTGAAGGACAGACGGGGAAAGAGAGACAGGGAGAGAAGATCATAAAGGAACAGAGGAGTGATGGACAGAATGAGAGAGGAGAGTGATGGGAATAGAGGGGGTGATGGGGAGAGAGAGGCGGAGAGGGGGAGATGAGTGTGGTCCCATTGCCAACAGATCAATCCCACTGATCGTACAGCTGGCACAGGGCTGCTGATATGAATGCCGTGTGACACCTTCATCACAGGGAGACGAGGGGGGGGGGGGGGGGCTCCGTGTGGCGCCATACCTTCACACACAGGATTTAAATACAGTACAAGATGCCCAATCAAAAACCACTAGTCTTTTCATTAACGCCTCTCTATACAGAGTCAAATCTGCAGTGTTATTTTAGCCCTGAAAGTGAATATCTGGTAATTTTGTGTTACGACAACCAGTCATATTGTGACCTTATTTACTGTACAGTGTCTCGTTTCAGCTTGAATCTTACTAGTTTAGATTATCTACTAGATCTACTTTTAAATTCAAACTCATTTGTTTGTATATTATTTTAGTTATTATTATTAATCATATTGTGTCTGTGAGCTTTCCGCTACGGAAAGTTTCTTGTATGGCCACTGTAGTAAATAAATTAACCCCTGATTTATACTGTACTTTGTCGGCTGGTGTCACGCAAATATTGACGATCTACAAGCTCACAGCAACGCATTGTGAGCAACTGAGCATGTGGGTGTGCTATTTTTGTCACACGATCATATAAATTAAGACTAAGATTAAACTCTTGATTCTGAGAAAGTTCAGCAGATGGAAATTAAAGGTATGGCTGTGCGTGTTTTCAGATTTGACTGATGTGGTCGGAGGATTTTCACTGGGTCACGGTTGTCATGAGTCATGGGCTTTTTCTAGAGCTGGGGTCAAAAGGCAACAGCGGGAGAAGAGCTATGGTGCTTGAACCGATGGCAAATACAACAGAATGTATTTGACGAGTGCCTTTTTTCAAGCAGAGAATGTATTTGGAGGTCAGTCAAAGCATTGCCTGGTAAAACAAAGAGGCCAGAGAGGCCTGCCTTATATCATCTTAGATTAGGTTGCTTTGTTTACATTTACAACACCGTTTTGTGGATTGTAATTCTTGTTGACTCGACATGCATATTAAAATCGGTGGAAATGATTGACTTCATCCTTAGCATACCTGTCCCCAACATAACAGAAACCTTCAGCTTTATTCAACTTGATGTGACTCTCCCCGGTGTTATACGAACGTTAACACACTCCCACCGCGCAACGAAACATCCGTCTGATCTCCCGTTCATCACCGGCCCACCAAAGATCAACCCTCCACTTAACCCCCTAGGGTTGGGGGACACACGGAATTACAAGTTTGACTCCCAATGGCGCTATCGTCTCATCACAGGTTGCCATTACCCCAGCTTATAATTGACAGAAGCATTAACATGTCATTAACACATAAGCTTCGACTTATATTTGATCCTTTTAATGAGGCCATCATTCAACATTAATAGATTAGTTAGCACAGTTAATGACCGAGGTGTCTTTGCCTTGTCCCCGCAGGGTCGACGTAAGGAAAACTCAGCATAATGTGGCCACAGGGGGAGAGGGAGGGTCCATCCGTAGGGAAGCCACTGCCAAGGTCTTATAGGGGCGACGCGGTAGGGAGACTAGTGTGAATGTCGACGAAGTCTTAAGGTTAGAGAGCACAGAAATGATGAGCGGCTGAGGACATTTACAGTAAGCAAACAGTAGACTGTGGAATGTTCACAATTTGGGATGAAAGCTGCATGTTTTCCAATTGTTCTGTGTGAGTATGCATCCCCCTAAACGTGAACAAGACACGATAAGGTCACTGAGATAAAGCTAATTTAGAAAACATCTGACATTATTCAATTACATTTTGTGTAACTTTCCTCAGTGTCAAAACCAAATATTTTAGGTTAAAACAAGTCAGTGTTGAGGCTACATTAGTGACAAAACTGACACTATTTTATCATGGCCCATCATCAACAAATTATAAACACACAGGACTGTATTTATAATTTTGTAAAAAAAAGAAAAAATGAAATTATGAATGCTTCTTTTAACTGTATACACGGAGTGCAAATCCACATTTCAAACCTCGGGAAAAATAATAAAACAACCATGTACTTTGTGTGTAGCCACTGGCACTAAAAAAAGAAAAAAATACAACCACTCAGAAACCAGCCTTGTTTACACCCCAGCCCCTGGAATTAAAGACTACAATTAATCTCCCAGAATGCCTCCTTTCACCCCGGCCTGGGCCCATGATTGATTAATGCTGGCCATGTCGTGGCAGTGGATGGACCTGGCTAGAGTTTCACCGGCAGAACCAGCTCCGTGCCTGTGATTGGCTCCGTCCCCTCTCTGTTCAGCGCTGGACTTAGGACGCCCGATTCATCATCGCACGGCGGTGTGGTGCGTCAAAAACAGCCGACCTACAAGCTCACAACGCGTCGCGGATGTGCCGCGTTGTGAGCTTGTAGGTCGCCTATTTATGGCTCGCGACAGCTCCGTGCGACGGAGCATAACGTAGGCTCAAGTCGGCACAGGTCCTCTATTTTTCTACGCCCCCCCCCCCCCCACACACACACACACACACACACTCTGATGTGAAAACCAGGTAAGAGTAGCCCAAACCAAAGCCCTTCCAGCCCCCCCCTTCCATCGCTCGGCCCTAACGGAGCGGGGTGATGGATTGTATATTGGTCCTCAGAAACACATTGTTTTCCTTAGCCCAGCAGGGTTTTCTATTTGCAAAGGTCTGAACGGTGAAATATGGCGCATATCTATCACTGGAGAGGTGCCTCTGGTTAGCATGTTACTTCCTTTCAGCAGAGGAGTGGGGGTGGGGGGATGTTTGCTTTTGTTTTGGGTGAAGAAGATCCTGCATCTTTAACCAAATGAACCCTAACCCTATAGCGTCCCTATTCTGGGCATGTCAAAATAGCAGAACATTAATTTTGTCGCAAATTACACCAGTCTACAAGCTCACAATATGACGATTTTCCATGTGTTGTTAATTTCTTACGTGGATAAATAACTTGTAAAATAAAGGTAATGCATACTAGAAATGCTTTTTCATTAGTTCTCCAAGCAGCCACAGTATTTGACATGTACATGTACAGTACTGTATATAAGTAAAACTACCAATTTCAGGTAATAATAATTGAATAATCCCAATTTATCAATTATTCAATATTGCTCATCGTCCCAACCCTAAATTGTTCTGTTTTAGATACATTTTCTTTAGTTTATGTTACTATGGGGGGGGGGGGCTTGACAATTCTAAGTAGGGACAGGATTGTGGGAACGGAGAGCCTGGGCTAAATAGGAGGTCTTACTCACAACAGTTGGTCAGTGGAGACAGAAAGAGATTTGCTCCAGCAATTTACTTCAAAGACCCCAATGGGCCAAATCATCACTGAAGGCCAAAATGGCTCATTGTTTATGAAAGAAAAGTTGGTACAATTGATGTGGACAGACATGTTACACACAGCTCTCCGTGCCAGGGCCAGCAAGTTGGACTCGATCACTAATCACTTAATCAAGAAACGAGATGGACAAACTCATAACCTCATTCATTTTGTCTAGAGTCAAGAGCAGCCCGCCGTAACACAAACCCCTTTGTATATCTCTCGAGTTACGATATCGCAGGCACCCAAATGGGCCGCTTTCCAGCAAGGGATTACCCGACCCCCTAAATCTCCTTTTAGCACCTCGACGTGAAAGTCAAACCGCAGCAGCTTGCTCGTGGCGTTCGCAGGCGGGCGACAACCTTGAACTCGAGAAGCGCTCCGGGGGTTGGTGGGGGTCAGATGCCGTTCAATGAGACTGTTTGAAAGTATAGTACCCATAGTGTTTCCGTCTCTACAGTGTATGTCCGGCTCAGGAGAGTCTGAATACATATACACAAGTCCTGATATGTTTTACATGCTCTCTCTCCTCTGAGTGGGAGGGGAGGGTATTTGTAGCTGTGGGCTATTTCAGCAGTGCGATGATGTACACAGACCAGCCATGTTGAAATAGATTGGAGATGAAGTGGAACACAAACAGGTCCTGGGGGTTCCTGGAGACTTTAGACAAGTGTTTGGAAGATGCGGGAAAACAAATAGAGATTGGGCGATGCAGATATGAATTTAATGTATCAATATAGAGTATCTTATACTGTAGAGTATTCTGTTTATGTGCGGCCGGGTGGTAAAGCAAGGACCTGAAATTCCTCTCTCTTGACGGTACAGTATTAATCTCTGCTAATTTAACTTTAAAGTGTAAAATTTTGACGAAATGATTTAGAATCTCTCCCTCTTTCTCGCTGTCATGCATACAGATACACACACAGAGAGAGGAGGTTTGGTGTTCCTGCATGTGTGACCGTCGGACCAGGGAGCTGAACTTGTGACCCCTCCCTGGGACGTGAGGCCCCGGGGGTTCCAGTATTACAGAGCTGATCCACTCCAGCCCTGCTTGGTCTCTCCACAGCCTCCCTCCTCCACCAGCTCCTCTCCTCTCATCTCTCCTCTTCCATCCGCAGCCTCCCTCCTCCACCTCTCCTCTCCTCTCCTCTCCTCTCTTCTCCTCTCTTCTCCTCTCCTCTCCCATCCACAGCCTCCCTCCTCCACCACCCCCTCTCCTCTCCTCTTCCATCCACAGCCTCCCTCCTCCACCACCTCCTCTCCTCTCCCCTTCCATCCACAGCCTTTCGCCTCCTCTCCACTGCTACCTTTCTCCTCCTCTCATCTCTTCTCTCTATAGCTTCTCCACTGATCTGTTCCTCTTCACAGCTTCAACCCCCTCCACCACACCCACACCCCCCGCTTCCCATTGCGTCTTCTCCCCGTAACCCCCCCACCCACCCACTCCACAGCTGGCATGTATAGCACACAGTGCTCACTGTCCCAACGTTAGCTCTCTACAACAGCTAGCAGTACATGATGCTATCATGCAAATACAAAAATTATTTAAAAAAAATATGTGAATAGACAAAATCCATTCAGGCCATCTGTCACATAACCACAGGACTAAGAGCCATATTTAAATGCTTCACAATATAGCTTAAAAGGAGCATGCAAGCGCTATATGCAATGTTGCACTTAAGCGACGAGAAATGTTTAAAGAAAATGTCACTAAATGCAAGCTGACATGACAACACATGACACATGGTCCACTTTGTAGATGAATGGGACATGCCATTTCATATTGATTGCAGTGATAATAAAGTTGTAGTTCTCTAGTTGTAAATAAGATCATTTCTGTCTTTTATCTGTATCATAACTGTGGTCATTGCATAGCTTTGTGCGTGCAAATATTTCTATCAACCACACAAATATTGGCTTCACTCTTTCTCCATTTTATTAGATTAGATACAGTTTGTGTAATTTCAATATCCATAACAAATTATTTAAATTCAAGGGGGGGGGGGGAAAGAAACATACAAACATGAATTTTGTGATTCTCAGAATATTAGAATGTGCCGTTTTGCTCTAAACAGGAATTAAAACTGCAACTTTACTTAGGCTAAGTGAAGTATGTACATGTACATACAGTAGTCTAGATGTTTTGTCATATCCCTATTCGTTAATAGGAATGCAGCCAAGCTGGAGCTTTAATATTAAACACAATACTTTTGTTGAGGTGGAATGTGTGGGGCTCATTAATCACTATATGAATTATTTTGATAGTTATGCTAGAAAAGATCATGTGTATCATGCAAATGTCTACAGCACGAATGTGTTTATATGTTGATGTTTATAGAGATATTCAATTTAAAGTCTCAATTTAAATGTATAGTTTATAAGATGCTCTTTGGGTAGATTTAGATTTTTAAAATATTTTTATACTGATTGTGCAGCTTTAAATATATTTTAGCGATTAAATACATTGCAACAATTTATGTGTAATGAATACAATTATCGAGACTCAACTCAAGAGTATGCAGCTCTTTCTTAAAAGAAAATATTAATTAAAACAAATCTGAATTAAGAATTATAGGACATAGTGAATTAAGACAAATTGAGAATTAAAACTGGGGCATATACGCTAATGAAGACAAATCTGAATTAAGATGTAGGACATTATGTGAATTAAGAGAAATTGAGAATCTCGCCTATATAAACTGCGGAATCATTACATTCATAAAACAAGAACAGAAGTACAAAATCATTACTGGAGCATAAATGCACTTTTGATATTTCATAACTCACATAATTCAGACAACTGTGATATTTCATGATTAATTCATCACCATTTCATTAATAATGGTGAATTTCTATAATACGCAAGATGATGTATCGCCTTATTAGCAGATATATACAAGAACACCCCCTATCAATTTTACACCTAATGGCTAACTGAGACAATTACCAGTTTTGCAGTCACATAGAGAGAGAGAGAGGTGTGAGGAACATGCATTCACGAGACAAATTATATATCGTGGCTGTCTGGTGGAAACCTTGTATGTCCAAAACCATTACTTTTCAGGAAATGGGATAAAAAAAAGCAATATTCCAATGGATCCAAAGTAGTATTTAGTCACAAGCTCTTCTGAATACTTTTCATTGGTTCAGAATTGATAAAACCCACACACTCAGTCATTGAGAGGGTATAAAATGAAACCAAATGGACCCGTACTACAGGTCCATTTGGTTTCACTGTACGCTCTCAATGACTTTGACTTCCCAAATGTGTTAAGAATTATAGCAAGAAACCCGATCTACAAACAAACAACGAAATTGTAGATCGGCTGTTTTTGTCTCCCTTTGTGTGACACTGTAGTATAACGGAGTATAGTATTCATTTATTTTAAAAATTGAAAAATGGAGATACGAGGTTTCTGCCCGAGAGCGACAATATAGGATCAGCATGAAGTCACAAAGAGTGATTTCTTTTTTTCATTTTTTAATAAAAAACAGAGATGGCATAGTGACCTTGTGAAAGCACAATAACTAAGAATAATTTCCATCTGTGCACGCTCAGAGTTACAGACCCATAAGGGTCCATTTGTTTCCATTTGTGCAGTCTCACACTAAAGGAATTATCATTTTTCTGCCGGTTTTATCTTCATTGAGACAGTGTAGAGAGAGACATGATGGTACAGGAGGGGAGACAGGGAGGGGAGGGGAGACATGCAACCGTCTGCAGACTGAATAAATCAAATACACGAGAAATTATTTTCACATGTTTACGAAAGTTGAACCAATATCCTACAAAGATAACATTTTAAATGAAATCCCAGTTGTAAAATATCATGTACGATTTGTAGACATTTCATACATGACATACTACAGGCACTGCTTTTAGGCATACAAATTACAGGCAGATTATTCTCCAAACATTAACGTACACTCGTACAGTATACTACACTGCAATATCCGGAGTGTCAATTACACAAAAATAACACTAAAATACTGTTATTTTTTACATTTCTAACTGTGAGAGTGCAGGCTACAAAATATGAAAATATATTTAATCAAAATGTACAAAAGGTAACCAAATATAAGTAGACCTGTAAGGGTGAAGGGTCCAATCAATGTGACCCGTAAGGTTCTATTTGGTTCACTCACAGTGTGAAATTAACACCCGTATTATTATTATTATTATTATTATTATTATTATTTGCTGGCCAGCAGTTTCCACAGCAGTTGAATCTGCGGGAGCAAAAGAAGCTTCCTCCAGAAAGAGGGAGGAGTGTGTAGGACTGTTGATGGAGGAGAGAGCAGAGAGGTGCTAGCTGGGGGGGGGGGCTGAGGAGGAAGGAGAAGAGACACACACACACACACACACACACACACACACTGGTTGTCAGGGTGTCAGCACCCCCTGGTGGTGGCGAGTGTGGCTTTGACACCTGCCCCTCCTGAACCCCTTGCTGGACAACCCTGACTGTTCATGCTAATGCAGCGGTTCTCAAAGTGAGGGTCGGGGACCCCACCAGGGGTCCCTCAAGGGGGTCCCCAGCCAAATGTGTTAATATGGCAACAAAATCAGTTTTAACAACTTTAATCCTATTTTATACTTGCTTTAACCACTCAAATCATATATACTTGTTGACCGGAGTGCCCCAAGGGCCTCCTGTTTTCCCCAAAATAACTAATCTACAAGCTCACAACACAAGCTTGTATATCAGCTATGTTCACTCTGTGTGTGTGTGTGTGTGTGTGTGTGTGTGTGTGTGTGTGTGTGTGTGTGTGTGTGTGTGTGTGTGTGTGTGTGTGTGCATGCGTGCGTGTGTGTGTGCGTGTATGTGTCGCATGGCATGTAAAAAATTAGAAGACATTACCAACTGCCATGAATAGCCTAGCTGTGGCGATGATATGCAATATATCTTCATATCATAAATGACATTGTGTGTGGATTGATAACTATAAGCTCAATATCACACTGTAAAACAGAAGTTAGACCACCAAATCCAGGATAAGCCGTCGATTGATTTTTGATTTGATTTATGTGTGGCTTTATGTGCTTTTGGTGTCCCAGCTTACATCTCACAGTGTATGTTATGTTATTCAAACAATAATAACTGTGTAACCAATTAAAGCTCATCATTCATTAAACACAAGCACTTCCTTCCTAGAATACAATTCCCATAATGCTTTGGTGCACTGCTCCTCCTTGTGGATAGGGGGAGGGCTGTCTTACTGAGACATGTAGTCCAGGAAGTAAGTGGGCCCAGTGTCCATGACATCAGAGACACTGGGCTCACTGCTAAAATCTAAAATATCTAAAACTACATATTACACACATAAAGACCCGCAGGAAATTGTTCTAAATCTTCTAAACGTCATTAACATATTATTTTTTGCAAAAAGGGTGACGTTTCCCTTTAAGCGTTTAAACAGACTACTGCCGTTTCGGGGTAATAGTAACATAAAAATGTAGTACATCCTTTGGTCTGGTTTTTAATATGACTTCTACACCCTATAAGCATTAAATTAACAGTAAGGATTTTACTGTGCAGGAATATGGCACAGATTCTATAGGGAGCAGGGGGGTGTTATCACCGCAACAATGCTATCTCCCATGGCGGGTTTATACAGGGGACAAAGGTGAAGCTACGAGGGCCACGGGTCTCGTTGTTAGCCGGGAACGCGCTGCTCACACTGGGTTATCGGCCTTTTTCCACACACACACACACACACACACACACACACACACACACGCACACACACGCACAGACACACACACAATACAACACACACACACGCAGACCACCTCGCTATACCACTGGCGGAGCAGCAGGTCTGCTCTGTTGTTTCATTATCGCAGAGGTTCACGTAGCATGGAGAGGCTGCCATCATTATCCATCAGGCTTAATGAGACTATCCCCCTGCCGTAAAGGTCAGGCAATTACTGCCGGTGCAGTTTTCGAACCGGGAGATGTGCAGGGAAGCAGCAGGCTGAGGGGAGAGGGATGGAGCCAGTAGGAGGCTGAGACACACACACACACACACACACACACAAACAACAAAGCAGACATTCTGGGAGACTCACATGGTGTGGCGTATCCATATACCGTTGGCATTTATAGGTTACGTTTCTCTTCCTCGTCAGCAATGCTAGAGTTGCACTGTCTAACTCACTGTCTAACTCACTCACACAAATGACACAATACTCCCTGCTGACTTCAAGCTCTGTTCTTAACCACTTCAGCCCTATTAAAGACTTCATCGTATACAATGGTGTCACACAGGAATAGTGAAAATACAACAAGTTAGATCGAGAATACATTTTGTATTTTTCAAAATGTTCAGGTGAACATGCAAGGTAGAAAGTGGTTAAAAAAGCATTAAATTCAGGAAATGAAGATGCCGTGATTTCATTATTTTCTATGTCAAAACAACAGTGTGTAGATGCGCTTATTTAATCTAGGAGAGCTAGGGCCCTATTTCCGTCAGTGCTAAAACCCCTATCCCTAAACTTCTATGCCTTTATTTTACTATTTTGAAAAACATTTTTGAATTGTTCAAATAGCCGATCTACAAGGCTAGTTGAACAATTTTAATGTTTTAAAATATAGTAAAAAGAAAAGGCAACAAAGTTTAGGGATGAGGGGTTTAGCACTGACAAAAATAAGGCCCCAAGTATTTTGAAACACGATTCAGTGTAATTTGGCACTTATTCATCATTGTTGGGCCAGCATTGGCTCAGGAAATATAGAGCCGCAAATTTGGAACGGTAAGGTTCTCGGTTCGATCCCTGGGTCCTTGAGCAAGACAACACAAACAGTAACTGCTATGAGCATGGGTGGGTGCCTTGCATGGCTGCCTGTGGGTGAGGGAGAATGCATGGGTTGGTGTCTTGCATGGCTGCCTGTGGGTGAGGGAGAATGCATGGGTTGGTGCCTTGCATGGCTGCCTGTGGGTGAGGGAGAATGCATGGGTTGGTGCCTTGCATGGCTGCCTGTGGGTGAGGGAGAATGCATGGGTTGGTGCCTTGCATGGCTGACTGTGGGTGAGGGAGAATGCATGGGTTGGTGTCTTGCATGGCTGCCTGTGGGTGAGGGAGAATGGGTTGGTGCCTTGCATGGCTGCCTGTGGGTGAGGGAGAATGGGTTGGTGCCTTGCATGGCTGCCTGTGGGTGAGGGAGAATGGACTTCTGACGCACTGAAATTTGTCTCTGAAACGTTCTAATGCTTCATTGAGACCGTAGGTCGCAGATTACTATGAAAACCTGCAAAACATGTCAGTACGACGGTCCTTATGTCAGTCGTTCCGTCACGCCACAATATATGGTTGTCAGTCCGTCAATCCACCATATATGGCCGTCAGTCCATCACACCTCGTAACACGCTCCATACCGTATATGGCCGTCTCAAGACCTGTCCACTCAAACTCTTGTTTGAGTGGACCCCAAAGTTATTAGTGCAGCCTTGCCCGGCAGTCAGCGAAAACTAGAGTTCTCAACAGGCCTGAAAATTAAAGCCCGGCCGTACCTGGGCCCTCATCAAACCCTGTACACTCAAAACACTGTGCCCGCTGCCAACCTTAGATCTCCATATAAGCTGACCTGTTCTGACATTCAATATGTTGATCTGACCTCATCAAACCCTGTACACTCAAGACACGCTCCATATATGCATGGCCAGACCGCATCAAACCCTGTACACTCAAGACATTGCCCCGTGCTGCCACCCTTAGATCTCCATATATGGAGCTGACCTGTTCAATATGTTGATCTCCTTAAACCCTGTACACTCAAGACACGCTCCAGATATGGCCATTCCATATGTTGATCTGACCCCCCATGCCAAAGTGCCAGCGCTCTCCCAGCAGTCTGTGTGCATGCGACCTCGCCCCTCGCCATCATGGCTTCTTACTGGTTGTATTACACCGTCGTATGACGTTGTCACGTGCCAAAATAGCAGATCTAAAAGCTCACAACATGTAGTTTTCGGGAAGCTTTGTGAGCTTGTAGATTGACTATTTTTAGCACACAACACCATCATAAGACAAAGTGCGAGTGTTTAGATCCTACATTTGTTAGTACACACTGAAATGTTGACGCTCAGGCTATGACACACATTGTATTCGTTCCTGTAAATGAGCTTAGTGGGTTTGTGTATGAGCTTGAGATCGGAGGTGAGCGTTGGTGTGTGTGTGTGTGTGTGTGTGTGTGTGTGTGTGTGTGTGTGTGTGTACTAGCGAAAAAAGCAGGTGTCTTGCTGGTCATCTGGATCATGTGCAGTACATGACAGGCATGTAATTGGATCAGGCATGGGACCTCTGACCTTCCACATATGACACATGTGGCTGATTGTGTGAGTGTGTGTGTGTGTGTGTGTGGGGGGGGGGGGGGTTGTGGTGTTTATACAGTATACAGACAGTATGTGTGTAAAGTGTGTGACTGTGTGTACTGTATAGCCATGAATGTGTGAGAGTGTACAGTTCTAGCATGTTACTGCGTGCGTGCGTGCATGCATGCGCGTGCGTGCGTAAGATGCACCCTTGCATGCTTCATACACAAAGAAACATGGAAATGGAGTATCTATCACTACAGATAGAATCATATCAAATAGCTATCACAGCTGATGAGAATGATCCTACTGTACACGCTTAAATATATCCTTCCTGATGTAATGAATCTGGTTACGTATTATCATAAACAAACTCAAGGCTTGCTACTTAATGCTGTTTCCTTCCTGTACAGAGGACACTATCTTGACTCTCGTAGCGCCACGGGCGATACCAGGACAGGTTTATGCGTCTCTCGCAGAGACTTTGATCCACCGGTTACTGTATTTTAACGGCCGGATTAATGGGATGGCAAGGCGGGCTATAAATTGATAATATAACCACTGAACATACTTGCCAGGACAATTAAGATAATACAACTGGAAAGAGGCCCCCATGAATCGCCGCGGTAAAGAGCGATGACCACCTCAGCGATGACACGCGCCCTTGAGGCCTTCGGCTGGAAATGGTCGTCTCTGTTTTCCAGCGGATACGAGCAGTGATAAAACACAGAAACAATCCTGCATGATTGTTTGCTGTAAAGTGCAACTACAATTTAGAGGAAGTAAAGAATAATGGAGTTGTTTCAACAGACCATGTGTATACTGTACTCACAAGAGTCCATCGGTTTATGATTGCTGGGGGTTAATCTGTAGATTTTATTGTACAGCTACAGTATATCAAATAATGTACCTTTTTCAAGTCAGAGACAGAATTCTATTCTTTAACCACATAAGCCCTGTTGTCAAACATTGTTAAAAGCCAAGTTGAAAGTGTTTAAGAGCCAAGTGTTCGTTGGTGCAAAAATGTTATATAGCCTACTGTATTCAGGAAATAACTGAGCACAACCGTTTCAGTATTTAGACAAAAAAAATCTCTAAGATATTAGTTAGTAGTATATTCAACAACCCATGCATGTACATTATTCTCTCATGGATTCATGTCAAGAAATAAGAAATTAATAAATACACGGAAAATAAATGCTAGTTGACATATTGCATCTGTTAGTTTCACTAGGGTCATTTGCTCTGTCAAAACACCACCTCTGGACATATCCATAGTTTATTACATTGGAGCTTGACATTTCCAATACAATTACAGTGGGCACAGCATTGAAAGGTCAATGGACTTGTCTGTCATTAACCATGTGCCTATGTCACTGTGATGACAAGCTAACACACTGAAGCCTTACAAACTCAATTTGCTTAAATCCATCTCTTATCTCAGTTTGGTTCATTTTGATTCACACAAGATTCTGGAGAGTCAATTTAACTACAGTAGGAGTGTACAAATGAGCGCATAAAGGGTCTTGCTGTATTATAAGCCCCAGTTATAGAGCTCCAAAATAGTCTCTCAGCCAACTACCTAAGCTGTTTGGCTAAAATAGTGATAATGATTTTAGTGTTGTCATTATTAAATGTTACATTAACCATAACTGGTGGCTCAAATTTGGGTAAAAGTGAACATTTTCCCAAAAATATATATCTTTTTAAACAAATAAATTAAGAATCTTCAAAAATTATGTTGTGAGCTCATGCACCGTCTATTTTGTATAAGCTCTAAAATATAAGACTAAAATAGGACTCAAATGGTTCAAACTTAAACACATATTGCTGCGTTTTATTGTACTCAAAGTAACATTTTGATAGATCATTACTCGACATCTTCAAAAAGCTATTACATGTAGCATGTTTTCATGCCTAGCCCTGTGCCTATATAACACTACATCTTCCATCTCAGCCCATAATGAACATGCCCGTCTATTTTCACCATTTGTGTCACAAGGCTGACAACTGAGAAACAAAAAAAAAGGGGGAGAAAAAAAGTGAGCGTGGTAATAAGAGAGTGAAAAATGGAGCAGTAGGGTCATAATGAAGATGAAAAGACTTCCTGCGATGCTTAATGAAGATACATGCCCATATTTCTCTGACACAATACTAATTACGAGCCGGGGGTTTCCATTAATAGCTCATGAAATATTAAGTTCCATTAGCTAATAAAAGTGGACTGCAAAGAAATAACTGTGCCAGAGCATTCCCAGGAAGGTAAAGAGATATACCGTCTTTGTTTTATAGCGCCAAGGAGGTGGAAATGATGAAATGTGGCCTCTGACTTAATTAATACGACTCTTAAGCTTGTCAAGACCAGAGAAAGACAGCCTATAAGAATCTCCATCATTCCATATTGTAACTATAAACACAAATATTAGTTATTATGGGGTGATATTAATGAAGAAGTATGACAAAGACACCATAGTTCTGTGCTCCAGCAGGTCATGTCATAATGTCCTGCTTACTTCCCCAACGTTCAACTTGTAAGTGAAATGTACAATGTACCTTTTTTTATATAATTCTTATCCCACGATTTTGCAACCCATTTTTTTCACCCAGTGTCAATTATCTAATGTAATCCTAGGCGCTGCACTCAATCCTGGGAGCATGACCTCATGCTTCCTTCTATGGATGAGGAGTCCAAGCTGCTTCTTTTCACCTGACAGGGGGGAGTTTCCCCGGCCGGACGTAGCGCGTGGAAGGAACACGTTATTCCGACCAGTTCCTTTCCCCTCCATCAGGCGTGCCAGGAGGAGGAGGTAATTTAGAGACCAGAATTACTGCATGTTTATTTATATTGTTTTTGTTATCTGTGATTAAATTATTATCTTTGTATTCTACTGTTTATATCATGTCAAATATGCATAGTTGTTGTTTTTGTATGTCTGTACTCAATTATTAATGTTATTTTTTATATTGTTTTAATGATGACGATAACTGTGGGGGGAGGGATGGGGTGAGGGAGAAAATGAAAAAAAAAAAAGGTATGTTCAAACTGTACTAAATTGTTGAAACCGATTACCAATAAACATATATTAAAAAATAAATAAATTACTGCATGTTTTTGTGAGACACGGGGAGAACATGAGAACTCCACACAGAAAGGCCCTTTCGCCAACCCCGCCTCAGGTATGGGGACTGATGACGCGCCCACAGCGGAAATCGAACCCAGGACCTTCTAGCTGTGAGGCGACAGCACTACCAACTGTGCCACCGTGCACATGATCCTAATGTATGAAACATTAGGATCACCTTCATAATACTGTAATGTCTGGAATGAAAACGGTTCGTTTTTGCATTTTTTTTACGGTATGCTATTGACTCACTGTCTCGTCTCATCAGCAAATGTTTGTCAGTACAGCATATACAGTAGAGCATGTTACGGTACCAATGAAATGTCCCATATACTGTAGGTCAATAAAGCTATATTTACACAGGAGAGGTTCTACTCTTTAACCCATCTCACCTTCTTCATAATGAACAGAACAAGTCAAATCAATACTAGATCATAGCTTTAATCTGGATACAACACGAATCAATGTATTTTCATGGAAAGGTTCACAGTAAAATCCTCTCTTAACCTGTTTAGCACGGGAATCCCTTTTATTTATTTTTTACCTTTCAATCTGGGAATCCCTTTCAAAGTAGTTGTTGCTTTCTAGTTTTCTTTCTTTTCCCAGAAAACTTTAGAATCAGCGGATCGGATCTAAAGAGGTTAATTTAACTCTTATGTGTCCATTTGGGTTCAGCACAGTACAGAGCCAACTCAAGTCAGGTTTACCAAGTATCGAGGGTTTACTTCAAGTGGTTAAAACATTGATATACTGTACTGTACACGGCATGTACACTCACACCAGCGAACCAAGACAGGACATTGGAGTCACGGAAGCATTTCCCACCGTCCTCCCAAACACTACCTCTATAAAGGCATACAGTTTAAACACAGATGGCACAGACGAAACACAACCCATACTCATCACTACGCACCCCCCAACCCCCTCCCCCTAACCACCCATCGCCTCCATCCCCCAAACCGGAATCCAGCAAGAATTACGGGTGGGTATTAAATAATTAATCATTAATGTCAGGGGCCAGTAATGATCGCAGGACTCTCCGTTATTGGTAAATTATAATGAATGATACTTCGTAAAGCTCGCCTCCCGGTTACCCCCACCCTCGCCACCCCCTCGCCTGCAAAATGAGAGCAGAAAGACCCATCGTCAGCGAGTAGAGGCAGCCCTGCCAAACGGTCCCATTGATTTCCTTATTTTGATCCCAGCGGCTCGCCTCTGAGGAATGAGTTTTAATTCTGGATGTGCATTATTAAGCCTGCTACTGTTTAACGCTTCAGTACAGTCATGGTGGGCTGGAAGTGAAGACAATGTAGAGAGACACAGAGAGAGAGAGAGAGAGAGAGAGAGAGAGAGAGAGAGAGAGATAGAGAGAACCGTGAAACAGGAGTGGAATGCGATGTTTCTGAATGAAACCAGACTTTGTTGTATGTCGTGTCATTCAGTGAAAATAGCAGATCTATAAGATCACAAAGGGCTGCGAGATGATGCATTGTAAGCTTGCACATCTGCTATTTTCACAGAGCGATAGTATTGTATGACGGAAATTGGAATATGAACTAAGCATGACCGAACGTGTGATACGGAGGCTCATGTGGGTTCGTGGGTCGAGGCAGTCATGACTGTTCAGTGTGTGTGTGTGTGTGTGTGTGTGTGTGTGTGTGTGTGTGTGTGTGTGTGTGTGTGTGTGTGTGTGTGTGTGTGTGTGTGTGTGTGTGTGTGTGTATAGTGGGGGAAGTTCAGCGGTTGGTTGTACATGGCCTGAATGGCACCTGTCAGGGTCTTGATTAACGACGTCCTCTGCCCTTCAATTCCCAGGCCTGTCACTCACACCGGGGACATTAATCTTCATTGGCCCCTTGGCAGGTCAGGGCCAGGACTGCAAGACCAAAGAGAGAGAGAGAGTGTGTGTGTGTGTGTGTGTGTGTGTGTGTGTGTGTGTGTGTGTGTGTGTGTGTGTGTGTGTGTGTGTGTGTGCATATGTGTATGTGAGCGCACATGAATATAGGTGTATGGGCGTGTTTCTGTTTATATGCGCATATTTGCGCGTGGATGGGGCAGGTTTGTTTGTGTGTGCGTGTGATTAACTAGAATGGAAAGGTGGGGTTTATCAAAATGCAACAGACTCAAGAAAACAGTAGTTAAGATCCCCTGTGCGCTTGCACGTGGGCAAACACACTCACTCACTCACTCAAATGATCAGAAGTTTCCCATTCGAGTTTGCACTTCAATAGTCATTTACATAATTTAGGAGTGAGTGAGTGAGTGAGTGAGTGAGTGAGTGAGTGAGTGTGTGTGTGTGTGTTGTGTTGTTGTAGGATGTGAGCAGAGACAGATGGAGAGTAGGTCTGCTGCTGCCAGCCGATGCTTGTATTCATCCATAGACACACGCCCACCACCCCACCACCCCCAACAACCGCCAACGCTAACCAGCCGACCGATCGACCAACCAGAGTGCTGCAGTCGCACGAGCACCGACCAATCAAACGGCTGGCAGTTCAATTAGGGCATAATAAAGGGACATTCATCATTCAATTAGGCATCTGTCAGCGAGCCACAAAAGAGAGGAAAAACTTTGAGACCCAAGACAGAGAGAGAGAGAGAGAGAGAGAGAGAGAGAGAGAGAGAGAGAGAGAGAGAGGGTAAAAAGAGACAGACGAAATTGTCGGGAGGAAACAAAAAGAAAGTGCAAAGCGGCGATTCAGGCATAACCAAAAGATAAATAGAGAGAGAGATGAAAAGTGAAATAGAAAGAACAGAAAATAGTTCAAGGTTGAAAGACGCACATAATGAAAAGAAAAGAAAATAATACGAGACATAGCACGGCACAGAGAAATAGAACAAGGTGGTTAAGGCAGATGGCAAAGGGAGGGGGGTGGAGGCGGGGAGGTGGAGTGCATAAGGGCTGCAGAGAGATACAGTAGTATAGTAGAATATTCATAATGTTAATTACAGTGCCATCCTGGTGACATTGTTATGACTAACAGCCAACTCGGCTGTAATGAGGAAGCGGCGGAAGCGACGGCAGGAGAGAGATGAGGCCCGTCGTCTGTGATCCTCGAGCAGAGCAACACAACAGGAAGATGAGCTGCAGCGTGAACCCTCCTGCCATCAACAGTCTCAGCGAGGTTCCTCCGTAATCAACCTCTCTCTGCTTCAATTACCGTAAGAAAACCTGAACGGTAAAAAGTTCTGCAGCTCCAAGTAACATGGCACACTTTTGTACTGAAGAATAATGGCTCACAGCTTTAGTTCTGGCTAGCTGATTTCATACATTTGCCAGTGGAGATTACCGTAGTGCCGATTTAAATATGGGTTTTCAACTATTTGATCGTGTGATGTGGGGGTGACCCGATAGCTGCATGGCTAAGGCACGTACTAGCCTGGAAACCAGACAAATCTGCCACAGGAAAGAAAATCCCTGTGGAGTGATATTAGTCTGGCCATGCCAGGCTAGGCGCGTACCATATGATGCCTGCACAGTGTCCGGTTTGACCAGGCTGCATGGCTGGACCATTTGCTGCATGTCAATCCCCTACTCTCTCTCCCTGTTTCCTGTCTCTCTTCACTGGCCATTGAATAAAGCCAGAACATCTGGAGGAAGAAAAACAAGAACCTTGTGGTGTGTGATACAACACCTGCATATAAAAAACTGAACTATTCCTGTAAGATCGCCATTTTTGCGGAACAATTTGCCTCTCTCCTAATGAAGGACAAAGTCCAGAATCTAACACAAGGAGAGATGCTTGTAATTCTAGGCTTCTGTGAAAACATATCCCACCACTGCACCCAAGATATTTATTCAATATTATTACAGTATATTCTAAAGCAGGTGTCTACGATGACCCCTCTTAACCCAAAGCCCCAGTTTTTACTGTACTGCACTGTGACTACGACATGTATCGTAAACTATACGTATACATGTCATCACTATGCAAACAATTCTGTAGCAGCACACGTTGAATGATAAGGGTCTAAATAAATGTTATACATCCCACGTTTAAAACTTTAAGGAGGAATGATAATCAAAAACTTTCACAGCACGTTTTCAATTGAGTTAGTGGCCCTGCACACCTGCTTTACTGCCATTTAATCTGAACTGTCTTGTTTTTGTTTTGTGATATTCTAATTTTGGGATATCATGCAATGGAAATGGGTATCCTAAACCACTTGACCTCGTCTAGCAATGCTATTCTGGGGGAATATAGTATACACTGACAAAAGCAGATCACAATAAGTCACGTTGCAATTTATGGAGGAGGTTTTAGTGATTCGATTTTTTTTTTTAAATAAAACTAAACTCTAATACAGTAAAAGAAAGGCAGTATGCTGTATAGATTTGATGAACAGAGATGTGCAACTATTTTAACACGGTGTTACTCTCACCATCTTTCTCTATCTGCCTGTCTCTCCAGTCTCCATTTCTCTCAGCGTCTCTCTTATCTCTTATGCCAGCTGTCTTAAATCCCCTGTGGTACTACCCCCCCCCCCCCCTCCCTCCCTCAGTCTCTCACACGTACACCCATTCCCACGACTATGCAGGAGAATGATACCTAGTAAATAATATATCAAGATAAATGATAATTACTTCATTCTTTGCATCCCATCCCGCGTCGTTTAATGAGTGCCATAAATTAGAAATGAATACAGCTGACAGTGTTTGTCGTGACAAGTCCGCCGTAAACACATCTAGGTGTCCCAAGTCCCAACGGTTCAAGAGTTGGACGGGCTGCCCCAATCTCCCAACTGTCTTCTCTCCATGTTTCTCATATTCAAGGGGAAATGATGACGCAGTTTGCTTACATTGCGCAAAAGAGAACCGTATCCGCCATGTTCCATTTTAGCTTCCTTCTGCAGGAAGGTTGCCTACTTTTGACAAGAGTTGAATAGAGACCATTACTAGTTCACCATCCCCTTCACCGCGCTCTGATCATCATACATCATCTTACATCGTCACATTCCATGCTCAGCCAATCAAATTATCACATTCCATGCTCAGCCAATCAAATTATCACATTCCGTGGTACAAACACACAAAGCTGTGCATAGGAGGGGGCTACTGCAGATCTATCACAAATAGATCTACAGTACAAGCTCAAACTGTGTCACATTGCGAGTTGTTCAGTATGAATACAGGTGCGTCTTGTGACGTTGAATTGCTCATTGGTGTGCCATGTACAGTAAGCCTTTCATTCTCTCTACAGTATAGTCCTCCCAGTCTGTATATGACGCTCATTAATCCTAATCAAGTAATCCTCAAAGTTTCTATAGCTAACCAGCAGCAGAGTAATCTATCTGATATAGGATCCTACTTCAATCTGCTCTGGTTCGAGGAACATGTGCATGGATGTACGGTGTTGATAATGCACACGCGCATACTGTACATGGTTTTGTGCACATCTGGGTTGGCATTGCACACGCGTTGCGCATACACAGTTGTGCATGACTGTGTTGATAACGCACATGCATACACACACACACACATCACACACACACACAAATATCTGCAAACAGGCTACACATGAGTTCCTACAAACACACAGACATAAATACACATACAGAACAGTCTATATTATTTTATATTATATTATAAATTTTTCACTATCTGCAATTGTGCATCGTGTCCCGCCTTTTAACTTCTTCATCCCTATAAATGACATGTATTTTAATAGGGCTTAAGTGGTTAAATAAATAAATAAAATGTTTTGGTGCTTGCTAAAATATCTGTCAAAACAAACGAGGGTCCAGGAGTCTCCGAAATCGGGATCAGATCCAAACTCTGGCATCATTGGGGCTCTAGTCACAGCGGAAGCGCGCTGTGGGTGAGCCTCGTCACCCAGTCCCTGTCAGACATCAAACGGCACGGGGCCTTGGCCACGGACTGCATGCACGCAGATCGTGGGAATGTCCCCCGAGATCGCCCGATTGAAACCTGGCAACAGGACTGAACAGCTGCTTCAAACAAAAGACATCTGCATATTTCAGATTTGTTTTTCATAAATTAACACCACAACCTGCCAAAAAATCTGGCCGAGGGAGTCGATCTACTCACGCATAATTAGGTAAAGTTTGCAAGCTTTGAAAGTTGGAAATTAGCATGAGGTAAAAGGCTGTCGCTCACTGGGGACAGCGGAATCCCAGATCACCAGCGTGTTTTCTGCCACTCTGGGCTCCATTTGTGGTAATGTTGGGGGTGCGAGGGGAAGCTTTGGAACAGCAGGAGAGCATGTTTAAGATACACGAACACAACTCCCTTCCAAGCTATGACAGTAATTCAGTTTTGTCGGCAGAGCTGTTCTCTTTGGAGGGAGAATACAGTAGCACAGGGTGAGATTTAAGCACATTAGCAGTGTGCGCTAATGTTAGATCTTCCTACCGCTGCAGCTGTAGCCTATTAACAGCTATCTGGCTTCTTTGGGCATGGACTCAGACCTAATGAGGTAACACCAACGAGAGCAATGGAGAGACACGCACACACACACACACACACACACACACACACACACACACACAGAGAGAGAGAGAGAGAGAGAGCGCACACTACAGCAGGTATGTCATGTTTTTGTTGAGTGCATAAATAAATACTGTAGCTCTGCAGAGCCATGATGGGACATTGTGTCATTTTCCTCAGATGAAGCAGAGCTGTTGCTCTTTTAACCACTTCAGCCCCTTATATACTTCTTCGTTATATGACAAATAGCCTATCCACTACTCAGTCACAACGCATCAGAACGCCTTGCTATTTTCTCTCTTAAAAAAAGAAAAGAAACAAAGAAACAAATAATAATTTATAAATATAGAGACTCCGGGGTTAATGTGGTTAACAAAATCCCTTCAATTATTCAGCCAAGTCAACTCTCGCCTTCATCCCCGCTTGTCGCCTTGGTCTGTCTAGGGACAGAAAGGGGGGTGGGGGTGTGGGAGGGAAGGGAAGGATGGTGATAGAGGGAGCGGATGTATCCTCAACAGCATTGCTGCCTAATTACTAGCTCATTTAGATGAGCCACCGCAGTTATAAATAACCCAACAGCTGGGCTGGATGGAGGCAGACAGGCACCAGACAACACCAAACACGGAGAGAGGAGCACAATATCGCAGTCCGCTAGAAAGCTAAACGCTGGAATGATAATGGAGGGCTGAGGGGAGCTTCTGATCTGTCTCGCCGTGTCTGCCTTGTTTGCAGAGTTAAAACTCCCCAAATGAACGTGAGGATTAACACAAAGGTTAACATAAAAAGGGAAGATGAGTCATGGTGTCAGACGCACACATGCACTCACACACGTCACACACACTCTTCCTGAAATTCGCGGAGCTGCGGCTGCTTTGTTCACAATCGTGGCAGGTACGTTCCCAACTACAGTGCCCCTGTTTATAAACCAAAACACTGCAGTTTGTGCTGTTTTCACCAGTGTTTGAGCTGGGGGGAGGCCGGTGATGGGGATGTGATCCGGAGCCCGTGGTGACCAGCCTGCGTGGGGCCTTACTGATGTCTCTTTACGCCGCTGGTTGGCCCCTCCTACATGATATGGCCATATGACTAACAGGACAAATGTCTAACTGAGATGACAAGAATTTTCTTTTTATTTACATAGAAATAAATAATACGTTAGGTTATTAGTCCTATATGATCAAATGGCGCACACCCACCCGACGCATCCTGGGTTACGTGTGTGTGTGTGTGGGGGGGGGGGCTCTAAAAGATGATTGGCTCAAGGGAGTCGATGAGTTTTAATTTGTCTCTGCTGGGAAAGAATGCTGTGGTCAGAACATGCATTTCAATAGCCAGCTACTCTAGATGTGTCCTCAAAACATGTTAATCAAAACATATAATCTTTGCCGGTTATACAGGCTTAGCATTGAACTGATAGTTTACCCAAAGGCCACTTGGAAATGAGTACAGCAGTGGATAAAGACAGAACAGCCTAGAGGTAAAACACTCAACCACCACTGGGTTTGATTCCCGGCAGTGGTGCCTCTGGCTTGGCCGGATGCTCCAGCAAACACTACTGGCAGATTGGACAGTGGGGAGCTGGCAGGGGATCGTGTTCTTTGTCGCTGCACTAGCGCAGTGGTTCCCAAACTTTTTAGCCTGCGGCCCAAAGGAGAGATTGGATGTTTGCCTGGGACCCAAACTGGTGGAAATAGCAGATCTACAAGGTCACAACGTCTCGAAGATTTGTTTGTTCAGTTGTTTTATAAATTCTTTAAAAATAATATATTTTTAAAAGTATATTTTTTAACTGTAGGTGAAAGAAAATGGGATTTTTGCTCGAGTCGTGACCCATAAAAATTGGTTCGTCTGACCGAGTGTTTGGGAAACAGTGCACTAGCGACTCCTGCTGGTTGGTCGGGGTGCCTGCTGAGCGATGAGGAGAACAGGGAGAGATGATGTGAATCTCCACACATTACACTCTCCCAGTAAAACTCCTCATACTGCCAGGTGAATAGAAGCAGCTGCTGACTCCATGTGTATCAGAGCAGACATGTGGTTGTCTACAATCTTCCCAGGCGTTGGCCTGGGAAGAACAGTGCAGGTTGACAGTGTCAGGGACCAGAGTACTACATTGAGAGAAAAGAAAATTGTCCAGATATAATCCATCACAAGTTTGACCATTACAACAGCTGTTGAACACCAATGACGCATGCATAAAGCGAGTGGCAGATCGAGTGGCGTTATTTAACGTTGTTTAATGCAATCAGATTTTTCTGTTTGGACTGTCAAGGCCAGAAAGTAGTTTTTGCCACTCAATAGGGGTTCCCGCATAACTTCTGGGTATGATGATGATGTCACACGCATACTCTATCTATTGCAGATTTCTAGGTTCCCGACATTACAAGCAACCAATACTAATACATGTTAGGGTCAGGATGAGATAAGAAAAAATAATGATCTCTACATTTAAATTCTGTCGAGAATACAGTGTTTTGACAATCGCTTGCCCTCCAAACCCACAGGCCCAAAGGGGAAGAATCCATGATTTCTGAGTCAAACGCAGGCCCGCTCCGTGAAGTGATTACACAGACAACTCTGAGACTGATATAATTACCTCAAACATGGCAACCCTAGCCGTGTGGCCTGCGGTGGTGATAATCTATGGTAATTGCCAGTTTCTAAGGCTGAACAATCTGGGAAGAATGTGCTTAAGATACAAGCATGAAAACACCCCTGGCAGCGGCCTTGTATGTACCAAAACGCTGGTTGCACTGCAACGCAGCACTGTTAAAAAAAGAGAGAAAACAATAGGTGTAAACAAGCAGGAAATGGTAATGAGATAAACACTGAGTGTACCTCCCTTCTGGGGTATAGCGGATGTATATTTGTTAATATGCTTTCTACCAAACGGCTCTAGTGAGTTAAAAAAATTAACAATGTGCAAGTTATAATCTAGCAAGTTCCTCCCAAGAAAGATGAGTATTTACATATTATAATTTAGTTAATTGTTGTGAGTTTTAACTGTTGTAATGATGTCCTGTTACTTTAGTTGTAGTTCTTGAGGGGCAGTTAAACAAGCTGTATAGAAAAATGTTAATATCATGTTGTTAATAATATCAATGTTAGTTCAGCTCAATTTGACAGTAGTGTATCCTGGTGTAGAAACACAATTCTGGAACAATGTCTGTCACGCGGCAAGAGCCCAATGTCATATTTTCCGAGATTTTTCCCTATTTATGCATGTCCAATTAACATGATTCCCTCAAATGAATACGACTGATTCTTCACATTAATTACATGCGGGGGGGGGGTGGAGGGACCAATTAAGCCTCTAAATATGATTAGTTGGCTCCCCGTCATTGCTGACTTTGTCATATACTGGTCAAACATGCACAGTTCTTTTCAAGCCGTAACACAACTCTCAAACAGGGTGCTGCACGGCAAGATCACTTTCAAAAGCCATTCATTCATTCGTTTGAAGCTCTCAGACAATGAGACATACAGTACGATGCGGCCTACCTGCTTTGCTCGTTGGCCATGGGCGGTGGACACTTTGACAGCAGATGGCAGGGCCGACGTTTGAGAAGAGGACTGCAGATCCCTCGTCTGAAACAACAGGAAGGGTAGACTTTCAACAAATTGAAAGAACAGAGACAGATTTGTTCAGCTCCGACAGTGAGAGCAGATAGTGTGTGTGTGTGTGTGTGTGTGTGTACACACACACACACACACACACACACACACACACACACACACACACACACACACACACTGTAGAGAGTGAGGAGTCCTGTCACTGGGTTATCAAGTGATCAACAGTTCACTACTGTAAGTACTGTATATAATATAATACAGTATATTCAGTTTGTCTTCATATAGATCCCCTTTTTTCAGCTACCGTGACAGTTCGAGTCAACCACAAAAGCTCTGCATCATATCTGTGATGGTCCTCATAACCGCATCAGTGTCAAGTCTTTGCCAGGACTTCTAAAACCAGAATGACAGACAGTGGGTCAGGGGAATACAGGGATCTTGTGATGGACTTTGGGGATTGGGGGGGGGGGGGGTTGCCATTTTGACACTGACAGGATGTAGAAATTGGAGGATGGCCGGGTCCCCCTCACATTGCAGTCAGAACCAGGGCTCCGTTGAGGGGTGTGCTCGCCATATGCTCGCCGGGTTTCTGAGGGGAAAAGGAGCCGGGAGGATGAAAGTGAACGCAACAACCAATGCCCCCCACCCTCCTCCTCCCCAATATGAATATCACTGTGTGCAAGACTCTGAGGCCAATTTTAGATCAAAGGGAACTCCAGCTACAGGAGACCAACGGGAGCGTGGAGAGAAATGCAGAGAGAGAGAGAGAGAGAGAGAGAGAGAGAGAGAGAGAGAGAAAAGAGAGGGTCAGTTTGAGGCACAAAATTGACGTTCACACGCTGCAACGGGCGATTCTGTTCCAAAATGGGAGTGTTAACGGTAAGTGGCTGGGACTGGTGACTGTCTGTTTATTGTGGCCAAATGATCTTAATACTAAAAATGGAACTGTGAGCCAATGTCTTACTAGAAGTAGAATGTGTCTGTGTTTAGCCATGGTCACCTAATGGGTCAGCTACTCCACAGTACAGTAGAATGTGTCTGTGTTTAGCCAGGGTCACCTAATGGGTCAGCTACTCCACAGTACAGTAGAATGTGTCTGTGTTTAGCCAGGGTCACCTAATGGGTCAGCTACTTCACAGTACAGTAGAATGTGTCTGTGTTTAGCCAGGGTCACCTAATGGGTCAGCTACTTCACAGTACAGTAGAATGTGTCTGCGTTTAGCCAGGGTCACCTAATGGGTCAGCTACTCCACAGTACAGTAGAATGTGTCTGTGTTTAGCCATGGTCACCTAAAGGGTCAGCTACTCCACAGTACAGTAGAATGTGTCTGTGTTTAGCCATGGTCACCTAAAGGGTCAGCTACTCCACAGTGCAGGGACCATGTTTGATCCAGCATTGTATTGATAATCAAATCTATTTTGTAGAAAGCCTTCTGATAGCATTATATGCCCAGTCATAGACATTGTGAGCTTGTAGATTATTATCTGATTGTTATCTGGAACACACACCTTCTACACTACAGGATTTTATTGGAAAATAAACTCTGTCTGCCGGACAGTAGATGAGACAAAAATAAAAAAAGAAACACTAAATCTTTCTTGTGGAATCTCTTTTTTCTTTGTGCTGATGTCGTCAGTGGAACAAACGCTGACATGCTACATTTTGAAAGGCCAACCTCAGTACACGAGGGAATAACTCAGGCTTTGCTACAGCATGTGCATCATTCCTTTTTTCTGTACTCGCCTCCTTTTTCCAGGCCTCCCCACCACCACCACCACCTCTACTGCCTCCACCCTTCTCCTTCGCTCTCTCTGGAGAGCAGGTCACATGCTCCAGACCTGCCCCGTGCCATCTGGCTGACTTCCTGTCATCCTCGTCCCCCAGGAAAGAGTCACTCTGCTGGGTATGCCACCAGAGGACACCCCCCACCCCCACACGATTCTACCTCTCTATACTACTACCTCAAGCATCGCCAGTCCCTCACACACACACACACACACACACACACACACACAATGAGTGCTTGAGAACAACAAATGCAAAGAAATGTGTGTGTGAGTGAGTGAGTGAGTGAGTGAGTGAGTGAGTGAGTGAGTGAGTGAGTGTGTGTGTGTGTGTGTGTGTGTGTGTGTGTGTGCGTGCGCGCATGCGCATGCGCATGAGAGAAATAGCAAACAACAGAGCAGAAAACAGGAAAAAGCAGCTAAGGAGGACACAAGGAAATATGACCAAAAAAGACGAAAACCCTGAGCCGGTTTCACATGTTCCATTGTTGCTAATGGAAATTGATTAATCAAGTCCTACTTGAAAACCATATGTTTTGGAAGGAAATCATGCCGGATCAGATTTCGCAAAATAATGACATTCAGCGCCACAAATTGGCTGAATGGTAGGCTAAAGGCTATTACAGCTAAAGATGAAAGAATACAAAAAATTAAGAGGGGGGAAAAAGCATTGTGTCTGCCTTTAATCAAAGAGCCTTTCACATTTTGAGGTTATCACTCTATTAGCAGGACTTGAGGTTTCGTTTGAACCGCAGGGCGACATCAAAGCATACCTCGACTTTGTTGTCCAGCCCTCCATCTCTCTCCTCTCACCATCGAACACAAGACCATTAGAATTGGTTAAAAGCGCATGCAGGCCAGATTAATCTTAATGTTCCACCCATGGACTTGCATATTCATATAAATATAACATGGCTGCCGCCTCGCGTCTAAATTTATTGGTTTTCCTCCCTTTGCAAATTAGGGGAGGGGGGCCTACAATTGATGAATATTTTAGCACATGTGCACTCTGCGGGACATTTATCATCGACTTTGCTATTATAAACAGAATGAATGAGCAGTCCAACGAGGCTGCAGCATGCAGTTTGCCTGCTCCCCGCGCCCCCCTCCTCCCTCTCTCTGCACTCTCTCACTTCAGCCCTCCTACAAGGCTGTTTGTGCTGTGACTCCATCCTCCAAGATGGTGTCCTTCCTTCCCCATGTCTCCTTCTGACATTCCACACAGCTATGTCCTCAGTGTTAATTTAAATTAACACTGAATATTTTAAAGCACAGGTTAGTTTAACTCTGACTGACATTTTACACTGCGTGACTGCTGACAGCATGTCTGGATGGGGGTGTACAATATCCTATCCGATTTTAGATATTTTAATATTTTCAAAGAAATTATAGATTATTTTTTTAAATTTCAATTACATTGGCGATATTTATTCTAAAATAATTAAATGATTATATTCCAGTGTGTCAGTCATATGATGGCCTGACACACTGGATGGAGAAGCTAGCACCATTCAATTGTTAGACCACTGTAGCAGTTACGGCCGCACAACGCTGGTCAAACAACGTAGAGAAAAGATCTAGAGATGTTCCACACTGCCAATTCAGCATACACAGTCAAATCCCCAGTGCTACTTCATCCATTTGTAACCCTGAGAGTGTCCATTTAGTTACATTTCTACACTCTCAGAGAATCCGAGATAAATTAATGCTGAGGATTTTACCATGTAGGTTACTTGGAGTGCCTTTAGCGTCTCATCCTGCTTTGTGATCAGGATGGCTGTTTGAGATTCATTCAGATGCGTGCCAAAGCACCTTGGGCCCCGTCCACCCCCTCCGCTCAATCCCAGCCGCGGTATGCTATAGGACCAGGCATTGTTGTTTCAAATGCTGTCATTCATTCACAGTCCCAGCCCACTGGCAGCAACTGTGAAACCGGTGAAATCTCAGCTTGGTGAGGCTGGCTCAGAAACACCAACCAGCCCCTTCCCATGCATCCTGGAACCCTTCCACTTCAGAGAGCTCTGCCACATGCTAACTGTCAACCACCACCGCGCTAGCCCAAGGGGGCGAGGGGTGTAGGGTGAGGGGTGCGTACGGGAGACAAGTGTGTGAGTTGATATAAACATGGCGAGATACCCCAATACGCACACACGTGCATGCGACGCAGAGCACATGGACACACACATGCTCCGTGGAGATTCATCACCACAGGCCATCAGAGGTGATCATTATTTACGACAGACGCCATCCTGACGTGAGCTCCAGTTGGGCTATAGGAAACACCCCGCGCTGCTCGCTACCCTCCCCAACCCCGCCACCGTCCTGCTGGCATCCACCCAGCGCCAAGCCATCCTTGGGGTCTGCGGCAAGCAACGATAAGGCCCCCTCCCCCCTCCTCCTCCCCCTCCTCCCTGGCTCTGGTGCCTACATGGTGGATCCCCCGACAACACCGCTCCTCCTTCATAAACACCAGCAGCTGCTTGGGCAATTAGCCATCAGCTCTTTACTTTTTACTATAATACCCGGTCCTCAGAAATCCCCACAATTAGCTTCTTAATTGGTTCTAAACAACCCAGGCGTAACCAATAAATGGAGTGAGGCGGTAGGTAGTTAGGTAAAGACTGGGGCTGCTATGAGAGAATGAAACTAGCTTGGGGAATCTGCAGGGTAAAAGCCGTCCTCTTCTGCTCCTCACGCAGGATTTGGCATTTTCATCACCGCTCCAGTATGATGTGGATCGTGGAAGTTTAAAAACAGAGGGGTGTTGGGGATGGGGTGGCTGTCTGTTGAAGGCTCATATTTAAATTGAAAGCGACACATCCGTGCCCTTTATCCACCGGTCTAACTATCACTTCTGGGAAAATGCTAACATTCACTGTGACAGAGAGTGTTACAGTGACTTTTTTAGACGGAGAGCAGACAGTGGAAGCCCCTGGGGCCGTTGTGTTTCCACGTTATACAGTATGACATAGCTTGCTTGACGGAGAAATGTCGGGATATACCCCGCCACCACCACCCCCACCCTCTTCCCGTCCGAGATTATATGAATGCATTAACGGGAGGCATGAAACATGGATAGCTGTTGATTGAAATTGTTGTCCCCACTGCATGCAGTCACACCGCTAACGTGGTATATACAGGCCTCTAAGACCTATAAGGAAATTATTGTGTCACAACGTAGATCTACTATTTTCACCATGTGACACAGTCGTACGATTAAGTATAAATCAGTATAAAAGTGGCTGAGATTGACATGCATATGATCATACAGTGCATATAGCCCGCATCCTGCATCCCCATGAAAACGAGATGGTACATCTCAAGGGGTCTTTTTCCTAATAAAGAAACTTGAATCATCATCATCATCATCATCATCCTTAGACTCACTAAAATGATAAAGGACTTAATCATGTCACCCTCTGGGGGTCCTGGGATGCTCAGTACTGTACTCTAACATAGTAGAAGTAGGACTCATAAAATGTCGCTGGGACCCATCTAAAAGACCACCGCTGGGTCCTGGGACCCATTACATTGAAAACCTATTTACATCACTGATCATAAAAGGCATTTTGTCTATTCTTACGGTTAAGGAACTCGCCCAGGGGGCCGGGGCGGTTCCGGCGTGCCACCCCGCGTCCGAAACGGTTGAGAAATGACAGTGTTACCGTGTGTCGGTCCCTCTACTGTACAGTACTGTACTGTACTGGCACACCCGAAAGCATCATATATACAGTTAATACGTGCGTGTGTTTGTGTGTGCGAATATGTGCGTTAGGTTGCGCACAGGTGGTGAAAAACAACCATGCTGTTTTCATGCTCATACCCAGCCACCCAGCCAGCCAGCTACCCAGCCACACACAGCTCCGTAAGGGAGTCAAAAACCAACAACTTGCTTTTATGACATACAATTTATTCCACCTAAAGGTTGAAATACGTTACATAACATGATGTGGTTTCTCTTCATTGGGCATGAGGTAAGGCAACATTCAACTGATCCTTATGGGAAATGAGATTTATTCCACAATGCTCATTGTTAGTCAAAACTTCATAAGATCTGGCATGCAAAGACACTGATCTGTGATTGGCTTTGATAATGCTTGACAGTGATAAACTACTTCCTATACATAAGAACAGTCAAATCAGATTCCAAAAATAAATTACTACTACTACTGCGTGTGTGTGTACTGAATAGCAGCCAGGTCTTGTGTGTCGATGCATTTCCTTCCCAAAATACTGTTCTAACAGGAAAGTGGAATGCTGAGCCATGCATCCGCACGCACGCGCGCGCACACACACACACACACACACACACTTGTGGAAAATACTGAAAAAAAGTCGCGAAACAAAGTCGCGAAACAAAGTTGCGAAACAAAGTTGCGAAACAAAGTACAGAAAACATGAATGTATTTAACAACTTTCAATTAAAGATCTAGCCACCCCCTTAAAGGACAACTTTAGTTTTTTTCAACCAAGGTTCATGTTTTAGGTTGTTATGAGAGAAAGTAAAAGATTAGTGTAATTCTTTTTTCATTTGCTGCTTTCTTTCGTTTTAGGGATTTTAGCTGTTTTTGACAGGGGGGCGGGGGCATTCGAGCATGGGGCTAAATATGTATTTCTTTACAACATTTTATAGCGATTACTTTTTTAATTCTTTACTATAGTCCTACTAGACCAAGAAATTACATCTGGCCACAAAAGATCACAGGATCTATACTGAATGTGAAGGTAGCCTAATGGGGGAAGCACTGTGTGTCATAGGGTCAATTTGCCAGTTTGACACATTCAATATATCATGTGATTTCTTGGGGTCTATAGTAGGACTATAGTAAAGAATAAAAAAAGAAATCGCTATACAATTTTGTAAAGAAATACATATTTGGCCCTGTGCTCGAATGCCCCCACCCCCCTGTAAAAAAACAGCTAAAATCCCTAAAACGAAAGAAAGCAGCAAATGAAAAAAAGATTACACTCACCTTTTACTTTCTCTCATAACAACCTAAAACATGAACCTTGGTTGAAAAAAACTAAAGTTGTCCTTTAACTGCAAGATTGTGATAATAAAGAATCATGAAGGGTTTGTCAGTGACACCTGCATCTTAAATTACCATTTTGGGGTGGCTGGATCTTTAACTGTAATTTGTAAATTGTATTCATACTGCATGTTTTGTGTATGAATGAAAAGAGGGTCCAATAGGTTCAGTTAACACTCAAACACAATAATTTGACTGTGCAGTAGTAAAGTACAGTAACATTCCCAAGCAATAAGCCCTAAGTCACGCATAAAAACAGATGGGCAGATCACACAGGTGCTGGTGTGCGAGTCAGAAATGACCATAGGGGAAGCCTGGACCAGTAGCTAGCGACACAATTAATATGTAGTATCATCAATTCTCATATGTCTGTCTGTAACCCATCAGGAACACTCTTACTCGTTCAGCTGAAATTAAGTGATGGTATGCAATAGTAATGCAGTAATGCAAGCTGAAGGAGAAATTATGTTTGATGAATGTATTTAATTAAAATTGTAAATGTAATAGTGAAAAGCCCACATTTTGCCATATACACCTCATAGTACAATAGTATTTTAGGTGTGCCTGGCTATTCCCAGCACTGATATTCCATGCGTGCAGTAAAATAGGAAATTAGTTCTGACCCTGAAATATAATAATATTGCTGACTCCATAAGCTATAGTTTGAACTGAAGGCAGTAATGTTAATGCTTATTGACAGCAAAGGTGGAGACAAAGGTTACAGCACTTTGTTAACTCTGAGTTTTAAAACGTGCTATATAAATAAAGTGGATTGGATTGGATTGGAGACCTTGTTTCTAGAGATAAAACCTCAAAACAGTAATAATAATCAGTGGCCCCAAGTTGTTGGTGGTGTAGGTCCTAAGTACATTTGCACATACCATGGTGGACTCCTGGAATTTGTCCTATGCATTTAATCCATCCTAACTTCTGTGGTGGAAAGTACATTTTACATTTACCCAAGTAATGTACTTAAGTACAACTTTGAGTTACTCAAAGTTTTTGCCAGGTGAAACCTGACATACAGGCTTGTTTTTATTAGCGACCTAGTCATGATTGACTGCCCCCTAAGCCAATGGGAGTCTGACCCCATACTGCCTAAGCCCATGGGAGTCTAACCTCGGTCCCAGGCTTACTCATCTGCGAAGATAAAACCCTGGCAGAGACGCTATCGGCGGAAGTGTCGGACCAGAACATCTGTCAGATGTATTTCTCCCCGGATACGATACATTTTCAACCAATCACAACAATTGTGTCATTCACGCCTTTCACGGAGAGATTTGTAAAGCGTCAATGTCATTTCCTTGAGCTGTACTTCCGGCAAAATCCCACAACTTCTGCCCAAAATAAATGATAGCGTCTACACGTCTAGGTCTTATTGCCCAGTGTGATGGAGTATGAGCCGCTCTTGTAGCCAATTGGAGAGCCACAATGGAGAGCGCTTGTTTCACCTGACAAATATGACTACTGGTATGACATAATTTCTTCTTTCATAGTCTCTTCTATCTATCTTTCGATAGTTAATACTTTTTACTTTTACTCCACTACATCGCTGAAACAAATACGCTTTCAAGCAATCTGAGAATCCCATCTCAGCAAAGCTTTCAAGTAGCTACAGTTAGTGTTTTAAATTGTGGTATTGCTACTTTTACTTGAAAGTGCTTCTTTCACCACTGCTTAACTATTAGGAGCAGTGATTTTGCTGGGGACCAGCGTGCAGTAGGTGTTGTTCAGTGACTTAACTGTAACCCATTAATACTAGCATGACTGAAGAAAAAAGGGACACAAGTAGCATGTGCTTAAATTCATATTTAGAAGGGGAACCTTCTGAAAGCTTCATGGACAAAGATAATCAACTTCAAAATCTAAAAAAAACATGAGGACCTGATTCTACAAATGTCTTCTAAATCCTGACAGTTTCTGAAAATAATCAACTCCTGTTCTCCTCATACTCTACTACTTGTAGTGTACTCTACTACTTGTAGTGTACTCTACTATGCTTGTTGTGATTGCAATGGGAAGTTCATTCCATAGTTTTGGAGCCAGAAGGTAGAATAGTCGGGATGTGTGGAGCGCAATCCACTATGACCTTTTTGGACCACAATATTTGGGAATCTCTGTGATGAGATTTTGCATGGAACTTGAAGAAAACGCTGTGCTGGGTAGTTGTCAGTTGGTTTACAGCCCTCAAAGGCCATGTATTTCATCCCAAAACATTTCTTACCTAGTTAAAGTTAAACGGTGGGTGCCTGCTTAACAATAAAATCCTGACTACTGTTGCAGTATTACATTTGAGAAAAATAAGCAAGCAAGGCACCAATAGCCTGGTAGTTAAAGTGCATACCACACAGCCTGACAGCATGTCGTGGTTTTGATTTCTGAGCCAGGCGGCCAGACATATTGTACGTATTTGATACTTTTCTGTGATACTCTTGTACAAAGATGTAGTGCATTAATAATATATATACATATAAGTTATAACAGGCTATGATGGCAATGACTTGAATTTGAAAACTTGACATTTTAGGACAGACACACCAACCGACCAACAGAATGCCTTGCACTAACTTCTTTGTTGCAGCAAAAAGAAATCACAGCAGCCACAGCCTAACAAACTATTTATGGCAGCCCAACTTAAGTAAAGCTTGCATGGCATTTGTTATTTACCGTGTAATAGGCTATTTGTGAGTCATATAAATAAAATCTGCTTCCAAATGTGTGTTTTACTGTGTTGAAAACAGGCCAGCAGACTATACAAACAAGCATGCTCACAGCAAAACTTCACAAGCAACACAACATGCTGCCACCATGTAGTCTGGTAGCAATTAAGGGCAAAGACACTTTGTACACTTGTACTTGTTTGTGTACACAGCCATTTTTATGTTGGGAGTTTGACATGTCAACATGTCATCCAGCCAAGTCATAAACAATACAAGCTGAAAACCAAACCAATGAAGTCATGCATTAAAAAAAGAAGATAATGGATGCATTGTTGTGTGAGTGTTCTACTGTATGTAACAACAAGAGCCGTTCTAGGGCTATGTATGTATATGCCCTGGCCCCTTCAGCATTATACACAAGGTTTTGTTGGTATACCGGTAGTTAAAACTTGGCTTCCAATAAACACTTCAAGCAACAGTCAGATTTTCTAAATACGTTTAAGCTTTACAATATAATATATATATAATATGCTACAATACAAGTTATACAACACGACTTAAAACAAATTCCAACCTGGAAGCAGCAGCGTACGGTAGCGGTTCGCTTGTTGGTGTTTGTCCTGATTGTTTGTCCTAGCCGGGCACCCGTCCCGTAGTGTGATGATGATGACGTCGTGAGTCAGCAATCAGCATGGCGCTCCATGGATGAATGAAAAACGCAACATGGAAAAACAACGCATTTCCAGTAAGGATCCTTCTTGTAACACTACGGTCGTATTGTTTTTAAGTTGCCGATTATGAAATCAGTTAACCAGAAAATAATGCGCTATAACATTGGGCGCTTTTGTGGTAACATAGGACTCAGATCTGCGTGATGATGCTCGCAGTTGCAATCCAACTGCAAACCTACTGAAGTCCCCCAAATCATTTGGGCCAAATGTGAACCGTACAACACAACCAACCATTAGGGTTTCGGCCAATATAACGTTAAATGCATAATGTGTTTTGTGATCAACGTTGTTTAATTCTGAACATTTTACCACCTTAAGTTCGCCTAACCTAAACAACAATAAAGTGACGTTTGTATCAAAGATTAGTCTCTGTTCCATAGCATTAGGAAACCTCTATGAACCAATTAAATACTGATGGAGATCTTGCAAAAGCTAACGCTATCAAATGTAGTTCATTACGACAAATGCACAGAATGGAGGTGTTCTGTTCATCTGTTGTGTTCTTTCTTTGACCAATCTGAAACCGAACCCTGTCACAGTACTCACAATCAATGTGCTTGATGAAAATATCCGCAAACCATATTAATAATCTCCCAGAACCATTATTACACCGCGTTTCCACCCACACGAGGTCTTGATCGGGTGCAATAAAAAGGACAATGTAAAGTGGGCAGAGCTCACGTCATCATCAAGTATATGAATAGGAGACACCTGGGGAATGGTAGCCTGGTTTCCAGCCCATAGACCCGCCCACTCGACTGAGCGCACTGGTTCTTTGAGTTCAAGGTTCAAGAGCAGCTGGAAGCTCTCTGAGTCTGACAATCAGGCTAGGGGAATGGTGATGAGACAATTAACACTGACAAATTTCCCCATAAGTACATTTTCTTATAGTAAATACATATCGGCAATAGTGAGTGGGGTGGGTGGAGGGGCGGGGAAACAAGCCATATATAGTGCTTTCTTGGGTTTATCCCACTACTGTACCTCGTGCTTTTCTTGCAAACTGTTAGTAATCAATGAATCAATCGTGAGCTTGTATAGACATGCTGTTTTCACTGTACTTGAATTACTTGAATTACTGTACTTGAATGTAGTTTTTCACTTCCTAGACATCAAAAGTGCAATATTTGTCTTTAGTTTGAAATGTAGTGGAGTGAAAGTCAGGTATCCAAAAATGTAAATAAAATAAAGTACTTAAGTACAGTACTCCTCAAGTAAATGCATTTGTTACTGTCCACCACTGTCAGGTTTAAAGACCCCCAACAAGGGCTATAACTGGTCCACCGGCTGGAGCCATGAGGGGGACTCTCCAGGCAATGGAGACGTTCCATTCTCTCAGGACATCATCTGGGATGCTACATCACCCAATACAAGTACGACTGCTATTAAGCCATTAAAAACATTTTCATGTTTTATTTTTTTTACATTTGTTATGTCATGTGATGTCGATGTATCTACTCTATGGACCCCCTCTTTGAAGTGTGTGTGTGTGTGTGTGTGTGTGTGTGTAAAGCGATTTTTTAAACTCAAATCTTTGCTTCTAGAAATCGGCACCCCTGATACAAAATATTTCAGAGATGGGGGGGGGGGGGGATTTATTCAACTTTGTAGAATCAGCCTCAGGAAACCCCTCTTGATTCATGATTCTTGATATGCACAGTTGCACACACGAAGGCTGCATAATTTGACCTTCCTTTTTTTAAATTTTGATAATGCATTGATTGTTTAACATCTCAGACTTTCCAATTGTGTTGTTGGTTGTTTTCAGGGAACGGGCCCAGAGACAATAGGGTGATAGGAATATCAGAGATTGTCAATCGCATTGCGCCGAAGGTCAGTAATTACACCTTCACTGAATCTGCCTCCTCAATATTCCTGATATGTGTAAAACCTTGAGCTTAATCCACCTTGAGCGCCACAAAATAATGTACAATTTTATTCCACTCACTTCTGGTTGTTGGTGTACATTTATCCATTTGTAACTCTAAAAGCATGTTCATTTATCCATTGTAACTACAATAATGAACAAATGCAACCAAATTAAGAGGAATCTTGTGTGTGGTGTCTGTCTACCACAGAACGGAAAACCACTTGGCCCTGTGTCTCCCTGGAGGAAGTGGATGGGTGACAGCACCATGATGACCTGTACACCAGAAAACCCCCAACCTCGAGTCAGGAAGAAGTCCATCAGGTGAGTAAAGCATTTTAGGCTCAAGATTCTCTATTTTAGCAGCTGTTGAAAAATAGCAGATCTACAAGCTCATAGCGGCAAATCTTTGAATGTATATTCTTTCAGATCGAACGTTTCTAACTCGAATCTTTGCTTCTGGGGGGGTCCCTGGAACAACATATTTTGGGATGGCGGTTGGTGGCCAATTGCATATCATTTTTGGGGTCCTTGACATGAAATAGTTTGAGAACCACTGACATAGAAACAGAGGTTTTTCAGAAAACTGTCATGGTTTAGAAGACAATTAAAACATTTTGTAGAATCTGTTCTCGGGTCTAAATGGGTTAAAGGTCTGGACACCCCCTCGTCATTTATTTGATCAGAATTGAGAAATGAAAATAAATATTGGGGGGGGGCTGCATATCATTATTCTGAATCAACGCCACAAAAAGCTGACCGCATCGACAATGTGAATTCTTAAAACAAAACTTTAACCCATTTAGACCTGAGACCAGATTCTAAAAAATGTCTTGTAAATCATGACAGTTTTATGAAAAAACTATGTTTCTTCGTCAAGGATGTCAAGGACCCCAAAAACTATATCTACCGAGTGCCGCGCTATGAGCTTGTAGATCTGCAAAATGTCTGTAAATACATACATACATTATCCTACACCACAGTGTGCAAATAAATCAAGAGCATCAAGTATTACAGTATTGCACTCTCCCTGGTCTTCCCCGTTCCCCCCAGTAGTTAATGATCTGTTATTGAGTGCTTTACACACACACACACACACATAGTTTGCCTTTCAATGAGAGTGAGTGGGGTGAAATAAATGCTATTCCTCTTTCCCCACTTATGGGGAGCACCTGATGAACATGATTGACAATATTTCATCTTATTACTAAGCAACATGATTTCCTTGTCGGTTTTTTTGCACTATATTAATTAGATGATATTCACTTTTGATGAGCTGATGCTGTGTTCCTGTCTGATCACGGCCTAAATCTTTCTCTCAACTCTACAGGCAAAGCAATGCAGAGGACCTCATGAAACTGGCCAGAAAGTTTGACAACGACCTTCGTGAACAGGAGACCTCTCTGAGAACAACCTTGACCGAGATGCCTCCACAGAGTGAGGTGGGGGTCCATGTACCATTCCTCGCCGTGTGGGAACAGACAGTTCCCACACTGACAGAGTTGGAGTTCCAGACTATGTTCGACAGTTCCACTCAGCGAATCAGCGGGGGGCTTAGCAGCCAGGGCTCCTCCGTCACCACTCGCTCGCAGGAAAAAGAGGGTTGTCCCGAGGCTCAGGCCACCTCCGCGGCCAATGGCGTGCCACCTCAACAAACCAAAGCGATGTCGGCGGGTTCGAGCAGTCAGCAGTTTAAAAGCCCTCATGCAGTGGGAGCGAATCCTACCACGGATGAACGGTCATCCTCAGATGTTGCCGTGGCTGAATGTGAAAATGTAGACGACGACTGGGACAATGACGAGCTGCTCCTTGATTGTTTTGAGCAGGCGATGAGCCAGCATTCTGAGCCTCCAAGGTATACTGTGCAGAATCCCACATCTAGTGTGAGACCATCCACCAGTCAACAGCCCTCTGATTGTAAGCCTCATACAAACAGCAGCTCTGCTTGTCAGGTTTCCCATCTGCCCCCTCAGCCAAACGGCAGGAGCCTGCAGGAGCCGTGTCCCAAGCCAAAGACAAGTAATCGAAGCACTTTCAAGCTAGAGTCCAATCCTCACTTCCAGCCCTCCAGTGTAGCCTCTGATTTAGATAAGGACACAACCTGGGACAACATGGATGATGACCTACTGTACCAGGCGTGTGAAACCGTGGAGAAGACCTCCAGCACACAGCTAGAGCAAACAAGATCTGACACCTGCCAAGGAAAACAAGGAAACTGCCAACAGAATGTAACCACACCTTTGTTGATGAAGACGACAAGGTCTATAAATGGCATCAACGATGTTAAAAGACGATTAACTTGCACCTTTGTTCGTTCTAACTCATTGCCCATAGCTACAAATCACCAGGGATGGAATACTCCCTTCAAAGGTGCTGAAGCCTGGGCCCCCCAGTCAGTGATGTCTCAGAGCCACCCAGGGACCGGAGAGGGGCTTGGTACATTTAGCCACCTCAAGGAGTCATCCGCAACATTCCAAGCTAACATGGTTGTCCAGCCCCACACAGTAACAGCCAGGCCCACACAAAACTCCGGCCATTCATCATTCAAGAGGACTCTGTCTGACTCAGGAGTTGGAAGCAACAAAGGTAAGCTTTGTGCATATCATCTCTGCATCTGGCCCCTATTAGCACACGTGTCTCAATGAGGCGCTCATCATTAAACACATTATCCAAATTTGCATGTTTACTTATAAAGTTATCCACTTTGCAGTGGAACTTGAGCCACACTTGCTAGAGAGACGGCCATTAGGGCAATTGTTTATGAGAGGGGGCGCACTGGTACTGTAGGTTACCAGATATTAGAACCCAACCGATGACAGATTTTTCTATCCTAGGCATAAGGGGGCAATGCCACGTTAACCGGCCATTTTGCCACTTCAGGCAAGACTGCCAGTGAAAAAACCCATGGTACTTTTTAGTTTCGGTGTCGAGCCGTCCTCAGCGTGTTAAGAAAGTGGTCAGTGGTGGTGTATGTACCAGGAGGGACTGATAGACAGACAGACATGACAAGGACTTTAGCTGCTATCGGTAAAAATAAAGAATTAAAAAGAAATCGCACACGCTGCACGTGTGACGGCCCCCTGTACTTGCACAACGATGAGTTCCTTTGAAAGAAACCTCATTAGCAGTTTTGGTGATTCTAAAAATGGTTCAATATTGCTTTCACACAAACCATAGTAAATTCCTTGTTAGATCTTCCAGACTTTGCCATCATTACAGGAGTCACTATTTTTGGTCTAACAGCAGCATATGTGTTCATTTAACAGCGGAAACATTTACAGCATAGTTTTTTTTCTTTGTTTCTCACAGAACAGCCACCATTGTTAGGTTGGCTCATCCAAAATGTAATAGAATTCACATGGTTGTTCTGTGATCATAGACCAATCAATCAATATACCGTATAACTGTGCAAGAAAAGCTCCCTCCCGTAGTTAGAAACCACTCAAATGCCATCAACACAACCCACCTCATTGACAGTGAATTGGACATTGCTTTTGGTTTCATCCATTCACACACCCACACAACATGCTTGAGCCAGAGAATTTGCCTACTCTCCGTAATTCTCCCTCGCTACCAATTGCTTTTTTTCTGCTTTTATTTTAGGAGTGACATAGTTTACATTAAAGTGAATCAAACCGTCTGAGATCATAGGACTGACAAATGCGTTCTGTGTCGGGACAGTTCTTTCCGTGGAACCCTTGTGGTTTCCGCTAAACGACAGGCTTCTTTGTAACCGCTCACCCGCTTTTCTTTCCTCTTTGCATGGCTTTTCCAGTCCTTGTCACCAATCAGACGACAGCAAAGTGCTCTGTGGCCGACATCGAGAGGAAGAAACGGGAGGCACTAGCCAGGAGAAGACAGCGAATGGAGATGCCCCAAAAACGATGAGATGTCTCGGTCCTTGCTGCGGACCATTGTTATAGTCCCGCACATGAGCCATACTGTAAACCGAAAATGTACCATCTCGATGACACTGAGAAGCAGGCAGCCGCTTACCTGCTCCAGTTGGCCTGGAGCAGGTGAGCATCACCTGAATGCCTTAAAACAGGATTTTCTGTCTTACCAGTTGTATTCTGTACCTTTAAAATAATAATTGAAAAGTAACAAATCAGTACCACTGCCTTCTCACAACAAGTGTAGGTTAAATATACAAAGAAAACCGTAGATGAGTGATTACCATCATTCAGCCTTAACCAGTAATAAGTAAATAAATAAAGGAAACTGTAGATTATGAATGGAGATTACCGTCATTCATACTTAACCGTCAGTGAACAAAAGCAAACTGTAGATTGTGAATGTAGATCACCACCATAAACACTGAACCAGTAACTACACAAAGGAAACTTTAGATTATGAATGCAAGATTATGCACCATTCATCCTTAACCAGTAAATAAGCTAAGAAAACTGCTAATATAGCATGCACGGGGCCTTGCTGCACCTCCTGAAGGAAGGCTGTTAATACTAATGGCTTCAGTATTAGATTACCGGCTGGAGTGGAAGGTTTGACAGACACACTGTTGTACTGTAAAGTCCCAGCGTCCACTGAAGACAAGCGCTCACTTGTTCCACGAGCTCAGCAACTTCCTAGCTGCTATTGTCAAAACATGTGAAGAGGAAGTTGTGTGTGTTGTATGCAAGTCTAGCATCTGCAGCTAATTATGTGGAGAGATTTTCCGAAACATTTTTGTATTTAATTTTTTGTATTAATGACTACAGGTTGAGTTTTAACATACCATTTGTTTTCCATTTGTCTTCTAGTGCTACAGTATTTAAAGTCGCTGTATACTTTTAGATTTAAATTTGTTTCTTGTAAGTCAATAGCTTCATTTCATGAATAATCAGTCCGTCCGTCTTATCATGCAGGGTTTACAATACGGTGTATGTCACGGCAGATATCAGTTATGTCTATCTGCCTAAGTAAGACACTTGACAGTGACTGCTGTACTCAATGTTCTGAAGTTTGAGCACAGTGATTGTGGTGGCTTTAATTAATTTCACACAGGTGTAATAATTTCAGTGTGATAGTTTGATTGAAAGTGAATCAAGGGTGATAAACAATGTGGATAATTCCGTTTGGGGCCAAATTACATAATGCAGAAGAACAGAATACTGTAGCCTGCAACTGATCTTTTAGTTTGTTTATGTTTCATGCTGTATTACGTTATGTTATGTGATTTTATTTATGTTGTCATTTCCTATTTGGTTTTTTTCTACATCTACACAGGTCAAAACCAAGTGATAGAAAAATAAGTATTTGACACAATAGTCCTAGTAACAATGTGTTAGATAACTGTATACTATTGGTCAGCAATAAAATAAAACGGCAATAAAAAAAAAACTTTTTTTATCTTCCTGTTTTGGTTCAATGTTTACACATTCAATTACACAGGATTGTATTTTCATATATAAGAAATCAACTGTTAAACCTAAATGCAATGCACTGAGCTGGTATTTTTCTACGACTTAAGTGTACTGTAAATCAGGCTTTAATCCTCCACCAGGACTTGGGTACAGAACACACTGACTCATGAAGACATGCTCGGTTCTGAGAGTCGGAATTAAAAACTATTGTACCAAGTAAAGAAGCTGTACAGGAATGTATCGTACTGTACTTCGTCTAACCCAAATCTTTGGGTCCAATGCCTATACCAATTTCTGAGAGATCTATTCCCGATGTTTTGTGTAACATTTTCTAATCAAATTAAAAAACTAAATACAATCACAGTGCTTTTCAAAATACCCATAGCCTTGTGTATTTCTTAATAGATTTGATTAAAGATTGTATTAGGTGAACAAATAAATACAAATAAAGAACTTGAAACGCTAATTAAGTAAATTCAATATATCTAAAGAACTAATTATACAATGAACAAGCAAACAAGTCGATATTAAATACACATGAACTGAACCAACCATTCAACCATAGATTTAAGCCCTGTTCAAAACACAAAATAGCCAAACTACGAGTTCAATGCACCGTGACACATTCTGAGCTTGTAGATCTATTTATCACACATTATCATTTAACACACATGGACTGCGTAATTGCCAATACAAAAAAAATGTTTTTCCTTTTCTTCCCTGCATGTTACACTGTATTTGGTATCAAGCACCTGGTGAGGATTTTCGATGCGCGCACAGCTTCCTTGCTCCATTTATTGCAGCCCATTATCCTAACCTCTGTGCATTGTAAGACTGCTGACAGCCAGATATGATGAAGTAGATATGATGGCCCATTTCACAAGCTACTCAAATCTCCCTTTTCAACAGCTGCAATCTGAAAGCTTGTCCCGCATTGTGCATGTGTAATATGTCCTGTGTGGAGCGTATTATTGTTATTATTAGAAATGAGGGCTTATTTTAATATTGGGGGGGATAATTTTATCCATCGCCCCCCTAACCCACCCTTTTATCACCCTACTCACCTGGTGTAATTGTAAGGGAGTGTGGTACAATGTTTGTCTTTGTATTCCCAGGAGAATTCCCCAGTGTTCCTCCCTCACCCCGGCTGCCCCAGCCATTACATGCCTCTGAGAGTGGAGTTCCCAGGTGTGTTTGTGTATGAGGGTGGGTGGGTGGGTGTGCGTGCGTGCGTGAGTGAGAGAATGTGAAAGAGAGAGATGTGCAGGTATGGGTGAGAAACTGAGGGTGTGTGTGTGTGTGTGTGTGTGTGTGTGTGTGTGTGTGTGTGTGTGTGTGTGTGTGTAGCTCTATGTATACTACACATGTACTATACTACATAAGCCTGAAGGTAAGAGGTACCATGCTTGCTCACATACTCCCTCCTCCCTTTCAAACACACACACACACACACACACACACACACACACACACCACACACCAGTCCGACACAAATCACAATTTGGCATGAGCACAAAGGGCCCCCATTGCGTTTTTATGAGCATGATTATGGCTCTGATGACTAGCATTTTACCTTCAACTATCAGATGAAACCTGTGCGAGGCCAACAGGTGTTGAGCAGGTACAATATCGCACTTGCTGATGGATCCCCCTGCAATATGGCCGTCAAGAGCCCGCTCTGCAGAGTTTTGGCGAGACAGTTTCAACTCTCTGCTCACCACGGCACGAGTAACACAGAGCAATTTCTCGATTATTGACCGGGGAGGGAGGGGGGTCGGAGGGAGGTGGGTAGTGGAGAGCCACAACGTTCTCTTTGTGGACTTGAGGATGATTTATGACTGTTAGTGAGGCGTGAGGCAGTAATAGCCCTGGCGGCCATTATGTTGCCATGGCACCTGTTTAAGCTGTCTGTTCTTATGTGAATGTTTTCGTTTTTCGGCGGAAGAGGAGCAGAGGTCCGTGGGCTTGAAACTGATGCATGCAGACGTTAATTGAAGCCGGAGAGCACTCTGGAGCGGCATGGCAGCGATTTAGAGGAAGACAAGGAGATTCGACTGTGGTCAGAGCTGTGTCAGATGCAGAGATGGATACTGTAATTAGAAAAAATAACTATTGCGTGGGATCTTTCTCTGCTCAGTGTCAGAGTTCCCTCGTTCACCAAGTACAATGACTGGGCACAAATTCTTCTTAGTCTTAGTGTTCTTACTGTTATAGTGACTCAGGCCCCAGAAGCTGCACTGCCATTGTCTGCTGTGAAGGACATTAAGGACAACAAGGATGAACAATGAACATGGCGTCTTGATGGAGAGCTTAGTTGAGTGGAGTGACAACAGCAACCTACTTAAGGCAGGTGCATGTGTTTGGTCAGTCCGACAGGCATTAGTCCGACAAAAAAACCCAACCCTACCAAAAAAAAAAACCCTAAACCTAACCTCACAGGAAGCCACAGGTTAGTTTTAACCTGCCACGGGTGAGTTTTAACCTTCCACATATGGGTTAGTTTTAACCACCATTCCGAAAATAAACCTGAAGTTAGTTTTAACCTGCCACACATATCAAGAGCCACGGGTGAGTTTTAACCCGGGCCACAGGTTAGTTGTAACCAGCCATGTAATGGTGTTGTCGGACTAATGCCTGTTGGACTGTTAGGATGTCTAACCAACGTATGCACCCCACTATAGGCAAGACCAAGGAGCTGGAGGTTAATTACCAGAGCAAAAAGAGACCAACAGCTGGTGGATGGTGGATACCTACAAGTTCCTAGGACTACACATAACCAACAAGCTGAACTGGACCAACAGCACGGAGGTCCTTTATAGAGGGTATCATCATCAAACCAGGAAGTTATGCAGGAACGCATACTGAGTGCCAAAGAATTACTTTCTGGCATTGACAACTCATACATCCAAACAGAAAAGTCCAATATGATTGCATAACGATGTTAAATTACATTAAACTCATTTTGCCACTCACTTTGCCACTCACTTTATGCATGCGCATACCCTATATACAGGAAGAGACAAGCTGTTCTTTCTTAGGAGGCTCAGGTCCTTCAGCAGAATGCTGCAGATATTCCCTTATCTACAGTGGGCTGCTGTTGGGGAAGCATCAACACAAGGGACACTAACAAACTGAACAAGCTGGCAGAAGGCTGGCTTCGTTGTTAAGAGTTAAACTGGACTGTGGAGGTGGAAGAGAGGAGAATGAGGAGGAACGAAGACAGAGCGGTCCAAAAACACTTAGAAACGTTGGATTGAATCCACACTTGTCCTTCAGTCAAGTTGCGTAAACCACTGTCACTGTTCTGGAACCTCCCCAGCAATGTCTGTTTGTTTCAATAAATGTAACTGCTATGAGGGGAATGGACTCTCATTTCAAACAAGACCGGTCACCTACCACAAAAACAGAAGAGAATCTGGCAACATGGTCCATCATCTTTAGAAAGAACCTCAGGAAGCCGTTTCCTCCTTAACCAAACAACAGAGCAGGCCAGTGGAGATACCATCTCTGATAGCTTTCCCATGCTGCTGAAAGCCTGATCATTGTTTTCACAGTGCGGTCGCTCGCACATTGCCTCCCAATGACTAATATACAGTGGTGGAACAAGTATTTTGTACTTAAAGAGGCACTGTGTCTGTGTGTGTGTGTGTGTGTGTGTGTGTGTGTGTGTGTGTGTGTGTGTGTGTGTGTGTGTGTGTGTGTGTGTGTGTGTGCGTGTGCGTGTGTGTGTGTGTGTGTGTGCGCATGCGTGTGTTCCCCCCACATATGTGTTACAAATCTGTATTAATGTGGACACACAGGAGCGCATTAAGAATGAAGTCCCGGTTGGGACCTAAATTATGAAACCCCCACTTACGTCTCACCTAAGCACTTTTCTCTATAAAACCCCCCTTACGTCTCACCTAAGTACTTTTCTCTATGAAACCCCCCTTAAGTCTCACCTAAGCACTTTTCTCTATGAAACCCCCCTTAAGTCTCACCTAAGCACTTTTCTCTATAAAACCCCCCTTACGTCTCACCCAAGTACTTTTCTCTATGAAACCCCCCTTAAGTCTCACCTAAGCACTTTTCTCTATGAAACCCCCCTTAAGTCTCACCTAAGTACTTTTCTCTATGAAACCCCCCTTAAGTCTCACCTAAGCACTTTTCTCTATGAAACCCCCCTTAAGTCTCACCTAAGTACTTTTCTCTATGAAACCCCCCTTAAGTCTCACCTAAGCACTTTTCTCTATGAAACCCCCCTTAAGTCTCACCTAAGTACTTTTCTCTATGAAACCCCCCTTAAGTCTCACCTAAGCACTTTTCTCTATGAAACCCCCCTTACGTCTCACCTAAGTACTTTTCTCTATGAAACCCCCCTTAAGTCTCACCTAAGCATTATACATTATACTATAATATATATAATATTTCCAGGTTGTTGAGGTGCAGTAACATCGGGCGCAACACAGCTTGTTGCAGGTTCGAGTCCCGATCCCGATGACCTTTGTCACCCCCCCATCTCTCTCCTCATTTCCTGTCAGACTATACTGTTCATCTATCAATAGTCAAAGTCCTACTAATTGTCACACACGTTACCACAGTGAACTTTGACCCATCTCTTGAAGCGGTGAGCCGCAGCCGTGCCGTGCTTGGGAATCATTTGTATAGGCTAGTAGATCTGACCCCCCAATCCAACCCTTGTGGGGTTGAAAGGCAAAAAAAACAACCAAATAATATCTTAAAAAGAAGTCTATTCTGTTTCCAGTAGCTTATGAAAAGAAACCCAATACACCACGGCCACACCACTCTGACTCACACATACCGGTATACCGGTAACCATAAGCAACCCTGGTTACAGTTGTCCAGAACCCCCATCCGAACGATATGTCCATATATGGGCATATACTAAAGACATCAGCATGGAATAAAATATCAAGACTGAAAATGCTGACCAGCTGAACAAATCATGACGAAGATTGGGAGTGAGGCTGCAGTTCTGACTGTGATGGGAAGTGCATTCCATAGTTTTGGAGCCAGAAGGGAGAAGAGTTTGGGACGTGTGGAGCGTTGTCCCGGTGTTTTTAGTGAAGGTACCTCCAGCTTCCCTGCTTTGGCTGATCTGAGTGTGCGGGAGGGTTTGTAGGGTACGATCATACTTGTGAGATATGGGGGAGCCATGCCTTTGGTTGCTTTGAATGCCAGCATCAGAGTTTTGTATTCTGTGTGGGCAGTGACCGGGAGCCAATGGAGGGAGCGGAGAAGGGGGGAGACGTGTGAGAATTTTGGCTGGTTGAAGACCAAGCGAGCTGCAGCATTTTGGATCAGTTGGAGGGGAGTGCACATGCCGGTAGGCCAGTAAGGAGGGAGTTACAATAGTCAAGTTTTGACAAGACTGTTGTCTAGATTAGGAGCTGGGCTGACTCCTGGGTGAGGAACGGTCTAATTCGTTGTATGTTATAGGGTGTAAACCTACAGGACCGAGTGACAGCTGTGATGTGTGTTTTGAATGAGAGCTGACTGTCCAGGACAACACCAAGGTTCCTGGCTGTCGGGACAGACTTTACCAGGGCGTTGTCTACGGAGATAGTTAGCTCCCGCATAGGGCATGACTTAGTATATGTGTTGATGTCAGGTGTTCAGACAGTATGCATCAGTGTCTGGGTTGTGGTGTTGAACCTCTGGTAGGACTCCAGAGGGTGTCTTCACCATCCTGACAGTGTTCCTACCAAACAGTTTGATCTCATAGTCTATCAGCTGTCTCCAGAAGCCGGCATTGGGACGCACAAAGGGACGCTTGTCTATCATCACGTCACACGCCTGACACAGCCTCATGTTCTCATATTTCATCAGGTAGGCCATGACCAGTGCAGGAGATCGACTGCGTCCCTGCGTACAGTGAACCAACGTGCTACCCGATTGGTTGCTGTGGATCTTGTCAGCCACGGTGTCAAGGTACGGAGCTAGTGGTTGGTGGGGTCGATCCTCAATGGGCACATGGAGGATCTCTACATTTCCTGGGTGTGGGTAGGATACCTGTAGGTCGCTGGCGTTGATGATGAGAGTAATGTTCCTGTTGGAGATCAACATGTGGTTGAGGGCTGCGTCCAGGCCGCTCACATACAAACAGGAAGTGATCTGTGATGCAGTCATGTTGTCTCCATCTGTATCTAATCCATAGTAATGAATTAATAATATAGTCTCTCGATCCTTCCTTGACCAAAACACGGAAAACGACGCGTCCCTGGCGTTACGCTGAATGTGGTGACCTATCGAATTCTATTGCTAGTTAGATGAATACTCTTTCATCTTAAAATAGCTAATGACCGAAAATAGTTTATTAATAGAATTTACAAGCTCACAACACGTGCTATTTTCGGTGCGCAGCATACTTTCACAGAAGACACGCTGGCATCTATGGAATCCAAATGACTGAAATCAGTTGTGGCGACTGATTTGATTCCATGCATCAGGGATCTCCATATATGGGCATAAAAGCCAGGGACAAGGCCTGACCGATAGAGATGATCTCCATATATGGGCATAAAAGGGACACAGACAGACGGGTACTGTGACAAAGTCCCGCTGCCCTCAACACTATTTAGACTCAGACACATGGGTCTGATCGGCGGTGCAACGTACTGTAGGCGACGGCGTTAGGACACGGCAGCCTGAACTCTAGGACAGTGTAGTAGCCGAACCTCTAGGAACGGAAAAGTACGTCAAAATTGTACTTTAAGTAGGGTTTTTGACATGACATGAGTGAATGTAGTTAGTTATTCTCTACCACTGCTAATATACATCACAGCCGCTTTCTATCATCCTCTCTCTCTCTATCTCTCTGACACACTCACTCACTCACTCTCTCTCTCTCTCCTCCGACTGATACCGCGTTGCATTCTTCAAACCTGGTCACTCCCTTTCTCTCTGTCTCTTGGTGTTTCTGTGATTCTTTTTTTCTTTCTCACACACACCTCGTTCTCTCTTACACACACACGCGCACACACACACACACACACACACACACACACACACACACACACACACACACACACACACACACACACACACACGCAATGAGTCCGGGGAACGATGTGAGCAGGCGAGCAGAGCAGAAACCTGTCAGCGTTGTAAATGACCTGTGGAGAGTTTCACGGTGCGTGTCATGAGGCAGCCGCAGATTTGTTTCAACAGCGCTTTACCTGAGCGGGCCTTCCATTCACGGGCCCCCAGGTATGACGGACGGCCCCCACTGGGGTTTGGGCCTGGGGGAGGGGAGGGGAGGGGAGGGGTGGGGCGGAGTGGGTGGGGTGGGATGGACAGTAAATGCTGCATTCCCCTGCTCCCTATATGCATGCATGCACACACACAACAGAGAAGTACCAACACCAACATACGCACACGCACACACACACACACCCTGAAATCCATTCACATCAGGAATGCCCTGATGTGAATGTATTTCAGGGTGTTTTGTAAGTGTATAGTGCTGAGGAAAGCTCACTGGAGATCACCTGTCAGTACAGACAGGGATTGCATGTGCTGTATTTGTTTTGTGTATTGTGTTTAACTATTTCATTCCTGCATGTTTCTTTGTTTATCACCTGATTAATAGGTTGATCGGTTGAATATTATCCATGGTAACTAAACCTGTCAACAGAACAAAGTTTGTCATAGAATGTATTGTTGGATCTGTAGGTAAAAAATATAATGTATGTAGGCCTATTCTAACAGTGAAAACTAAAGTAAATGGCTTTTTTGCTGTCTTGTTTAATTCATCATATTCATCATAATTACGTTTAGTGTTCAACAGTAACTCTCCCGTCAATCAATTACCATACCAGGGCATCTGCGTGGCATAGAGGTAATTCACTCACTTTGGTTTGCTCCAAACAACACAATTGGCAGTGTCAATCGGTGGATGCTCAAATACATTTTCAGTGACATTTTCAGTTAATTTAGCGATGCTCTTAAAAACAAAACACTATACTGACATCAGGTTGTTACTAAATCACTAGCAAGCAGAGGTCCGGACCGGAGCTACAGCTGAATCCTCTGAACACACACTTGAAGTATAATTTACACTTCCATCACAGAACTGAGTCACATGAAACGCATCACAAGTCGGCTAGGGATAATGTTGTAGCTTATGCGTGAACACGTCTCCACCAAAACCTTGTGTTATTCTTATTCTTATCATTGGCTTGTATTGGAGAAAACATTAAAATGATCTCTGCTGTTGTGAAAGAGGGTCTGAGTGCCTCATTGAAAGCATAGCAATCATCTTCCCTCTTTAAAAATTCCAGAACTTCTCAATCACGCGCTGTCTAATTCTAACCCCTGGCAGTGTTTGTCTTTTGCTCGCTATCTCTTCAGTTCCATTTCGTCAACATCGCAGCGTTGCCGTGCTCTATTAAGCGTGCTGATAAGAGAATCCACAGAACGTAGAAAAACGGTGTATTGAGAAGTGCACGCTGCCAACAAATGCCCCTGTTGCCACATTCCTATGGCCTATATCTGCCAACACCTTTGCGCTACAATGGCTTTGGCCCCCTTTTTTCCCCAGCCTGTAATAGGCGGCGTGGGCTGTAATGGTCTGTTGACAGGTTTAGGCTGAGGTAATTTCGTTGCCGGGCTTTACAGGGAGGTGCCAAATCTTCCCCTGAGGGGAGAAAGAGGGGAGCGGCAGAAGCAACTAGCGGCTAGCTAGCTATGAGTGTCCCTCTCTGCCTGGCACTTTGTTATTAAGCGATTGTTGTAGGGACAACTTAGGAGAACAAACAGTCCACAAGTCATTTTTATATTGGCGCGGCGTCTGATCATCTTCAAGGCCTTTGGAGCCAGTTCCGGGGTTGCTTTTTATTCTTTTTTGAAAGAATCTGTTTTGAAACAAAACCGCAACGGTGCCCTGGTCCTTAGCTTGGCGGTAAAATGTTAAGAGGTGCTAGCTCCTGTGACTTGTGTGTTGTGAGTTAGAATGGCTCCTGCTGCTCGGAGGGAGGCACAGTTCATTATGTGCTGTAGGACTGCATAAAGAGGCCGTATGAATGGAACTCCAGCTGTCTGTACACACACACACACACACACACACACACACACACACACACACACACACACACACACACACACACACACACACACACACACACACACACACACACACACACACACACACACACACACACACACACACACACACACACACACACACAGAGAGAGAGAGAGAGAGAGAGAGAGAGAGAGAGAGAGAGAGAGAGAGAGAGAGAACACAGTGTGAATGAAGGCACACATACAGTACACACACACACACACAAACACACTTTATTACACGCCATGGAAAATGCAAGCAAAGGCAGGTCTGGGAGGCCAATAACCTGGGCCAGGGGTTCCTCACTGCAATGTGCAAAGCAGA
>NC_137875.1:27376634-27381634 GCF_963924005.1 Protomyctophum bolini | reverse complement strand
AGCAAGGCCTCTAGGGGCCGCTTGTAATTTTCAATATTACAACTTAAAGGAGCACTTTGTTCATTTTAAATCGTTTCTACCGGTAAATATCTGCAACAGGGATAATGTGAAAACACGTGCAGCACATTTTGAGTTTCTCCTCTGCCAAATGTGTTTCTCTTCCCTATTATAGAAATCCTGGTGGGCAAAAAACTGCAGGCTAATTTAACCCTTTCAGAATTAGGATTTTGGCATTCAATGCTGCGACAAGTAGAGGAAAAGCTTGCAGAATCCCTTTGTAAATCTTAAGCGTTTAGGCACATGTATCCATAATTATCATTATCATTATAAAACTGACTTCCATCACAAAATTACAAGCATGGTTCTGTCATTTATGTCTGTTAATGTGTGGATCTATGTCACTGTGAATGAGCTTGCTCATTCTGAACACGTCAAAGTGGTTTACATTTACAATTAAGTGATTTTACAGAAGCTTTTATGAGTGACCTAGAATGAGTTCAATACATTTCAATCCCAGGATCAGCAACTTGGCTTGGATTTCTAGTCAAAATCCACTGAAGCTCATAATGGGAAGAATGCATACTGGTACATGTAGGCATGTACATGTGAGCAAGAGAGCTCTCCCTTAATAGTTCACAGAAAGGATTCAACTGTACAACAGTGTTCATTCTGTTGACTAAGACCATACAAGACTAAGATTTTGATTTAGTCGACTATAAGACGATAAGACTAAACAATTTCAGATGACTAAATAGGACTAAAACTAAATGGTGTTATTCAAAACACTAAGACTAAATCAGAGCAGGGGTGACCACACTGTTTTGACTTGAGAGCTATTTTCAAAATGACAAGCTCAACAAGATCTACCTACCCAAACATTTATCCCATTGCTGAAAATAGTTTAAAAATGTACCTGAAGGGGCTCTGGAATAGCAGCGCTGGCTTTACATATAAGATACTGTTTTGTATAACATTGTAATGCTACTGACGTTTGTGCGTAACACTCTTGAAAGCAAAGTGTTGCATTGTGGGTTTGAGCTGCACAGGCCTTTTGATGTCAATCAATCAAGTCACCTTAAGTGGCAGATCTTTTTTATTATTATATATTTTTAGGGTCATGTCATGTGGTCTACCTGCACAGCCTGTGATCTATCTTTTAGGCAGCCCTGGTGCAGAGCTAGTATTCAACCTAAGTTACTGCCTGCCGCGAGTAGGTGAGTAGGAAATGCGGAAGTGACATTACTGCCGCCGAAGAGAAAACATTGTGAAACTTACATCATGGCCGGTTAAGACTGATATGAGTTTAGGGGACTTACGTGGCTGGTTAAGAGGTTAGGGTTAGGGTTAGCATTAGAGTCAGGGTTAGATTTAGGATTACAGTTAGTAAATCGTCGGACAAAGCGACCAACGCCAGGTCAGACAATGGCTGGCAACAGCGTCAGTATGTGTAAATGTCCATACTGGCTGCATTGCATGCTGTTCAGAAGGGCTAACGGAGATGAAATCAAGTGATAACATCAGTAGCACCGTCATGCAGTAAAGTATACATCAGGCATGGTACTGACTGACACTGTCCTTGCCGATTCAACTGCATGTCCAACTCGCCCCCACACCACTTTATGTCTATCAAGAGCCGTATGTCCTGTGTCCCGTGCAGCACCTTGACACCAGTGTAAGGCCTGTCGTATGTAAACACTCACTCACACCTCACCAAAGGTTACCATGCAGCGTTTTTAATCTACATGTGAAATGGGCTTCCATACACCTCTTCACATGTCTAGTCAGCAATCTGTCTACAAGGCTCAGAAAGCTGTACCTTATTGATTGAATGGGTTTCTGTCTGGTACACACACACACACACGCACGTGCACACACACACACACACACACACACACACACACACACACACACACACACACACACACACACACACACACACACACACACACACACACACACACACACACACACACACGGCGTGGGTGCATGCCCTGCACCCACGCCAACCGCCCCCACCACACACACACACACACACACACACACACACACACACACACACACACACACACACTGGTGACTTTGTTGTTAATGCAGTGAGGGAGGGAGGTGGGGGGAGGGGGGGTTGTCAGGCCCGGTGTGATGGGCGAACATCAATCATCGGCTGTCAGCCTCGCCTTGTTTTTTTTTTCCCTCCCCCCTCGTTCTCTCTCTCTCTCTCTCTCTCTCTCTCTCTGAATGGGTTAGATGTGCACAGAATGCAGCCAGACCGCATGGTTGCAACGCGGGGGCTGTTTGCAGGTGTTCTCATTCTAAGCTCCTCCTGTTGTAGCTCCAGGTCATGATTAAAACACACTACATCTAAATGCCTCGTGTCTGTACCATACACATGTGATAGGCATTAGGGGAAACCTGTTGTTTTCACTTGTGTACAGCATATGCACAAGCGCGCGCATGCGTGCGTGAGTGTGTGTGTGTGTGTGTGTGTGTGTGTGTGTGTAAGTGTGCACTAGAGAGAGAGAGACGGAGAGAGAGAAACATTGGCACATTGTGATTATATTTTCTTGGTACAGTACTTGCAGAATTGAGTACATGAGTATATTTTTTGTCTGCGTGTGTGCGTGCGTGTGTGCATGCGTGCGTGCGTGCGTGTGTGTGTCCGCCTGACTTCTTTTGACATACAGTACTTTGAGTTTAAAAAGAAAAATTCTGAGAAACGGGAGGATAAGAAGACATTCGGAACTAATAGACTTTCCAAAGACCGGAGCTCAGAATTCTGACGATTTATGAATGGATCTGAGACAAGCACTGTGTCTGTTTGTCAGGGACACATATATTTCTCTTCTTTTTCCCTTTTCGGAAAAATGGATTTGGACCCCCACCAATCACGGGGAGCATGTTCTCTTCAAGTCCTGCCAAAAACGACAGCGTACTTCTCATTCTCTGTTACTGGGCTCTGCGTCTATTTGTTATTATGCTTTGTGTTGTGGGGAAAACCCCAGTGTGTTTTATTTGTAATGGGTGCCAGGGAATGGGGGTGTGTGTTTTCAATTACCACTTGGTAGAATGACTGATGGTAAGACAATCAGACACAGAGCTGCTGCTACGCTCTGTGTGTACGTACTGTACGTACGTATGAGTGAGTGTGCATGTACAGTATAGTGTGTGGTGTGTGAGGGTGCATACTTGTGTGCACTCGTGAGTGTGTGTGTGTACATGCATGACTGCATCATTTTGTGTGTGTCCTGTCCTGTGGTATAGAAGCTGCTAATATGTTAGATAAACAGCTCAATTAGTGATTTCCCGCTCTGAGACACAATCAAGTGTTGTGCCAGTGCTTAGTTTTAGTCAAATTCCCCAAATAATAACAGCCTCTAGTGCTCCGTTTTAGACCAAAGTCAAAATTGGAAACAAAATGACACCCCCCAAACTCAGTGTTGTGCTAAATGATAGGGAACCATTTTGTGCCCGGACGCTCAACAGGACTTGAAATGAATAGAAATAATTTGGCTGGTACAGCACTAACATGACAACCATCCTGGAACATATATTTGAACAGGCTCTCCTATTCTGTCCCCTATTGCTGTCATAACTACTAGCTAAAGCCTGCAGAATCCGTTTTCAATCTTTAGCATTTCACTGGCACATATATCCACGCAGACTTGCGGAGAGTACTATTCTAAAAGTTAAATGACTAAATTACACGTTTGGTTCTGTAATTTGTGCCGGCTAATGTGTGGAACTATGTCAGTGTCAATAAGTCTGCTCATTTTGAACACCTCAAAGTGATTCACATTTACAATTAATGCATTTTGCAGAAGCTTTCATCCTTCCAGAGTGAAACATGACAGTAACAGTTCAGTAAACCTAAATCCTCCAGGGATCAAACTGTAGGAAGCACAACAAGCGAGCAGCACCCAGATCAGGTCAGAATAATGTGTAGCAAACATTCAAACTGTAGGAAGCACAACAAGCGAGCAGCACCCAGATCAGCTCAGAATATGTTCCCGTCACGTCTCTGGGAGGATTGTGTATGACAGAGAACACGTTTAAGCATATTAAAGTGACACACTTCCAGAATAGAGATTCTAACAGCACAGTAAATAGTGTTTCAAAGGAACAACGGGATGGGGCATTGGGAAATAGTTCAAACAACTGCGATAAAGCCAGACAGTGGCTGTAATAAACGTTCATGTGTCCCTATAGCGTTATCACGATGGAGAAGTAACGTGCAAAGAAACGACATCAAAGCCTCTCAATCCTATACAGCACATTATACAGCAGTAGTCTGGAGCAGACAGAAAATGGCCGGGACACAGATGGAGTGGATGAATGATTAATCACAGGTGATGCAGTTCACCACAAACAAGTCACAACTCTGAGGTGTGTAACAGCTGAATAATGGATGCTCTTCTATTTCAATGACTTTATTATTTTAATATTTCTAATTTCAGCTCTTGGGGATTCTGCAGGGGAACTAAGAATTCTACTTCTGTGTATTATTTTTGCGCTAAAACTGTCCAATTGATTGGATTTAAAATAAATTATTAGTTTTATTCTATGGCAATAATCAAATGATGTATATATTAAATCAAAACATAATGACTGACTCACAATCAATGGCATGCCATTAAAGAAACACGCACACACGCAATCTCTCTCTCTCTAATAGAGGAAGAACACATTAGAGTAACATATTGTATATTTATGAGTTTGATGTAATGCAGTACATTTACCCCACGCTGATGTAAAATATTAAACAACTCCCCGTTTTCTTGAAACCAGGTGGCAGGAAACAGCAAAGGAATAGAATTTAGAATAATGAAAATTGTGCCATAACCTTTTCAATTCTTTATAGTAGTAAGGCAACACTAGGCAACACTTAATCAATGCCTGTGTTGTATTAACAACATGTTTGTGAATTAATATTTACATATATAGAGAATAAAGTATAAGCACACACTAATACTCACCTAAAAGTCGCAAAAAAAGATGATGATCAT
>NC_137875.1:27311634-27371634 GCF_963924005.1 Protomyctophum bolini | reverse complement strand
AAGTATTAGAAATTTGAAATACAAATATCTCAAAATTGTACTTGGGTCAGTGACGTGACACCCCAAAAAAAGTGTTTTTTAAAAACCTTTAAATAACAGGAATAAAAATGATTTACTTTTGTTCTACTCACTCTCATCTTTATGGAAACATATTTTGTTTTTAGATATTTTATTGGAATCAGAGTTTATTCAGCATTTTGTTGTACTTGTGCCTAAAATCGTCATATGGTGTGACATGACAATAATTGTTTATAAAATGAAAATGGAGTACACCTTTCTTAAGTTGCTCACTTTATCAAAGTCCTTTATCATAACTAACCTGTAATCCACTATAGTTTTGTGAAAATGTATTAAATCTGTATATTATTTCCGTAATCAACACTCAATGTGAGGCCCATGTTATCGGTCTTTCAATATATTTTGTATTTATTGTGACAAAACTTTCTCTAAAATTACACAAATATTTGTGACTCTTCCTTAGACTATTTGCTATGTAATCCATGAACATTAATGGTTTCATTATTAATAAAGGTATGATTTTTTTCACTATTTGGAACGTCACACCAAATGATTTAGTGTCACACCGTATGATCATATCTTCATTTTTCAAAGCAAACTGTGTTTTAACCTACTTATTAGTGAGTACTGAACTTTACAGATTGATTTAACAATTACTCATGAAAAACAGCAACAGGAAAATTGCTTTAACATTGAATAACATGGCAATGACTGAATAAAACGAAATTAAACACAATTTATTGTGGATAGTTGCAGATTTTAGGTGAAAATGTTTAAAACAAATGTTTAAATGGACAAAAGAAGCATGGGACTTTGTTATTTATTGTTATATCTGTAGGAAAATACCGTTTGTACCATATGGTGTGACAAAAAACTCATATGGCGTGACAGGAAAACAGTCACACCATTATGATAAAGTGTCACACCATATTACGTTTTCTGCACTTAACATAACATTGAGGCTACTAGCTACACATTAGCATGCTAACAACATGCTAGCTATAACAAAGCAACATAGATTTACATGTAATTAGGACCAAAAAATCTAATACCTTTAGCTTTTGTAATGAAAAAGGTGTCACACCCACAGACACTTGGAAGAGTCGCATTGGTCAGTGTTCCAACAAGATCGTATTTCATGAAAAGGTTAAAATGATAATTCACCACAGACACCTGTCATGCTATTGTAATGCAAGTGCTGAACAGCCTTACTGAAGATGTACCTCTCTATCCCAATGGGTGTCCAAACAATTGCCTGTTGAAATGTCCCAAAATGGTGTCACACAATATGATTTTGGTTTGGGGGACAAAATCTTTTTGATCAGAAATGACTGAAAACATTATGCTTGGACTTTGAAAAGATTAGGCTCACAAATAGACATCTCTATTATATTTATGTAATTTTTAAAATAATTTTAGCATTTTTTCCCTTAGTTTTATTTAAGTTCCTACTTTGAGAAACAAGGCCGGGACAGTCGCACCATATGATTTTTGCTGTGTTTGGTTGAAAATTCTGAAGAAATGAGGAATGAAATGTTTTAATCTTGAGTATGTTCACATGGAGCATAATGTCCTGCACAATATTCAGAAGGTTTTTGACAAATCTATGTTTTATTTATACATGAGTGACACTGAGGACAGCCAGGGACACCATGTCACGTCACCCACCCACTTAAGTACAGTATAATATATACTACTAATACAGTATATATATATTAAGTATAATGTACTTATGTAGTTACATTCCCCCACTTGTGTGGGGGAACTTGTGTGTTTGTTCATCATGCTGTACTGTATTTTATGATTTTATTGTGATGTCATTTTTGCCTGGACCCCAGGAAGAATAGTCTCCAATACAGTGTAGACTACAGTAAACTAAACTAAACTGGTTGTGAGTTTCTTCATGAAATTAGTGGAAAATAATTATTTAATTTGTTTTGAATTCATGAAAAACTTAGCTTTTTTGGGATTGTTTTAGAAAATGTTTTGAAATGATGATAATTAAAAACTAAATATAGGAAATAAGAAATAAAGGCACCCATAAAAATGTGTCCGTGACCGTGACCGTCCCACTGTCTGTCTAGAAGGGATCAAGTGTATCATTCTGGTACAGAACTCCTCATGTTAATGGAACGCAAACCTTTTCTTTGCTAATGAAGCTTATCACACACTGAAGCTTATCACAACTCCCCCCCCTATCCTTGTCTTTGAACACAAACGCTCCGAGACAGATCAGCAACGGCTGCGTTAAATGTGAACCAGATTCCCTGTGTTGGGATTGGGAATGCTGAGGGGATTATGGCACACGGCCCTCCTTCCGGCTAGGCTCATTAGCATCCATACATGCAAATTATTGGCTTGGGGATTGTGTGGTTGTTAGACATAAACAAGTAGGCTGGACGCACGCACGCACACGCGCACGCACACACACACACACACACGCACACGCACACGCACACACACACACACACACACACACACACACACACACACACACGCACACACACACACACACACACACACACGCACACACGCACACGCACACACGCACACACACACACACACACACGCACACACGCACACGCACACATGCACACACCCACACACGCACACGCACACACACACACACACACACACACACACACACACGCACACACGCACACGCACACACGCACACACACAGATCAGTTTTTTTCCAGGGTGTTTATTGTTGTCAGTTTGGGGATTTTGTTTCAAAATTAAAATGTGCTGAAATATTTAGAATGTTTTGAAAATTTCCAAAATAAGGAGTTGAAAGTGGTTAAATGTTCTCTCTCTCTCTTTCCTCCCCCTCTTTCCCTCTGGTTGAGTGAAGCTGAATGGGTGCCAGTGTCAGGATTGACCCAGTGTAAAGTAAACATGCAGGCCTCGGGGCCCCAACAGGTCCCTGCCCTACCATCCCAGCTCCACCACCACACCGGGCCCTCTACCCAACGGCCTACCGACGCCTGTCCACATTCCCACTGCATCTCTCTCACTCTCACACACACACACACACACACACACACACACACACACACACACACACACACACACACACACACACACACACACACACACACACACACACACAACCACAACAATCCCTCCTTTGTTTCGGCCCACGTGATTGATGACACATTGGAATTTCATTCACCACGGACGCTCGTGTTTTGGGGCAACCATGACGACCAGGTGAAAACAGAGCGTGGCGGTGGGAGTCTCAGGTTTCCCTGACCTTGATAGCGTGAACGCGCACGCGCGTGCGTGTGTGTGTGTGTGCTTGCACGCTCGTGCGTGTGTGTGTGTGTGTGTGCAATGCATGCAACAAAAAGGCGAAGCCATGACAGGGGAGGTCAGTCAGAGAGTTAAACAAACAGTAATTGGTGTTATCTGAAGAGATAAGCTCTGGGAATTAACTTGTTGATTGTTCGCAGTGGGCCGATCGATGGCGAGGCCTTGCCGAGTGACGCTCGCTGCGCAGAGATGACACGTCTCACACTGTCTGCCTTATACGTAGGTCACCTGCACACACAGATTGTTGCCAAACGCTGCAGGGCTATTTTGAGAGATATTGTCTGCACAGGGTTTAAAACATGTTTTACAGTATCTGCAGACACTTCTTTTTTGTTGTTACGTTGTGAACATTTCACAGCAGTGAAGTGCATCAATGTGTTTATGGACTGTATAAGTAAAACACTGACAGACACACGGGAATGCAAACCCCTCTGTCTCTCATGTACACACACACACACACACACACACACGTGCAAGATCTTTCTCCCTATTTCACACTTGCACATTGCACGCATAGACACATACGAGAACACTGCAAGCAAATGCTGTACACGCACCTGCATGCAGCCACACTCATAACTGTGTGCGTGCGCGCGCGCACACACACACACACACACACACACACACACACACACACACACACACACACACACACACACACACACACACACACACACACATTAAGCATACTCATTTAATGGATATTGCTACTTGGTAAAGTGCACCATTAAGCGAGATGAGAGGCTGTGAGCATAACAAAGCTCCGATGCAATATTCATGTCTTCTCATTCCGGCCTAATGCTGTTTGCCTCCATTCCAAAGCCATGGATCTGAACCCAGCGTGTCTCTGTGACTGCTTTAGTCCCAACATGAGATATTGACGTCTTGCAAAAATTGACACTTGCACTCGCAAATTGATTGATGGCACAGTAAAACAGTCAAATATAAATGTAAAGTTGTGGTAATTCTTTACCACATGAATCCTATTCTGGGGGTGAAAATAGCAGATACACATTAAGCTCACCATGTGTCACGATGCAACTCCCTTGTGAGTGTATGCTGTAGATTGGCTATTTTCGTCAAAGAAGGAGCAAAACAAGCTATACCCTGGGGGATTCCACACAACTCTACTGGGTTTAATTAAGTGGTCAAACCTACAGTAGAAGACCTGAGGCCGATTGCACACATACCTTCAGTACTTCTCAATCTGTTTTGTGCCTAGGACACCCAAATACTCAAAAAATCAAAAAAAGATATCAACAGCCTGCAAGTACTGAAATGTAATGATAGAGCATGTGGGCCTGGGCCGTGGCTCAGCGGTCCAGGCACCTTGGTTGGTAATCCAGTCTGGCAGTGTGCCGCGGGTTTGACTCCCGATGCCGACAGCCTTTGCTGCATGTCACCCCCCCATCTCTCTCCCCATTTCCTGTCAGCCTACTGTCTGTCCCTCCATAAAAAATAACAATAAAAAAAATTGGATCATGTGGATTTCAGGATCCATATGGGAACAGCGTGGCTCCAATGTGGATATCAGACATCATGTGGTCAGTCTGTATGTCTGACCTACTGTATAATATATGACTCCAGATTTGGGCAAGATTTAAGACCGTTCCAACCCCCCTTGATAAGTTAGTTATTTAAAAACCACCCCCGTGTGAAGTGAGGGGCGCTCTTTGTACATCAACTCATTCCGGGCCAATCACAATTTGCGTCCTCACCTTTGCCATCAATGTTTGTGTTACACAAACACTCAAAATTTAATACATATGAAATACATATGAAACGACTATGGAAAATATTTCTGGAAGGAAAAACAACTAGAAATTTGGCGCCGGTCCAACGGTATGTAAGGTTAGCTCAGTACAAGTACTGTATAGACACACACACACGCAACGCACGCACGCATGCACACAGACTTGTATTCGGCTAGCCTCCTACAGAGCCAGAGCCATGCACGCCATAAGCGGATGTCATTCACCCACTCTATGTTGTGTCTAGGAAACAAAGGCTTATTGGGGCTCAGATTGCAGACTAATAAAGCACTCTAAAGCATATTTCCACTGTTCCAAATGGCATGCAATAGATTCATATACGGTAAGAAAACGCTGGGTTCCCTGGCATGAATTATTCACCTCAGCATGGCTACTCCATTATGCAGCCTGCCCAGCACTTAGGACAGCCCTCTCCCTGACTCATATATATGGACGCATTAGCCTTCACACACACACACACACACACACACACACACACACACACACACACACACACACACACACACACACACACACACACACACACACACACACACACACACACACACACACACACACACACACACACACACACACACACACACACACAGTGTACGTGCAAGCGCATATGCTATGCACATACATACTCTCATGCACACGCAAATGCATGTGCACATCTCTCGGGGACACACGCGCCAGGATCACACAAACACACAGAGCATCAGATTCAGCTTTAATTTGAAGACTTTAGTCTTTCTTACACAGGTATGTCATGCAGCCACAGAACCTACGTAATTCACACATGCCCACACACACACACACACACACACACACACACACACACACACACACACACACACACACACACACACACACACACACACACTTCCCCTTTATCTCCTGCCATCGGCAATTTGTAATCACTCCCCACTCCCGTATGTGTGTGTGTGTGTGTGTGTGTGTGTGTGTGTGTGTGTGTGTGTGTGTGTACACTGTAACCTATCATTCCACCAACCTGCCATGTCATTATCGACTTCCCCACGTCAACGTCAAACACTAGTCCTTTATCCGGTGCGGTTTCTTATCAACTGTTTGTTTTCCCCACAAATCACAGACAGACACTGTAAAAGTCTGCGCGTTTGTTTAACCCCGGGCGTGTAGCAATGGAACCAAATGGACCCGCAAGGGTCCATTACGGGTCCATTTGGTTCCATGTGTACACGCCCGGAGTTAAATAAACACAGAGGACTTTACTGTGTACATACAGACAGTTCTAGCTCATCGATGACAGCTTTATTCCCCTATAGTGGAATAAAAACATCTATTACAGCTTATTGCATGTAAAGAAATAGATGGCTGGTATCAAAAAAGGCTGGGCGGGTAATTAACCTGCCAGCCAGTGACTGCTGGCCCACAATAGAACACGGTGGAATATGAGGTGAAATGATACCTTTTTAATTATCGGCTGTGGGAATATTGCGATGTTGATACACAATACTTGCCTCTTTTTTTTTGTTGGCATGATGGATTATCCTAGTCTCCCGTTTTTAAAAAGCGACCATATGCAGAATCTCACTTGACCACATGACAACAATGTACCGTATGTAATATTATACTTTATTTATACTCCGTTGACCAGCATACCTCAATGCGACATGCTGTGAGCTTGTAGATCGTATTTTGTATATAGGTATATAATAGGGTATAGGGGTGCAAGAGTATGGAATTCTGACCGGTATCTGATCTCCGATTATTTGCAGGGTCATATCTGCCGATACCAATTCTGACCGATTCCGATATTATATTATGCTGCCTTCAAACATTAGAAATACACAAAACAAGTCATTGACGGTCAATTATTATTCTGTCATCAATCTGTGAAAATAATCTGTATTATACCGATCCGATACCAATATGGCATTTTTATGGCCGATTTCGATATGCTACTGTAGCGATTATATGGTGCACCACTAGTACTGTATATAATAGATCATCTAAAGCAGGAGGTGGCCTAGTATAGAGCTCTAGGGACTCCAATCAACAAAGTATAGGCTATAGTGTTAAGAGAATGATACATGCCAGGTCATGCTATACCCTTATGTACATACACACATTTTCACATGGTGAACTGAGATTGTGAGTGCTTTTTTTAGACGCTATACTAGGGTTCAAGTTCAAGAACATGTGCACGCACGCACACACACGCACTCACACACGCACACACACGCACGCACGCATATAATTTCAGCCCTCAAGTCACCCGGTCTCTAACATGCTCTCATCAGATATGAGCCTGCATGCCTGTGCTTCCATAGAGCTGTCTCTGTGCGTGTGATGCATGGCACCGTCGTCCTCATTCTGAAGACCTGAGGTGTTCCAGCAGTCCACAGCGAGTGTGCGCCGCCACCGCCACGCTCGTAGTGCTCAGAGGGTTGGGCACCGCCGTGAGGCACGCTCTCTCCAGTCCAGGAATGCCATGTACTTACACACTAAAGTCCTCAGTATAAATGTATCCATTAGTAACTCAGAGAGAGAGTTTACGAATGTACAGTAGCCAAAAAAATGGATCCCTCAGTGTTAAATGAACACCAAGAATGTCACTGTGTACTGTGTTTACCGCAGCGGCTCAGCGGCATTTTCGTCAATAATGCTCCCCCTCCTCCCTCCCTTTCTTGCACCTGTCTTTTTATTTATTTAAAAAATGAGAATAATTGCATGTATAATATTGGTCATTTTTAGGAACTCATGTATATGCTATAGTGTTAACCCTAGAACACTAAACGTAACTTTTACCAAACCATCACTAAACACCCAATGAAATAAAAGATAATTCTCAATATAATTCAATTCAATTCAAAGTACAGCAATACATGGCAACTTGAGGTATTCTTCTTTTGAATGAATGAATTCACCCCTATACCGTCAGGATACCCACCACTCTACCCCTGAGCCACTGCCGACCCCCTTCAGCCTCCTGTACATGGGCATTGTGTGAACCTAACCCCCTTCAGCCTCCTGTACACGGGCATTGTGAGAACCTAACCCCCTTCAGCCTCCTGTACACGGGCATTGTGTGTGGCTCACTGCCGACCCCCTTCAGCCTCCTGTACATGGGCATTGTGTCAGGACAGAGAGGAACCGTGGGCATCATCACACTGGGTTTGGAGTTAAAGTATAGTACAGTGTACTATATGTGACCTCATGTCACAGCATCTCCCCATGAAACATGCATGCAATCAACAGGGCTGCAGCTCCACGCAGTTTCCAGCCAACGTCATTTATCACAGGGAAACTGGATCTACGCAGGGGCCTCCATTTAGGATCAATGCTGCCCGCCATAATCACATGCACAGAGCAGCGTATGAAGGGCTAGGGCACTATAGCGCCAGCATGTTACAAAGCAGTGATGCGATACATGTTCCCCACACGCACACACACACACACACACACACACACACACACACACACACACACACACACACACACACACACACACACACACACACACACACACACACACACACACACACACACACACACACACACACACACACACATTATTAATCCAGCTCCCACAGAAGCTCTGACTGGAGAGTCAGAGTCTGGAACATTGTGATAAATCTTTAGTTTGGGAAGCTATAATGCAACGCATGCCGCCGTGTTCGCAGGCAACAACAGCAGAGTTTCAGCATGAAATGTGTCTCCCTTTACTGTGGCTTGTGTTTTGAAATGAGAGAGCTGCTATTTGATGTCTGACTGCCTCTCGTTCTTTCACTTAAAGCAAATCCACACTTGTTTAAAAAGGGCGGAAATCGATTGGAGGCAGTAACTTATACAGCTTAGGAGGCCACTGGAGTCGTCAGAAGCCAGGTACCATCTCACTGTTGCCTCAACAGTATATGTTGACGCCTTCATACTCAAGAGGACTATACGGTCTCCCATTTCAGATCTCCAAAACTGGTTGTGGTTTGGCAATACGTAACATGTAGCCAGCAGTGCTTCACTGATCGCCAAACTGACTTTAGAATTACGCCCAAATAATTGTTTGCTTCCTGGCAAAGCCTCTGAAGGCCTCAATTCATGTGTAACGCAGCATGGAGTGAAATTACACGGGAGTTTGATCCAAGCACTCAAGGTAGTAGTTGCCAGATCAAATTGGACAATTTCATTCCCATCACACACACGCGCACACACACACACACACACACACACACACACACGCACACACACACACACACACACACACACACACACACACACACACACACACACACACACACCCCCTCTCTCTCTCTCTCTCTCTCTCTCTCTCTCTCTCTCTCTCCATCTTTTCTCTCTTTTGTCTCTCACTCTCTCACACAGACTCAAAGAGAAAAGCATGTGCGCACACGTCTGCTCACACAGTAATTGTGCGTCTAATCAGAGCTGAAACCTTATCTATTCTGTTTAATCACATCCCCCTTTCCGCTTCAGCCTCCTGTATCAATCTTTTCTTGATTTTGTTCCGTGTCTCACTCCATCTCTCTATCTCTCTACTCGACAGCTTTATTCGTCTTGTCCCCAACCGAGATGCGTCACGTGTGGTTAATGTTTATCTCCGTAGGCAAGCCCCTCCCCCTGCGCCATTTACTAATATAAATCTAGATTTACTACACTTCCGAGTGCCGCATGTGGGCTTGTTATTGTAAAAATCAAACTGTCACATTCGCCCCTTTTTCTCTTCATCTTATCCATATGCATTGGAGGTCCGCATATTGACAGTGCATAGACTCGCACCACACATGGGTAATACACTTCGATATGTCCATTAATCCTTTTTACCTCCTTGCCTTGGCATGGGAAGGGACCGAACCTCTCTAAATCAGCTGTGACACGCAAGACAGAGTGGGCCGGGGCGCAGCGGGGCTCGCGGTGTCCATGATGCCCCTGGACGGCCCTCTTTAAATGGGATGTCTGGATGTGTTATGGAGGCTATTGTTTCCTATAAACATCTAGCACCGGGGCAATAACAATCGCATCAGGCCAAATGAAGTTATCTGAGAATGGAATTAAACTCGCCGTGACCCTGCTGCCTGCCTGCCTCACAGGGCCTCCATTAATAATGCCTAATCTAATCAAGGAGCTAGCCTGGATGGATGGATGGGCCGCCCGTGGACGTGCATGTGTATATATGCTTGTTTATGCGCATGTGTGTGCATACATGCATGATTGTGTGTGTGCATGTGCGCACGTGCGCGTGCATGTGTGTGTGTGTGTGTGTGTGTGTGTGTAGAACCGGGCCAATGCCAGGCACTCTGCCAGACCAGTGTTCTATTGCGGGACCAGTAGGACTCTGGACTGCTGCAAACGACTAATGAACACATGTGTGTGCGTGTGCAACACGCGCACGCAGAGCAGCTCGCAATTCATTTTCAATGGGAGTCACTGGGTTTCACAGAGCAGCTCTGCTCCATGACTGTGTTCTGCCCTCCTCCCCCCCATGGAGCAGAGCTGCTCTGTGAAACCCAGTGACTCCCATTGAAAATGAATTGCGAGCTGCTCTTTCAATAGTGTGTATGTGTACGGCGCCACAGAGAGACACAGCTGAAGGAGTGGACAGAGAGGGAGAAATTCATTGACTGTTAAGAAGTTATTTAGTGAAAATTATATCAAAGGTAACTGACGGACAAATGAATAATAACTACGTATACTGACTGATAAAGACTTCTCATGCACGCAAGCACGCACGCATGCACACACGCACGCACACATGCAAACAGAAACCATTGCAAGTGCCTCCTCTGCATGACTTCACTGACTTCTCAAGCCCAGATGGATGCTCATTTCATCGCTACAATTTCTCATAATATTTATTATCCATAACAGAAAATAAATATGAATACATATGGATGCTATTGACACCAGAGCAACAGAACACATAGCCTACTGGGCTGGACTTGCAAGTAATTGTTTTGATTTCTGAAGAGAACAATGGGCTGACCCAACGTTTGTTTTCGTCCATCTGACATGTCATGCTCAGTGAAACATCAAACGGAAGATGTGTTAAGAGGAAGAAGTTATCGACCGAAGATATGAGGATAACAGATGAGGAGTGGGGGGAGAGAGAGATGAATGAATGAATGAATGAATGAATGAAGAGAGAGGTGAATTTGGACGGAGACAGGACGGGAAAGATAGTGTATAGAGAACTAAGAGGAAGGGACGAGGACGTGGGGATAGGTATAGGTATAAACAGAGAGAAGATGAACATGGAGGGAGGTGAAGAGAAAGAGAGACTCTGAGAACAAGAGAGTGGAAAAATAGCAGACCAAAAAACACAAGGAAAAGCTTAGGGAGAGAAAAACAGACTGCAAGGAGTGCAGTTCAAAAGCAGATATTAAACTCCTGCAGTAATAACTAATATCTTCCTGCTTTACTAAATAAGAAAAATATTTCACAACATGTGATAAATCTGGCCATCAGAATACAGTATGTGAATGGAAGCCAGATTCACGTCCATTACTGCATGAAAATACTTCTCATGGCTTTGTAACTCATTGTAACTCATGAAGTTCAGAATTGGGTTGGGTTTCCCACAAATGACCATACAATGAGCACCAGATAATTGCCCAAAAGTATTTCTCACTTGTGTTTACTTTACTGTGTATTGCATTACATTTGAGGCATTTAGTTATGCTCTTATCCAATGAGTGAGTGCATGTTCAAGGTCATTTGAAAGAACTCACATGGATGTTGATGGACATTTAGGCCAATGTTGATATTGAACCTGTGACATTTTGGCTACGAGAGAGTTGCTCTAGCCATTAAGTGACAAACACGTGTATCAAATTTATAAACATGAGGGCATATACACTCCACATGTTTGGAAAATGTTTTTAATAGCTTGGCTAACTAGTGAGACATGACCTTATTTCACAAATTATACATTGCACTAAAATTAAATGACAGAGAATACTTGATTTTGACTTGCCAGGTGGGGAGTAGTGTGCATTGTTTTCAGATACCGTAAACACACACCTTCGACATCATGACGGTACTAAATTAATACAGTTTACAATTTAGCAGACATCCTTAATCCAGAGCGATTTACAGTAAACCTATATTCTAATCCCTGACAATTGCCAATGGAATAGGAGGCATAACTCAAATAGTAATAATAATAATAATAATAATAGTCTCAAACCCATGCTGTCACACTGTAGTACAGTACACTGTTTGAGCTGCTAGGAACCCGCTGCAGAATGTCCATGACTCCCCTAACTTTGTCTTTTCATTCTTTGCATGTGAATTATTTTCCACCCAATTCACCCAAAAACACATAGATTTTTTTAACTGTTTGTTATGAGTACATTCACACAAAACGCAAATATTACAATAACTCAAGACCATTTCTATTGGAAACAGGGTCATTCTTTCTGAGCTTCTCCACCGCGAATAAGGGGGGGATTAACTATATGAATAGTTTTCATGGTAAAATGTTGTCGTTTATTCGTCGTACCTCTGGTGTGTAAAGGCCTTAACAGTCTATAAACCTTTGCCCGTTGTTCCCACCTCTCTGTCTCTCTCCATCCCTCCACCCATCCAACTCTCTCTGCCCATTTTATATTTATGAGGCCTTATCTTTATATCACCGCTCTTCTCTTTTATTAGCTGTTGTTTGCCTCTGTGTTGTGAAGGGAGGTTTGTGCTGTGGACATTTCTCACTCTCGTGGGAACACTGTCCCTATTGACTGACTGGTAACGCAGGCATTATGGGAAGGGGCGGGCTCTGTGTGTGTGTGTGTGTGTGTGTGTGTGTGTGTGTGTGTGTGTGTGTGTCACACAGTAGTTACTAAGTCACTAAGGTCAAAGGTCAAGTATACTGAGGTCATCAACTATATGCACACCTCTATTGCACTGGGAACGACTATGCATGATAAAGGATGCTATTTATTTGTAAAAGGATAATGCACATAGGCAATGCCGATGCTCTGCTCCATTGTATCAATGAGTAAACAATCTACACGCTAACGCTACTAGCACCAATACAAGAGCTACTTTGTCCCTTTGCCGCTGTGTCTGTGTAAGCCTGGTGGCCTAAGGGTTAGACTAGAGGAGCGTCCTTGTTGCCGAAAGGTTGCCGGTTCGATTCCCCGGACGGGCAGGAAAAACCTGGGTGGGGAAGACTCCTTGTGATCCCCAAGAAGATCAGGGGTGATCAGGGGCCCTGTCACCTGGGGTGACAGGGCCTTCTCTGTGGCCGCCCCTACCCTCTGGAATGCCCTCCACATACACATCTGAGATGCCCCCTCACTCCCCACCTTCAAAACCGCACTGAAAACCCACCTGTTCAGACTAGCATTCCCTAGCTGATGTGTTTTTAACTTGTTACATGTACTGTTTTTATTCTTATTTTACTTTTTCTAATAAAGTTGTCATTTTCTCATGTCCCCCTCGCCCCCGGCCCCCATACATGTAAAGCATCTTTGGGTATTAGAAAAGTGCTATATAAGTCTCAGATATTATTATTATTAAGTGATTGTCATCACTCACCCAACACCGCTGAAGTGCCCTTGAGCAAGGCACTGAACCCCCAACTGCTCCCCCTGGAGCTGCTTAGTGACCAACAGTGTAAGAGGTTGTACAGGTCAGGTCCCAGGTTTTAATGTGTGTCTGTGTGTTTTTATGTGCAGGGCACCCTGGGTAAATAAAGGATAACAAAATACAAAATAAAAAAATGACAACAGATCCCATAGCCTGAACTCTGAAACTCCTGCGTTTACACAAAAAACGCTTAAAAAAAAAACAGCTTCAATTTTGGGAAAGTGTAAAACTATACTACCTCACTGCATATGCATGTATGCTAATGGTCAATGCCCGTGTGCAAGTTGAGATCAATTGCTCAAACCACTGAGGAGAACCACTTAGTCGGAACAGAGAGACTGACTTCCTGACGGACAGAGTTTTCCTTAATATATAATAGGATGACGATATGAGGTTTTCATAATAACAGCTTATCTTGAATCAGGGCATAACTAGGATATGAGCTGCAGTATGTCCATGTAAACTCTCTTACTGATAGAGTAAGTGGGGGAACCTCCAACACAGACTGTCTAGCTGTCTTAATGAGTGCTACAGGCTGGAGAATGGGCCCTGCTGGGAGGCCCCGCAGGCCTGCTGATAACACATAGCTTTGTTTCAAACACATTCACTTGCAATGAGTCATAACTGCAGTCCCACTATAGAGATCTGATCTCTCATACTGTCTCATAGTGGGAGGTACTGTAGTTATATGACTTGGTTTATGAATTATTGCTCATTTCATTAAGTCTTTCTTTCTTTCCTTCTATCTTTCTTTCCCTTCTTTCCCTTCCTCCATCTGTCTTTCCTTCCTTCCTTCCTTCCTTCCTTCCTTCCTTCCTTCCTTCCTTCCTTCCTTCCTTCCTTCCTTCCTTCCTTCCTTCCTTCCTTCCTTCCTTCCTTCCTTCCTTCCTTCCTTCCTTCCTTCCTACCTTAGGTAGCTGTGGTCCAGAGTTATATAGCATCTGCCAGTCTCCCTGATTATAATTGTTACTGAATGAAGCAGTGAGGTCTCGTCCGTTCAAGTGACTTTTAAAGTCATAATTGAAACATACTGAAATAAAATAGTACACGCTGCACTACTTAAACCCGGTATTGATGGCGTGCGCTGCTTAGGAATGCATTTCTGAATACCATGACGTGTGTATTGGTACAGACATGAAGGATTGGATAAGTGTACCAACAAGCTTACCTCGGCGTGCCCCCGCATCCCCCCGCACCCCTCTCTCTCCCCTCTGACATAAACAGCTTTGTAATTTACGACCAATAATACCCTGATTCAATCACCTGATTGATTTTGGACTTGTGTCCCGCTAATAAATCTCTGCTCCTCTTCGCTTATTGAGTCCACATATCGAATCTCCTCCCACACGCATGCACGCACGCACGCGCACACGTGCACGCACACGCCCACACACACACACACACACACACACACACACAGACACAGACACACACAAATGTACATTTTGCACACACAAGCATGCATTCAAATGTACCTACTACCTATGTGCAAGCACACATAAACACACAACAAGAAGTACATGCACACACAAAACCCTAATGGTATTAGACAGTGTAAGTGTATCCCCGGGGTCTGGACATACTGTACTATATCCCTCTGTACTTAAAGAAGGGAGGATGAGGAGAAAGAGAGAAAAACTGGAGGTATGGGAGGAAGAGAGAGAGGGGTTGGAAACAGGAGAACAAAAGAGTATTAACTAGAATTCTACAAATCCATTTTCCGTACCCAGCGAAAAACACCAAATAATGCATGCAGGGCAGAATTAGGACGATACACACTCATAATAATTTGTGAGTTGCTGTGATAGGAGAAGGATATCAAATGGAACACAACCACCCTAAAGACTAATCATTGTGTATATTCCTGCACTATACCTGCATCGAGTGATCTTGGTACATATAATTGGTACATATAATCAGAGTTACAAACGGATTCATTAACACTGACACATTTACTGTGCAGCTAAACTGGGAGACAGTAACTTTGCCCGTGCATACATGCGTGCGTGTGTGTGTGTGTGTGTGTGTGCACGTGCATGCGTGCGTGTGTGTAGTAAAATATCTGAGTCTAGTAGTGTGCGCATGTATTGGGGATATTTGTGTATTTATACAGTATGCAAGCTAAACAGTAAACTGTAGGAAAACGTGTGCATGGATATTTTTGTTTGACTTAATGTACATGTGTGCCTACTTGGTGTTCTGTGTATTTATCCTATAAGTATGTATACAGCACACATACAGTACATAATGTGTGTGCTTGTGCTGGACAGTAGAGTCTTATGCGTGCATGCTTGTGTATGTTTGTATTTGTCTTGTGTATGGACATAGCTCACTGGTCCCGTACATGCAGGGATTTGTTTGTGTGTGTGTGTGTGTGTGTGTGTGTGTGCCATTGTGTGCGTACATTCTGTCTGCGTTTGCAAAGCGTAAGCCTCTCTCTCTCCGCTCTGCACCTTGTGGTCGCCCCATTAATATAATTAAATTCCACTACAAACTTTCCCTTTGAAACAAATTAATTAACATGCTATTATTTAGCCATTGCGGGGTTAATGACTGCCATTAGCAACAAAGGCTACATCTACCATCATTAGCCAAACCTGGTTATTTGGTCCATTTTGGTTATTTGCCTGGCTGGAGATTGATGGCTCCTGATACAGCCAGTGACGCTAATTAGCTTTTAAAACATAACACACTCCATCACTGCTCAGGAACCGTTAAACCAACCGACAAACAATCCCATCATCCTTTGCTGTCGAGTCTAATACACGGCAGCAAAGGAGGACAAAGGGACGGGTGGCAACTTTGAAAAAGACATTGTAGGAGATTCTTGGTCTATAGGTTTATATTGTTCGTATACTGTACGTACTGTACTGTGTAGGTAAAGACGGAAGAGCTAGTCCACAGTGTTCGTTTACTGTACGTACTGTACTGTGTAGGTAAAGACGGAAGAGCTATAGTCCACAGTGTTCGTTTACTGTACGTACTGTACTGTGTAGGTAAAGACGGAAGAGCTAGTCCACAGTGTTAATTTACTGTACGTACTACTACTGTGTAGGTAAAGACGGAAGAGCTAGTCCACAGTGTTAATTTACTGTACGTACTACTACTGTGTAGGTAAAGACGGAAGAGCTAGTCCACAGTGTTCATTTACTGTACGTACTACTACTGTGTAGGGTAAAGACGGAAGAGCTAGTCCACAGTGTTCATTTACTGTACGTACTACTACTGTGTAGGGTAAAGACGGAAGAGCTAGTCCACAGTGTTCATTTACTGTACGTACTACTACTGTGTAGGAAAAGACGGAAGAGCTAGTCCACAGTGTTCATTTACTGTACGTACTACTACTGTGTAGGTAAAGACGGAAGAGCTAGTCCACAGTGTTCATTTACTGTACGTACTACTACTGTGTAGGGTAAAGACGGAAGAGCTAGTCCACAGTGTTCATTTACTGTACGTACTACTACTGTGTAGGTAAAGACGGAAGAGCTAGTCCACAGTGTTAATTTACTGTACGTGCTACTACTGTGTAGGGTAAAGACGGAAGAGCTAGTCCACAGTGTTCATTTAACTGAGCATATACAAATGGAACGTCTCAGACTGAGGATTTTACTGTGCAGAAAGCCTCACATAAGCCATTACTGAGATTGAGGGAAAAGTCTTCCCAAAAAAAAAAGAAAAAATCTTTTAATGAGACAATGCAATTGCAGAGAGCAGTTTTATCAAAGTATATTACATGCTTTTTCACTGTTACAGTCAGTGCAAGGTTAACAGTCAGGTTAACTGTGAAAACAAGAATTCTACCTTAACTCAAAATCAAAATGCATGTGTGCGTGCTCGCTCCTGCGCACACACACACACACATGCAACATAACGCTGACATGTTCACCAGGAGATGCTACAATTTCCCTTCCCTACCGTTTCACACCTCAGAGAGTTAAAATTAATGACCAGGCTTTATGATGTCATCGAAAGGACAGACGGGGTCAGGCGGAAGTCACACCCCGGTCCCAACGGGTCACCTGATTGGAGGAGCCCGCGGGGCCACAGCCAATGGGAGCCTGGGGTGAAATCACGGGGGAATGAGTAATGGGTCCACCGCCAAAGGGCATTCAAATGACATTGTGGGGATAACAGAACTTATTGTCAGGCGTTTACACTGCAGGCGATTTACAGCCACTCCATAAATGTTTATAAGCTTTTCTTCTATTTATAACTTGAGAGAAAAAAAATCATGATGGGCCAGAGTTATGCCCTTGCGTCTCTCTGCACTTTTACGATCAGGGTGCGCTCCGCGTACACCGCAACGCAGCACTGAGGGGCCTTTGTGTGTGTGTGTGTGTGTGTGTATGTACAAGGGAGAGAGATATACACACAGAAGAGAGAGAGAGAGAGAGAGAGAGAGAGAGCCCTAGGTCACAGATATTAAGCATGCAAGCTTTTTTGCATGAAAGTATTTTCAATGTAACCCAGATGTTTTGATGTTACGCTGTTGAGACACAGACACACGCGTATGCATGCACGGCACACACGCATATGCACGACGTGCAAACACACATACAGTACACACAAACACACAGTCTTTCTCTCATTCACCCTCATCCTCATTGACTTGAGTAAGTGAACTCATAACAAATACACACAGGTACACAGTACACCACACACACACACACACACACACACACACACACACACACATGATTTAAGGTCGGAGGGGGGAGGGTGCACTGACATGCTTTTATCTGCGAGCATGTAAATCACCCAAACTTTACATCACCAGGAAGCCGAGGGCCTAAACAGGGCCTGGAACACGCTGGTCCTGGGGGGGGGGGGGGGTGAGCCACAGTTGAAGAAGAACGCACGCCTGCACGTGTCCATGAGACGACGTGCTGCGATGGTTTATATTACTATCAAACACTGGCTCTGCTTCTTTCAGCACACTGAGGCCTGTGCAGGGAACTCCAAGGCCAACAGTATACATCCTGGGTGTTTATTTGACTCAGAGAGAGTAGTAAACAAATGGTTACATTGTACAATCTCTGAGTTAGGGCTGCACAATGCATTGAATAACTCTCGATATTGGGTTTCCACGATTAAATTCTCATTGTCCGATTATTACATTAAAATGCGTGCACCCTTCACCGGCCATAGAACCCACCATCAAGAATCCACACATTTTTACCCCTTTGGCTTTCCATTCTGGCTGGTCATGGTTCAATCAAGGTAAAAAAAAGAAAAAGAAGAAGGTACGGCAATTCCAGTCGGCAGATTCTTTGCACTGGGAGGCAAACTGCAGCTGCAGCCATGGAATACATTGGAGTCAATGAGGGCCAGGTGGACCAGCTTAGAACACCCTAAGCCTTTGTAAAATACCCAGGAATATAAAATAAGCCATATCACGCATTGTTGTCTGCTGTGTACACTGTATAATTTTATTGGGGTATCTAAAGAGTACAAAGTAAGCTTCTGAACGTACCAAAGTATCACAATGCTGTCCATCATTGACAGACTGAAGTGACAACCAAATATGGATCCAAGTGATTGGAAAACAACTTGTATGATGTTTTCTTGTACATTCCTGAACCGATTAACTGAAAGAGGTCCCAGTCGTTCAGAAAAGGTGTTTGTTTCACCGAACTTCCGGATCAAGTTTTGCCACCCATGCATCTGAAAATACATCACAAGCCCCAGTATGATGAATGAGAGCTGCAAAGTAGGGATGTGCCGATCAGACATTTTGGCCGATATCGATATCCGATATAATTAATTGCTGTTATGGCCGATAACCGATATTACCGATGTCGATATGATCTCATTCTGTATTGAAAAATTATAATAATTTTGTCCATTCTGAAAAATACATGTAACAGGGTATCTGCACTGCAGGCTTAGGCAAGTCAGATTATATTTAATATTGTGAGCTTGTAGATCTGTTCAAGCTGTTACTTTGGGCTTGTCTATCTGTAAAGACAGACCAATTCATCGGACCGATTAATTCATCGGTCTGATTGATTAATCGAACCGAATTATGCCGATTAATCTAAAAACAACTAAAATCAGCTGATACCAATGTGTTTGCCGATTACATCATTACTGCAAAGTGCAAAGGTTGCTAATGTGAATCGTCCAACATCCATAACACAGAGCCTGTACAGTACACCGCATAGCCTTATCAATCCAGCTCACAAAGACACCCTGAAATCACTGTGCAGTCGCATTCCATTTAGCAAAGGATACATGTGTGTCCAATAAACACAGTGAGTAATAATCAATCAGTTTTATTCACTAGAACAGTGCCCGTTGGGCACCGGCCTACTCGTGAATGATTGGAAATGCACACCCAGTTATGCAATGATGTTTGTCAGGTAAAACCTGACTAATGAAAGCTCATGAAATGTAGACGACCTAGTCATAGTCACCACCTAGTCATACTGAATGCCTAGTCCTGATTGGCTGCCACACACGCTGCCTAAGCCAATGGGAGTGTAGTATGATTGCCTGCCTCCTAAGCTATGCCACACGCACCGTGGAAGATTTCCGCACGGCAGCGACCGCTGCTAATGTTATGAGCTGGACAGCAGGAAAGCCACAACAAAACACAATCATTGAACCACGCACATAACGTGGGAATCGAATGCAAACAACGGCTGCGAGACGCAAGGTTGAGACACACAAACATACACGTTACTAAAATAATAATCATACTAATATGGACAGGGGGACACACAACGGAGACAGATCTTCTTTCACCTGACAAATATCACTGTGTGATCATTTCTTGTTTTATGCAGAATTATGTGTGTCTGTATTGAGAACAGAGAAAGGCCAAAACAGACAGAAATGTCCTGTTCAATATGGGTTTTCATGGTAAACATTGTTGTTGTATATACACTATGATAACCATCAACAAATAACCAAAATACACAACAACAACAACACTAACAACAACATAGTGTCCCTTTAACATGTTAGAAAAACAGGAGTGGATGAAATAGATCCCCACCGCGTCCTGCTGGAATAATAATGAAATGGTGCTGCCAGGCAGAGGATGAAATATTCCCTTGTCAGATGCCCTCATACCATAACACCACCTCGCCCCCTCCCTCCCTCCACCCTCCCTCCTCCATCCATTTGTCATGCTGCTAAGGCGCTTCGACAAATGGAGGTAGCCGTGTTTCTTTCTCCCCTGGCCGGCTGCCCTGCCAACGTTTATCAAACCCGCCTGCGGCTTTTAAGTGCCGGCCAGCCGTGGTCATCTGCCACAGCAGAGGTGCAACTTTATGAAATAATTACTCTGCAGGCCTTCGGAGTATGCAGAGGGCTGAAAATAAACAGCACAGGGGAGGATGGAGAGGGAGGTGGGGCATAATGAAGAGAGAGGCAGAGAAGAGAGGGTGAAAGAGAGAGAGCGAGGCCTGCAGATGAAATGAGAACATTGACCTATCTCCCTCAGAACAAGATTGATGGGAGATGTACATGACATGGCATCAGTTCACATGGAAACCTCCTCTGCGCTCTCTAGCTTTCTGCCTTTCTCCTTTTCCACTCTACCTTTGCCTTCCTTTTTTTTTACACTTCTACTCCCACCTCCCTCCCTCTCTCTGTCTCTCCCTCTCATTAGCACTAAACAGCTGCTATGGCCCTGGCCCACTTGCTGCACCTGCCCAACAAGACCCTCCACCAACGCTGGCACCAAATGAACCGGACAGCTCTTCACCACATGAACCCTAGCGTCCCTATTCTGGGGTAAACATTCTGTGAAAATAGACCATGTAGCTCACAGCGCATCACAAATCGTTGTGAGCTTACGGATCGGCTTTTTTCACCAACGTTGGGGGTACCTAGTATAGAACCCTGGATATATCAAGTACAGTAACTGTAGGCTTAAGTGGTTCAAGTGGCAAAGTGGCTCTTTAAAGTCCAATTCACTTCAATAGTCCCCACTGGCACAACTCGGAGCGCACTTTTCAAAGAGAAAAAAGTGTGTTTTGAAGACAATGCAAAATGGGAAGTGGACTTTTATAGTGCCACCATGAGTGCCACCATGAGGTTGATTTGAACATTTTGGGGTAGAGGTTCTGTTACTAAAGTTTCACACTGATTGGTCCAGTCGTGTCTGAAATTTGCTGCTTAAAACAGATGGTTTGGCAGACAAACAGACAGAATGGGGCGAAAACATAGTCTCTGGCCTGGCAGAGACAATGAACAAAAACCATTTTGGGCTTTGAATTCCTCAAATGACTCCTCTTTGATATTAACCGACTTGAATTAAAGGACCGTATCTGACCGTATACTTGACCGTGCTGACCGTTTCCCACAGCACAACGTGGTTTGTTTAATTTCCAAAGACATTTTAATTTCAAGACTATTATATTTAGTTGACTACGGTCCCTCAGGGCTCGAATTCGATCTCATCTCATCTCATCGTATATTTTGCCATCTATTGTGATGACATGACAATAATAGGGATAATAGAGTTCAAATAGCTAAAGCATTTATTATTATCATTATCGTTGTTGTTGTTATAAATGCATCACCATATAGAGATCAACATTGACTAACTATTGAGTACGTTCGGTAATGTTGGTAATGAGAAAAGGTAAATACTCAAAATCTAAAAATAAAGAAGAATTGTCTATATGTACGATAGGGCTGATGCAAAAACCTGTTTAAAATACATGGTCATTTTCATATGACATGGTTGTTCCACCAATGTGAATTAGCTTTAGATGCCCATGATCTTTTTGCCATCTCTATCCCAATTCACTCCCTTCGAGCTTCAAGTCCTCAAAGTCTCGCCGGCCAAGGGAAAGGGAAGGCAGGTGTCCCAAATTTACGGTGTCTTCTCTTAACCCCCGGTCCACATGATTCTTACTGGCTGCAACCGTTCTTGGCGTTACCCTGACAGAAACTGCCTCGTGCACAGTCCAGGCGTCTAGCATTCCTAGTTGATTTATATTCGAGTGTGGCTGGTGAAAATCATCACCGACTCCTCGTCTCAGACAGGAAATCAAAGATAGAGAGAGAGAGACAGACAGACAGCATAATCAACAGAACAGCCTGACCTGGCTACAGAATTGCCTGGAAAATACACTCATGAAAGTGATGTCTCAATACATAGTTTGAGAAAAGACACACTGGGTATTCCCATTATAAGAAAATACATTTCAATATTGAAGATAAACAGGAAATAAAGATTAAATAGGTAAAATAATGCATATAGACACAGGAAATGTTTTGATAATATTTTAAATGAGTTTTGTTTTGACTGTATGTGTTTACACCATATAAACTAATAAAATGTTACCTATGGTAACTGCTACTATTGGACAAAGTCTGTCAGTAATTGGGCCAAAATAGACTAATAGTATGGATTATGGCAATGCTATCAGCATTTTATTATTATTATTCTCATTAAAACTCCTTTTTGACACGGCTAATTTTAAGATGGCTGAAATATGAATATACTCAAGGTTGACAAACTTTGAAAAAACAAAAAAACAAAAAACAAAAAACGATTTGTAGCAAAGGCTTGTCAGTACAGAGGAAACCTTTTACTTGTACAGTTTGTGGTAAAATCCTTTCTCAAACCTTCATTTTTCCTGCCTTGATCTACTTGCCACTATTATTGGAAAAACTACACGATGGGAACCCTGCACAAAAACAAATTTCACCTACCTTTTTACTTGTAAAACTGTGATGTGACAATATAAAGCTGATTCTGATTATTATACAGTAGTAGTATAGTGTAAGTACTACTAATGCATGGCAGTAGACTCCCCTATAGCTCTTACTGGACATTTTAACATTTTAAACCTCCCCAGCCTACTCCTACCTTGGTCATACTGTAGCTAGATAAAAGACTGGTGAGGCATGACATGCATTCAGTACATCTGGCGTGTGTGTGCTTGCGCATGTGTGTGCGTGGACGAGAATGCCAACGAGCACAAATGTGATCGTGTATCGCAATAAAGAATGAGCCTCTAATTCAAGTTATGCATCCTAACGTAGCTGAATTGACAGACTGCCTGGGCCAGCCAACGTGTGCGTAAAACTGACCGAGTGAAGATAAACGCTTGGTACCCAAATTAAAGTGACAAATAGACTCTTCATGCAAAGTAGGGAAGCTAAATTCTGTCGCTAAAGGCGAGTGGAGACAGTTTCTGCAAACTCCTAGTGCCGAGAAAATCTGTGATGAATGGAGGCTAAGTGCAAAAGCACACAAGCCAAAGCCACTAAATTTCACACTTCCCCCGAACCACCATTCCCTCCAAAAACAGCAGAAGTGAAGAACGCCATTGAAAGTAAATCACTTTAAATGCAGTGATATGCAAAAATTACATCCCATTATAAATTAACCCTGAAGATTTTTTTCAGAGTGAGTGAGTGAAAACCCATCTGTTGTGCGGACTTATTTTGGGGCGTGTGCTACCTCACTTCATAAAAGGAGGAGCAAAGTGCTCCCAACATTTTCTTAGCTTACGAGCTAAACAGAGACAATGAGCACTTTCATGGATGCTCAGTGTATTTCTTATACTAAAAAGAAAGATATGTACACACACAGACATGTCGATAGTATGTGTACCAAATCCGCAAACAGAAGGACACCAATTCTATTTTCCTTCTTTTTGCAATTTTTAGCCTGAGTATAAATCAGGCATATAGCGCTAACCCTCTAAATGTCGAATCATCACAATCCTAAACCCAACCTGAATCTGGTCCTAATTATCTGTCCCTAACCCTAACCATAAAACAACCATTTCTCTTGTGTGGCCCTGGAAAATTGTACTCAAATTCAAAACTGTACTCAAATTCAATTGCACAGACATTTTGGCATAGTAATTCAAGTGTGCGCACACACCACGTGCACAGTGCACACACGCGCACACTATTGAATTATATTGAGGCTTTATGGTTATTTATGTATCCACACCTTGGGGTATGACAGGTATGGTGTGGTCTATGTGATACATGCTTCAGTAGCCAAGTATACAGTCACATGACCAGTCATGAAACACAGCCAGCCAACTGCCACACTGTACATGTGATATTCTAATTATACTGCCCGTGGCAGTAGTAGTAGCACAAATAGTAGTATAGAAGAGGTATTTGTAATAGTACAAGTTAGAGCTACAATTTCACCATATACCAGCCCAGTATGTCAGTAGAATGTTTAGCATTTTCCTTATTATAAACACAGTAATACACCAGTCTCATACAGCACCTCACCACATTATTGGTTGTAGGATGTAATAATAATATGATTAATAGTAAGGATAGTAATCACACTAGAAATGGCAATAATTAGTTAATAATCCGCAATAATTGCATCGCAATTGAATTGGTATTAAATACGCATTGGTGAACCCTATGGTGAAAAGATGTTCTGTTACAGTGGAAATGTGTCTAGGCCTACAGTATATGTGTGTGAGTGACACACACACACACACACACACACACACACACACACACACACACACACACACACACACACACACACACACACACACACACACACACAGAGAGAGAGAGAGATGTGGCAGAAGATAAGGCTGATGTATTCATTGTTATTTTACAGCCTGTTTTGCATTTTTTTGACAGTGTGTTGAAATGTGTTGCTTATTTAAAACACTACTGCCTCATACACACAGTCAAATCCTCAGTGTTAAGCTGTGGATCAAATGGAGCCATTACTCTGTTTTAAGATGTTACCGTGTGCATGCATGCATTCACTCTAAAACACACCTCAGTAATAATCATCTCTCCAATACACACAGTAAAGACCTGTGTTGACTTTATAATTCCATTTGTAAATCTGAGAGTGTACGAATGGAACGAGATGGACTCGGTTCCATTTGCACACTCAGAGTTAAATGAAGAGGATTATACTCTGTATGTAAAGAGAAAAGGTACATGATGGGGTCAGTGGTGCCTTGTCCGCTTATTAAAACCAACTTTGAGCTTGTTTCTGTAAAATCGCTATATATTGGTAATTGCAGGTTGCGTATTTTGGGGCCTATTTCCAAAGTGTAGTTTTTTATTTTTGATACATCCTATATGGTTTGGACTAGTGGTTCTCAAACATAATTTTCATGTCAAGGACCCCGGAATTGATATATATTTGGCCACAGAAGACCCCCAACTGAACATATTTAGTGCCAGGGATAAGATTAGTGTAGTTAAAATGTTTCAAAAATATATATAATTTTTTCATTTTAGAGTTATTTATTCCTTTTGGGGGGGGGGTTAGCAGATGTACAAGCTCACAAGCACGTCACGTTACGACGAGCTTGTAGAAGATAGCCAATTGTCAAATGAAATGTACATTTTATGTTGATGCTATACAACTAATTTTGCTTGGGACCCCCCCTGTGTGTGTGAGATCATACAGCCTTGTCGGTTTTGGGCATGTTTTTCTTTTTTAATTTGGGGGTCCTTCACTTGAAGAATCACAACCGTGTGAAGTGAGTGGTGCAACTCCGTGCGGGGGTCCCCAGAAATTCCAGACCGGTCCGGTTCCGGCGAGCCGCCCCGCGTCCGAAATGACAGAGTTACCGTGTGGGGGTCCCAGGGGGTCCCTCTAGTCTACTGTACTGTACTGTAATATCACTGTACTGTAAGGTCACACCCGAAATCATCATATATACTGTTAATGTGTGTGTGTGTGTGTGTGTGTGTGTGTGTGTGTGTGTGTGTGTGTGTGTGTGTGTGTGTGTGTGTGTGTGTGTGTGTGTGTGTGTGTGTGTGTGTGTGTTAGGCTGCGCAACAGTGACACTTGGTGGTGAAAACCAACCAAAACGCTATTTTCGCTCGGACAGACCCAGCCAGCCAGGAACCCAGGCAGGGACCCAGGGACACACATATCTGTCTATAGGAGTGGTTGCACCACTCAAAAGTTTGGGAACCATCGATATGGAGTATAAATTCCTCATTCGCTCTGACTCTACCCCGAAGGACTGAGACCATTAACAAAATTAAGAATATATATATACAGACGACAGAGAGAGAGGGGCAGAAGGAAAGGAAAAGAGAGGAACAACCTGATACTTGGTCTTCAGCCCTGCTGGTTCTAGAGGCACTATTTCAAGAGGTTGGCAGTCAGCTTTGTGCAGGCGCCACTTTGGTATTAAAAACAAATTCATGCGACCAACACGATTATCTGATATGGGAGACGGAGTCCGGCAGTTGATAAATGAAGTGTAAATGGTGCCTGTAGACACATCAGTGAAACAGTAAACTACAGATAACACATTCTTAAATAGTTAAGACGGTAAAGCAGCCAGCTAGAGCACTGCATAGCTAGCCATGGTAGCTATAGCTGCATGTAGATCATAAAAGTAGACATTTTGTACAGCATGTAATTGAATTCTAATGCTATAGGACTCATGTTCTTCGACCGCACACTCCATGTCTGCATTAGCCCGCCAGCATGACGTTGCTGTCTTCACATCATACAGTGTCACATAAAGAAAGGTATGGATTGGGGCCCACTTGAAAATCTTGAAAGCAATCATAAGAAGAAACAAATCGGCTGCCGTGTTAAGTGGTCAGATGGGTGGGCCGGCCGTGTGCATTTTCAGAGCATGTTTATTTTAATGATCAATCAATCTTTGGGTCAAGCTTGGGTCAATGGAATATAAATTTACTTCCAATGTGTCTGTATCACAATGAAAACACAGAGGAGGGCAGTGCCATGCCGTGCCAGGCCATTACCCAGTCCAAGGTTGATTGGTGTTATGTAAGGTAATGTTGGCCCAGAGGAGCATCCCTGATGGAAAGGGAGATGACTGGGAGGATTAGGGTGGGTTTGTGTGACCACCGGAATCCTCTGCTGACAGAGTGGGATCATGCAGTCCCACTAAACACACACACACGCGCACGCACGTCGTACGTGCACACACACACACACACACACACACACACACACACACACACACACACACACACACACACACACACACACACACACACACACACACACACACACACACACACATACGGTTCAGTGATACGGCCAAAAGTGGTACCCAGTAAAAAAAAAAAGAAGACCTTTAATTCATCTCTGAGCTTAAAACATACAAACACACGGACACAAACATACATCGTACACACACACACACACACACGGACACACAAACACACATGATGGCATGCATCAAAGTTACAAAAATGTGAGATGCAAAGTTTGCACAAAATGGGTTGACAGACATGGACTCACATGGCGAGTTGAACTCAGCGACTGTTGGTTGTGGGACCCCTACCCCTTCCTCTGGAGCCACGTGTGTGCCTTCCTGACTTGGGTTCGAGTCCCATGGAGCGTTCTCTTTATATGCTAGACCTGTCCCAATTCAATCTGAACCTCCCACTTTTCTGTCTCAAACAAATATCGAGGGGATAGGACTGCACCTTTTCTAACCAAATAATACATCTAATGTGGATCTCGGAATGCACATGGGCACTGTGTGAATGCACATGGGCACTGTGTGAATGCACATGGGCACTGTGTGAATGCACATGGGCACTGTGTGAATGCACATGGGCACTGTGTGAATGCACATGGGCACTGTGTGAATGCACATGGGCACTGTGTGAATGCACATGGGCACTGTGTGAATGCACATGGGCACTGTGTGAATGCACATGGGCACTGTGTGAATGCACATGGGCACTGTGTGAATGCACATGGGCACTGTGTGCGTGGCTCTAATGTGGATATGTTTCTTCATGTGGAATCTATATATGTCAGTCACCTATGACAGGGTTCTCAAAGTGGGGTCTAGGGACGTCCCACAGGGTTCACAGCCACTCAAGTCATCTTTCTATGACATATAATTGATATAAAATGAAACGCTGAACATGTCAATCTTGATTTGGAGAGATTTCATGGTGCGGCTATTCATATTCACTGACACACTCAGGCCATTGGTGTTGACGAAGCCATCAGCGGCCAAACAGTTGTTTTGCATGGTTGTTGCAGCAGTCATTAGCCTCCTCTCCCTTGGGGTGGGAGGTGTTGTGATGTTATTCTTGCCTCAGAATGCACTGACAGACCAGTAAACACGCTCATTTACGTATTACTCAGCTTTCCCAAATTAGAGCCGCGCCTCACTGACATACAGACAGACAAGCAGACAGACAGACAGCGCCACTGTGTGTGTGTGTGTGTGTGTGTGAGTGTGTGTGTGTGTGTGTGTCTGTCTGAATGTACTGTATGTATCTCATCAACATATGTTTCTCGTCATTTTTTGAATGTATGTGTGTGTTTGGATGCATGTGTAGTTGGTCGACTCAAAGCATGATCCCAGTATAAAAATCTGCAAGGTTCACAGCAAAAGTATTCTGAAAATACAATTACAAATACAATACAAGACAGTCCAAAAAGCTACCAAAAGTACCGCTCCTACAGCTGTGGTTGACTTGATCTCTTGTGGGACGATTTACAACACAAACTAATGGAAGATTTTGAGGCTCCCTGAGAGAGAAGACTTTCCTTCATCAAAAAGGGGGGGGGGGGGGGGGGGGATTTTAATCAATGGTATGTTTCACAGAAACTATGTCAAGGTTTTTCTTTTTCTTTTTCAAGCAGAGGAGGATGACAATAAATCAAATGAAGGGGCTCCATCCACAGGGCCAGGAGAACTGAAATCCAAACCAAGGCGAGGTTAATGGAAGTTCAGCACAAGATTTATTTTAATTGTTCCATTGTAATTTCTTGGACTTAAACAAAATGTCTCCTTTGTTGAAGGCAGCCTCTAAATTATTCCACATCTGTACTGGAAACTGTAAAGTGTCACAAGAGTTATTTTCTCTCTCTCCCTCTCTCTCTCTGTGTCTCTGTGTGTGTGTGTGTGTGTGTGTGTGTGTCTCTCTCTCTCTCTCGCTCTCTCTCTCTCTCTCTCTCTCTCTCTCTGTTGAATTAAGAGAGTGACACATTGCTGGGGTCAGTGATCGAAAGCCCCATTCAGAGAGCAGAATATTGGAATTTTGCAAAAGGAAATGGGAATGTAATGTAATAGAGGAAACGGAGTACATTTACTTTATAGTTTTAGATTCATCTGGGATGGAATTTATTCAACTTTGACCTCTTTAACTTCAGCATTATGCCTGACTTGAGAGCGCACAGAGAGTAGCCGATCTACAAGCTCACAACCCAGCAGCTTGACGCGGTATATGAGCTTATAGATTGGCTAGTCAGTGCATGATAGGCTTTACCATTTTGGTATACTCTAAGTAAAATGTCTTATATGATCCTATTTACTTCCCTGAACCATTGTTTTTTAGAGGCTCTCATTTCAGGCAGAGGTGTCCCGATCGATCGGCCTCCCGATCGATCGGGCCCGATCACGTCATTTTCAAAAGATCGGGATCGGGAAAAAAATATCGGGAAAAAAATATTTATTAAATATAATATTTTTTTTTTTATTAAATCTTTTCTTAATTGTATTTAACGTTACAGAAGAAACGTGACCATCTATAAGTCTTAAAGTCATCCTCCCGAGTCTTTAGTTTTGTTTTTTAATACAGATTGGTTCATAATTAATAACAACAAAACATCCTCCTCTCGAAGCAGCCTCTTGCTGCTGCTCCTAGGAAAACTTAGCGCACGACAGTGACGTTGGCCCTAAACAGCAGATCTGCAAGCTCACAAAGAGTTGCTTTCGCAACGCGCTGTGATCTTGTAGATTTGCTATTGGGCGACGAATGGCGACGTTCGTGTAACTTGCGTGGCTAGTAGGCTAATAGCAGAAAGCTAACGACAACAAGCGGCAGCGGCTGCACTGAAACAACCGACGCTTAAAGCGACTTTTAAAAAGAAGGAACCACAGAGAGAGAGAGATGATGAGGAGAATCCAGCCCTCGTAAAGACCACTCGGTGGAATAATTATTGATCGTCATACACAGAGACACACACAGCGGAATCAACAGGCTTCTAAGCACCGTCTTGTTCAGATCTGCTTCTGCATCTGCACTCGCTGTTTGAGTGCTAAAAAGGGAGAGAGAGAGCAAAAACAACTCGTTGTTGTTGCTCTGTCCACCCGGAGCAGGAGAAGAACATTCCGTCTGAAAAGTCCCAACAAAATACTTTATGTCCAATCCATGACTGTAGATAGAAACCCTTCTTCTAATAATATAAGCATAATATCTCATGCAGAGATCTTTATTGTAAACTTTTGTAAATGTTTCTGTGCGACACAGAATCCCTCCTCTCCCCAGTGAGCTCTCCTCTCCTCCCTGCATGTGCTGCGACTCTGCACCACGTGTGAGCGCATAGGTGCATTATTTTCCCCTTGAACATAATGATGAGGCACATTAAAATAGCAATATAAGGGTTTTTTTCCCCCTTTAAATAATGAAAAGGCAGAAATGTCTTATAAAATAATATATGCTAAAAAAAGAATAAAAGATAATGCTATAAATAAACTTTTTGAGTGGTGCAAGCCAGTCCCTTGGACTTATGTGTGTGGGTGCCTGCCTGGCTGGCTGGGTATGAGCATGAAAACAGCATGGTTGTTTTTCACCACCTGTGTGCAACCTAACACACGCACACAAACACATGCCCATATTAACTGTATATGATGATTTCGTGTGTGCCAGTACAGTACAGTAGAGGGTACAGTAGAGGGACCGGCACACAGTAACTCTGTCATTTCTCAACCGTTTCGGACACGGGGTGGCAGTTCGGAACCGTTTTAGTCCCTTTTTTTTTCTTACTGCATTGCCAAAATGTATCTGATCGGGAAGAATTATCGGAAATGATCGGAATTGTATCGGGAGCAAAAAAAAGTGATCGGATCGGGAAATATCGGGATCGGCAGATACTCAAACTCAAATGATCGGGATCGGATCGGGAGCAAAAAAACGTGATCGGGACAACTCTAATTTCAGGCACTATATTTTTAATTTATGTGAGGACAAAGTTTATTAAAACTGGCCATATACTTATAATAAATGGCCAATAACAGAGAATTTAATTAAAATATTCTGTGTTTGAGTTCTGAGTATCTTTGTATTCGCTATAACTTAATAGAACCCACAAAACATAGTCATTGTTAATTATTTCACTCTATTGTTTGCACATACCTTCCTTATTTTTCATGTTGATATCAAGACAATCTTGCAAACCTGAATACAAACTGAAGTGTGTTCCGTTCAGCTCACAGACATTATTTTACTGGCATCACATTACAAGCAATTCATTCATCTCTTGTCATTGCCCTCTTATTGTCCATGATTAACATGATCTCAACCCAAAAATAAGAGAAATGCATTTGTTTTCAGGATACAGTTTCATAATTTGTTTAATATCAGACTGAAATATAAACTCTGCACTCTGAGCCCTGATTCAATAAACTATAACAATCTGGTCTACCCATATAAAGGTAGTGGAACCAAGTTTGGTCACTTTGGTGTTGAACTAAGAGGAATAACAGTCCTAAACGTTTTCAGAACGAAATGAACTTGGGAAAATAAAGATCATATTTTCATTTTAAAGGGTAAGACCACTTTTTTAGAGGTTTGGGTTGTTTTCTTACCTTATTATGGGCCAACTAGTCCATTCCATGAGTTATTTCGGTCCATCGTGTTGTTTATTAGCAATTTAAGAAATAAAAACAGTCCTGATGTCACAAACTGTCAGAATCAGCTTTTGTTGCGTTGGTTTATGTGCTAAAAGAGTGACTTTGAGAGCTGTTTCCCTGTTACAATGGAAGTCAATGAGCGACTATTTTTATTTCTTAAATTGCTAATAAACAACACAATGGAGCAAAATAACTAGTTTGCCCATAATAAGGTAAGAAAACAACCCAAACCTCAAAAAAGTGGTCTTAACTTAAGCCTTTAACTGATCATTTACCCCCGAGGCCTTGACAGAAAAGAAACATAATGGGAGAGAGCGCACAGGGTTAATTTCAGTCAGACATGAATTAACACTCAGGATATTACTGTGCACCTGACTCTGAGTGAAGGACAGGCAAACGTGAAGTTCAACCTTACAGCATGCACTGCCTCCCAGTGGGACGTAACGCACACAGGGCCCTGATTTCACAGCTTCTGCAAGCTGACAGGCAAATTAATTACACGACACAAGTGCTACACGCTCATGCATTACTAACTTTTAACAATAGTATATATAGATCAAAGGAACGGGCATAACCATTAGACAGGTGCAACATTGTTAAGCACACAGTCGTGCCACCCTCCCTCCCTTATGCCCTTGATCAGTGTGCCAGCTTCCTGCTGCCCTCAACTGCTGCCAAGGAACTGCAAGTCCTTTTCTACATGAAACAGCAATGGGTGGGTGCGCACGCCCCAGGAAAAGCACGCCAGCCGCACAAAACACCCGGGGGAATGTGTGTTTTACGAACAGGTACCAGCCGACGACGAGCCTTCCAGCCAAAACCTTGCTGTCTGCCCCTTTCCTGTCACCCCAGCTGTGCAACGGGCTATTTTTGATGACCAAATTGCATGCTGGGATAGCGTTGACACCCATGAGCAGTCATCAGCATGTGTTCTCTTGCGTGAGTGTGTGCGTGCGGGAGAGAGAGCGAGTGAGGGGGGTTAGTGGTGGGAGCTGATGATATTATTACTGATTATTGAAATAACCTCCTGCCACCTGTCTTGTGGTTGCCTTCTGCCAAAGCATATAGCTATAAAAGTGTTCCCCCTGCCAGTCATCAGTACACTGTCTGCCTGCACTTCACTGAGCTGCCAGTCGCTGCAGTAAAACTGATTGGCACAACTACTTATCTGTACCAGAACTGTCCATAATGACTATAACGTCTAAGTATAATTATCATGATATTCAAACATGCCAATAGTGTCTAACCCTGTGAAAACAAATGTTACCGAGAAGCAGCGCTGGGTCTTACAGGGCTAAGCATGTTTATAGCATCCAAATATAAAGCTTAGAACATATATGTAGATTGTTACCCGAGCATTTATCGTTGCACAACGTTATTCAACCAAGGGCCGAAGGAGGGAGGTCCAAGCTGCAGGGGGGGCTGAGGGGGGACACTGACCAGTGGTGGGAAAAGTACTCACATTTTGTATTGCAATACTGTAATATAGAACTACTCTGTTAGAAGTACAGTAAAAGTCCAGAATTCAAAATGCACTTGACTAAATGTACAAAAGTATTGGCATCCAAATGTACTCAAAGAACTGAAAGTAAAAGTACACATTATGCAGAATGTGCCATTTCAAGTTTTAAAATCTTTTGAAAATAGCTGATCTTCAAGTTCACAATGCGCTGCATTGCGACACATTGTGAGCTTGTAGATTTTCAAATGGCTGAAATGTATATAGGGCTGAAGTGGTTACTGTATGTTTTGCCATAATAATTAAAATCTACTAAATAACTAAAGTTTTTAAATAAATGTAGTGGAGTAAAAGTGCCTCTGAGATGTAGTGGAGTAGAAGTAAAAGTAGGCCTACAGAAAATGTAGTGGTAAAATAAAGTTCAGTTTGTTTGCACTGCATTTTATACTTTATATTCAAAAGTTGAATACCTATACTTTAATTTAAGATTTATTTATCGATCAAAAAGTTAGCACTTTTGCTTTCTCCTGCTGTACAACACGTTGCGTGGCAACACAAGGCCCTGTGAGCTTGTATTTTGGCTATTTCCACAGAATGTTTGATCCAGAGCAGGGAGACTAGGGTTCATATAGTTTACTGAGTCAAAAATGGGCTTTCAGGCCAATCAGATTTCACATTAGGGTCAACAACGCCCGATGCCATTTACCGTACTATCGGTCCATCCTGACTCATCACCTTTGCCACAGGACCACTCCACTCCTGCTTAGGTTGAAAAACCCTTCCGCTCTAAGTATGAGAGCTCATGTAGCTCACACCAGCCTGCCTCTGCCTTGTCTCTTTAACACCTCTTCAGCCCGAGTCCAGACAAAACGCTGAGCCAGCAAAACTTCTGTTACCCACCACAAGGTCTTCATCACCCCGAGGTCTTTATCACCCCGAGGGACTGCATGCATGCATGCTCAATTGAAACTGGAACTCAGGCTTTTAATGTTACAGTAAGTTTTCATCACTAGCTGGTAAGTGTGTGGTTGAGGTGATGCATCATGGTTTTCCACGTCGTAAAAAAGGAAATCACTATGAATTTTATCAGGCTCTATTATCTTGATTCCAGATCTGGATCATCACTGAGCAAAAAACACGTATCCGAGTACTAGCACACGTGGGTTCGTGAATTGAGGCATTTTGTTCAAAACGGGCCCCTCCCGTTGATCGGATGGAGAATACCAGAGTTATGCCAAAGACAGACAGACAGATAGGCATACAGAGACACACATGCCCACGTCTGTCTGCACGACATGTCTACAGACAGACAGACAGAAAGACAGACAGATCTGTGCTTGTCGACTTCACAGCTCTGTGCTGTGAAGACATACTGGTATAAACGGACACACTCATCGGTACACAGGACATGCTTCCAAGCATCACACCCACCACGACCACAACTATGTCACCTTCCAAGATGGAGGTGATTAAAAGCCACCACTCCTATAATTGACCCAGAGACCAAGACACTGATATTTCACACCATCTTGATTTCATCCGTGCATTCCACTGAGCTACGTGCTTCAATCCCGTGGCGTCCATCTTGTATGCATAAGAGATAAGTGTCGCAGGCGCCCCCGGCGTCATTACCCCACTCACATGGTTTAGCACTGGATAGCATTAGCTGTTAACGACCTTTCTAACTAAAAGTGGTGATTCAAACGGATAGCATTCAGGCCTATAAAACCACCTTGGAAACATTCCACTATGCAAGGCTTCGGGGTCTTAAATGGATGTTGAAGACTTTGATGCGCAGCAAACGTGTAGGTCTGAACTCTGAACCTGGCCTGGACAACATACATTTGTAGCGCTTTTCAAGTCGACTCCTGTTGTTGTTAACGGTGTAAAGTGGCAATCATGTAGACATGTCCCAAGAGGAAATGTTTTTTTTAAATGATCAATATAAAACAAGTTGTACTTTAGCAAAATAAATAAATAAATAAGTCGCCTTTAAAGTCAGGTCTATGTTTTTATCACACTGCACAAAAGTGTGATTAATTTCAGTGCACATTCTGATTTGGATCTCAACAACAGATAAGCTGCAGCTTAACAGACAATATGGACAGTAAAGTGCAACAGTAGTACAGTACCATACATTAACATACGTTATGTAATATATTTTCAACTTGATAGAACAAGACCTGAGTATAGAGTAAGTAGTGTAATTGGGTGTACTTTAGGATGCAAAAGCTTAAATTCAATATTATTTTGTATATACGGTATATAGCCTAAAGTATAAACGTCTTGTCTTATTATTTTACCGAGAATGTCTGGTTCTGACATATGTTTTAAATACCAAACCATGACATTCCATCTTTACAAGCAACAACTGTCTCTCTGGTCTCAGTATGACCTTAGATATACAGTACACATTTGTCAATTTCTTGCCAAATGAAGTCAGTGCTGACTCTGCTGAGAGTAAGCTAATATTAGCATTTATGGTTCGTTCTGTGGTAATGATAGGAAACCTGCACCTAGTATGCAACAAGCATGGCATTTGATTACAAGGGAACTAATTGTAGCAGCAATTCATCAACTGAACGGCAGATAAAGGTATAGATAAATGATTAGAGATAGGATTAAGATCCATAATAAAGGCTTGATGACTAACTAAATGTGTGTGTAATATAGATAGATAGAGAGAGAGAGAGAGAGAGAGGGAGAGAAAGTTAACATTTACATTATGTTCTTGTACCTAGTGGGTAATGTACATTTTGTTGTTGTAATTAAAATGGCTTAGACTTTGAAAAATGTCACAGTTCTTTGTCAAATGTCATGCCACTTATAGACAGAGAGAGAGAGTTCTTTGTCAAATGTCATGTCATGCCACATATAGACAGAGAGAGAGCGAGAAAGAAAGAAAGAAAGAGAGACAGAGAGAGAGAATAGAGACAGAGAAAGACACACACACACACACACACACACACACACACACACACACACACACACACACGCGAGAGAAGTTCCTATCTTAGGTCTGCTTGCATGAATTTGCCTCCTTCCTTGATGCCGTTCAGCACGCCCTCTTGTTTTGGGCTCCGTTACCATGTCTGAGTCTTAAATTGAGATGTTTAACGGGCCTCTAGATTAGAATTCTGACAGGCCGTATATTTATTACATGATAAACAGCGGGTCACTGTATATGGCCCACTTATGGTCTGCCAGGCTAGGACTGCCGTGCTGTAAACGTAGGTAACAGAAGGTCAAGGGCTGCTTGGGCATGATGAGCGACAGTTTTGGCAGCACATGACAGACTCTGAGCCTCTCTGATAGGTAATAAAAGCACACAAATTAAAAGCCATGTGTGGCGCCCAAGCCTGGTGACATTTACGCACCAATAGCTCTGCTTTATGACAATGAGTTGGCCAAAACCCACGGCTGTGGTCTTAACATGTCATTGACCTATTTCCCTCCCAATTATAGCTGCTTGCATGGGGCCTTCCTTGTCATTTCCATGGAATGATGTTCGTGGTGGTGAGCATTTACATTTAAAGAAATGCCAAATTAAGTAGCGAGGCCAGATGAAAACAAATTACATAGCTGGCCTGTATCAGGTCATGCCCTCTAATACTATAATGTTTGTTTTTCATTGGAATGTTGCTTCATTGACTAAATGAAAACAAATCGAACAGATGTTAGCTACTGTATGTGGTGTCATAGAAGTATAAAACATTTGCATGCCGGACCTGTATCACGGTATTTACAGCATATTTGTAAATGTATGCAGCAGATGTTGCCATTTAAAAAAATAATATAATATATGTGTGTGTACTGTATATAGTAAGCTGTTTAACCACTTAAACCCACTTAGTTGACTGGAGACTATTCCTTTTTTCCACATTTTACACCACATCTCTTCATCAAAAGTATCTACTTTTGGTATCTGCTACATTGGGCCATTTGGCATCAGATACGGTTGCCCCTAAACCATCTTGCCCATCGCCGACCTCACGCCGACCGATCAGTGCCGCGGTTCTTGAATTCTTTATTTTGTTTTACTGAGAATGTTAGAAATAAGTTTAGGGTTAGACATACTGTAGTTTTACTGGGGTTAAGTTTAGGTATAGGGTTACGTTTAGGCATAGTTTTACTGGGGTTAAGGTTAGAAATAAGGTTAGGTTTAATTTACTTTAGGAAAACCAGGCTGCGCAGTTCTGCCGGCTGTACGCCCGGGGCGAGCTGCTAAATGGGCGACTCGTCTGGTATTCGGCTATATTTGCTGAATGCTCACCCCAGAATAGCAATGCTAGGGTTTATGTGGTTAACTTAGTAGTGTCTGCTTGCAACATGGCCTGGGGTCATTTGCCTCATATGCCCTGTTGTCACACTGGGTGCTTGGGTGTCACAAGGCCTCCGTCAAGCCTCTCGGAATTGCCCAGCACTTCCACGCCACAGCTCTATGGGATGGTAATTTACGCTCGCGCACAGCAGCTCAGCAACATGATGTAAAAGGATAGCTGGTTGTCGGCAGGGGATACAAGCTGAGGGACAACGTTCAGCAGCCTTCTCATTCCGAGACTAATCCTCGCTTGTTTGTCCCTGAGCTCACAAACAGCAGGGTCAAGTTTCCACCCCTGCAGCACTCCCCCCTGCTCAAGGACTGTTGACAGGGAAGCACTGCTGCTAATATTGTTCAGTCTTATGAGTTGACCACGATGTGGTAGCGAGGTGATTTTCATGGTCTCGCCTAATCATCACATCTGATATATGGAGGGATCTACTGTCGATTTGGTCTCCTTGAGTTTCCACATACTTTTGCTTTCACACCTCATAGCCTCATATACTGTACATAGTGACAATGCTTTGTTGTCTATTTGTAACTGTCTTTAACCTTTCTTAGGATTGTTATTGTTTGTGATTTGTATCGTTGAAAAACAGCATAATACTATGACATCGCTCAATGAGCATTGTATCTACTTCTCATTCAAGGAAGGTCAAACACTGCTGTTGACTGAAAGTATTATTATTTGTGTTACTTGTTTGACTCCTTACGTTCTGGCACAGGCCTTCTCCTAAATGGTCTCTTGCTGCCCTCTAGAGTGCTTCTCAGTTCCCTTTCTATCTCTCATTTGTTCCTGTAAATAGACAGAGATATGCTTGCTTATACAGCACACACGCACATGCACACGCGCACACACACACACACACACACACACACACACACACACACACACACACACACACACACACACACACACAGAAGCGGTCACACTGGGATTGGTCGCTCCCTATACCCCTCTCTCCCGAAGCTAAACAAGGACATTCCAAATATGTCACAACACGCAACATGCTATGGACACAGGGTTCTCTCTGGAACAAAGACAAACCCACACTTACGAGTGAAAGAAAAAGCTCTGACTCCATGGAAAGCAAAAGCAAGCACACATACAAAAGAACATACAATATACAAAAGAGGTTTTTCATACATTCAATTAAATATTGTTGCTGTCGGTTTTGTTTTGTTTTTCTTTGTGTCAACCAGTGTCACTGTGAAAATTATAATGCAAATGATGAAGTGTGTCTGTGGGTTCTTTAACCAATGAAAACTATTAGTGACTTGTGACTAAATAATAATACAATCGATTCCATTGGAACACAGGATATGTTTTTCCATTTCCTGAAAAAAGCAACATTTTGGACATACATATGTTCCCACCCGACAGCAACGATATAGGCCTAATACTAGTGTGGGAATTTATCATAACCTATAGCCTTCGGCCATTTGGAATGAAGGTGAAAGATTCCTCTGAACAGGGAGACGTGATATCCTTGGCCCTGTGACAACATTACACTGGACACTCGCTATCTATTAAATAAGACATAACAAGTCTAATAATAGCACAGCCTCCCGCCTCCCGGTCCACTCCTTAGCCATACTCCAATCGATAGCAAAGTCACCAGGTGTGTACTTCCTGAAGAAATGCTTAGCTTCATTGTCACTCGTAGAGTGATTGTAAATGAATTAAAAACAGTTTAGCTGCCAGGAATAGTTTAATCCGCTGCTATATACGACATTCCCGCCTTTTGTTTTATGTGTTTAATCCGCCGTATTGTAATAAATAAAAATAAACTCTGTCTTTGCCGCGGAGATAGAGACTAGATGGTTTCGTTTTGATGACAAAACCGGAAATCGTCACATGCTGTGGGCTGCTAGGGCTTCTGGGAAATTGAGGCCAATGCAAATTAATGGGGTACAACGCCTCATGGAGACGGGTCTTGTGTGCGTCTTCCGGGTGCACCAAGATGGTGGATGGTGCGATCGGATCATAACAAACCGAGGAACCTTTTTTCGCTGGATTTTCACGGATTAAAAGCCCAATAATTCAGCGTATGCTCTAAAGGTCATACAACAATCTCGGCAGCGTAGGGTATTTGATTAAAATGCGGGTTACGCGTTTAAACCAGTCAAACTGTTATATTGCGTCTTAATTGTCTTAATCCTTTACGGAACAATAATTTAGGGCACCAAAATCTAAATGATAAAGGCTTACATTGCAGCTTCATTTAACTGAAAGCTGCATGATAATCACATTTTATACCAAGAAAATACATAAATGTAAAAACAACTCATCCGCTGAAAAAACGTAAGTGAGGTGCTGGAGTCACAAAGGAAAAATAAAGGGAAGCTCCGCAGACTCAGATCTGCGCACAATCAATGTATTTATTTATCACATATGAAATTATTTTAAAGTAAAATCATGATATAAAGGACAGGGGGTGCAGTGCCCGGTGCCCAGTCGGTCGGATCCACGGTTGTCCAGAACCGCCCCAAAAGCGTTCATACTGTATATGGAGCTGGCCTAACGTCACAACACTCCATATTTGGGCATGCCTGACACAGAACACCACAAGCTGGCCTGTTCTGACATCCCAACACTCCATATTTGGGCATGGCTGACACAGAACTCCATATAGGAATATAGGGACACAAAGAGACACATACATAAATCTGACATAATTCTGACGTCAGGGCATAAAAGCACCACAGACATACAGTAATATCTGGGCGGGGCATGCATTCCCAACTTGCATCATTCCAAGTAGGCCAGTGCCGTAGAGACCCCACGGGCACCTCTCTAGTATTTGAAATACAACACGTGGGAAATGTTTTCTGTGGAATTAGTTAGCCTACTACCAGTCAGGCGCGCACACACACACACACACACACACACACACACACACACACACACACACACACACACACACACACACACACACACACACACACACACACACACACACACACACACACACACACACACACACACACACACACACACACACACACACACACACACACACACACACACACACACACACACACCTGTTGAGCATGAGCTGTGATTGGTCTACTTTTGTGGGCACCATCGGGCCCCTACAAATCTTGCTGAACACTCCCCTCTGTCCTGGTTAGTGGTCAGCAATAGTGAAACAACTCTTGGTAAACATGATGCCTCACTGTGTATGTGTATATATATATGTGTATATATATATATATATATATATATATATATATATTAAAAAAGAAATATATATTTTGTATTCTTTGGGGGGATGGGGGTCTCTCAACCCTCCATTTATCCTCACGCACACACATAGTGATGCGGTGACGTCTTCCACGGCCAGGCGTGCAGGGAGCTGCCGGGTGTCTGTGGAGAGGCCTGCACGTCCCCCCAGGTAAGCCGCTGTCAAACCACAGACAGATTAAGCAGCATGAAGAATAACAAAACCAGAGGACAGGACACATCCCAGAGTTCCACCTGAAGGCAAATGGACACCCCCCACCCCACCCCACTCCTCTGAAACCTGTCAAAATCCTGACGGAGGACTTAAAGATTGGGAATACCCCCAAGAGATGAGCGAACGGAACGGAACGGAACAGAACAGAGCAGAGCAGAATGGAAGCGGACATGAACCAGACGTCTGCCAGTGCTTTATGATTTTAGTTTTTTTTTCTCTCCTCTCTGTTGGAAATATGTATGACGTGTTCCGGCCTTTGACAAGTTTCAAGTGTTAATCGCATAAGAATGGCATGTCTGCGGTAACGGGATGTGGTTGGTTTGTTATGGTTGGAAGGTCAAGTTTTTCTTAATGTTTTGGTGGTGTCTCTTAATCCACCCTTAAGATTCTCTCAGAGTTAAATTAACAGTGGGGATTTCACTAAGATTCACCATACTGTGATCTGTCCAGATGTGTCTATGTTTTGTTGTTTGTATGCCTGTGCCTATATCCATCTGCCTCTTGTCCTACTATACAGTATGTCTCTCCTTCCATCCGTCTACACCAGTGGTCGGGGACCACCACCAGTGGTACTTGAGGGGGTTCCAGGTGGTCCCCATGCTAAATGATGGACATATAGATCTTTAACTCTTGAGAGTGTAAAATGAAACCAAATGGACCCGTAAGTGTCCATTTGGTTTCATTTTACACTCTCAAGAGTTGAAAAAAGAAAGAGAGGGCGCACAGCTCTATACATGTAGTCACGATGCAAACAATTTATATGAAACCAATGTTTTGGCAACAAAATGCCTTCTTCAGGGTATGGCACTCTCAAGAGTTAAATAATTGTTACTTAATTTACAAGAAGTCTACGCAATTATAGAATGTACAATAATTGTTATTTTAGTCTTATCCAACGACAACAAAATATTCTTTAGTTTTGTGTCTGAGAGGCCAAATCTTGGTTTTCCGTGGCTCAAATGCTGAATAAATAATGGACCTTGATCTGAAAAGGGTTGAAAACCACTGGTCTACACAAACACTGTTATATAGTTCCATCCAATCATATGACTCGTATCCTATATCGGACGGGAACCGGCGGCACGACAATGACCTTGTTGCGAGGGGGACAGTGTTGACTGGTACACGGTCCTCTTTTAGACCGCTGAGTGGCTCATGTAGCGTGGGCGAGGTGTTGGCCGTCCTCTGGGGTCCTCAAGCCATCTGTTTGAGGTCCTGCCTGCCTGTGTGTGTGTGTGTGTGTGTGTGTGTGTGTGTGTGTGTGTGTGTGTGTGTGTGTGTGTGTGTGTGAGGGATGGGGTGTTGGGTGGGGGGCTTTGATGTGTGGCCGCTTTCTGCTTAATTAGGTCCTGAAAACAGGACCTCATCAAAAAGCAGCTGCTAACGTCCCCATTAAGATATGATCACATTCAAGTACGCGTACACACATACACAAAACGCATGCAGATGCACAACTGCAGACACGTACGACCACAGACACAAAGCAGTAACAAAATTGCAGAGCCAAAGACAGAAATGCGCTCGCGCACACACACACACACACACACACACACACACACACACACACACACACACACACACACACACACACACACACACACACACACACACACACACACACACACACACACACACACACACACACACACACACACACACACACACACAGTCCCTCTCACTCCTGAGTGTCTGTGCATATGTGTGCTTGAGCATGGATGTGTGCACTTGTGTTCCTACACTGTATATGGCACATAGTTGAATGCATGTACTGTACATGTGCATGAGTGGATGCATTTCCTGATGTGTAAAAAATTTAACCAAATGAACCCTTGCGGGTCAATTTGTTTACATTTATACACAGTTGAGTTATGGAGGTCCTTGAAATTAAATGGTTTGAGAACCACTGCATATATTATGGACGTCATGAAGGAGACTATGGCTTTAACACACAGCCGAACAGCAGAACACTACAACTCCACCACAACACAACAAGTTCACCAGGAAGTGCATTTCTGCATCTCACACCCCGAGTTTGTCATCTTTTTTTCTCCCTCACAAACAACAAAGTTGTAAACTAGAGGGAAATATACTTAACCACACTGGACAGCTGCCAAATTTCCACAGGGCATTAGCAGCCAACTGGTGCAGGCTCATTAAAGCGCAGAAAAACCTATAACCATTAAAAGGCCATTAGGCAGCATGTAATTTTGTGGAACTAAATGGCGGAGAGTAATCAAAAGCACATGAAGCCCAGCTGGGCGACTGGGCAAACCGTTTCAGTTTGGGGGGAATCCATCATCGACAATGGCAGCTTTTTGGGGGGTCAATTCTCCTTTCCTCTCTGTCACTATAGCTCACTGTCTCTCCCTCTCATCTGTTGTCGCAGAGCGTTTTCGCCGCGTTTGATCGGCTCTTTCGGATCAATACTTGCATGAATATCGTCAATATCACAATCCACTCCATGACTCTGTTTTGTCGTATATCCTTTATCTCCCTTGGATAGCCCTATATACTTCGGGACACAATAAATTGTGAAAATAGGCGATCTACAAGCTAACAATCTAGAGGATCTACAAACTCACAAGGGGTCGCATCGTGACGTGTTCTAAAGCAGATCTTTATCAAATAAATTCAGATTTAGATTTTAATTGAACGTTTTCTTTTATTCAACTCTTAGAATGACATGCCCAAAATAGGGATGACAGGTTGAATGTGGTTAACACAGCTGACTGTATTCAAAATTCTGTCCTCTGGATTTCATTAGGCCCTCAGTCCAACGCCAAAACACCTGCAGTGCAACCTTCAGAGCCAACATCAGTCACAATCTGTAAACGACTCGGAGAGCAATTCACATATCTCCACCAGAAAATACCTTTCAAACCTGATCAATAACTAAGGATCAATCAGCAGTTCAAGGGGGATTCTCATGCAGTAAGCTCAAAGCCAAGTGGTTTTATGAAAGAGGGCCATCCAGGGCCTTGTAAAAGTCATGTGTCAAATGTTCAGACCAGCTTCATGCAGTGGCCAACGACACGCAGGGCTGGGTTTATTATGTGTAAAATGTCATTAGCCAAGTCAAGGCACATATTTCTGGGGTTGTTCTGGCTTTGCAGGACCACGGTGACAAGCCAGACTCTGGTTAGTCAAATTAGGGCTGCATTTGGACTGTCATGCCTTTAAGAGATTTAAATTGAGAACAGCGCACCTTGTTTCAATCAAAGGACATTTTTGTACTCACAGTGAAACATTGTGCACATTTGGTTCTCTCCATCTTGAAAGCTGAAGGTCTCAAGTAGACTTGGCCACCGTTGTCCTGACGATACTCCCCTCAAGTGCAGTGCTGTGAGGGAGGAGGGAGGAGAAGGGGGTGACGTGACGGGTGAGAAGTTATGCACATCCAAAAGTCTTTCTGTTTATTTATCCAGAGAAGGTTTGCTGAGCACACATGGGCTTTTCCTGTGACGCCTAGATTTACGGCACATGGTCAGGTCCACTCACGGCCCAGTTCAAAAGCAACCTTTACTCAGTAAAATCCCTCAGTGTTAATGTATCAATTTGTACACCCTCAGCATTAAATTAACACTGAGCATTTTACTGTGTGTACACATTGACAGCTAGTCAGCAGCACTGTACCGCCACCGGGGTTGTTGAAAACAACACATTTATTCTTGAGTTAGTTGCAAAATGTTACTTGCACAATGTTACAAACTGCAGACACGTGTAATTTAAGTATACTGCATGCATGCCTTCTGCACATTTGATAATGTGTGAATCAATTGCTGCTAAAGATATTTTACCATCATACCTGCCCTTAAAGAGCTTTTATCATACATGCCATTTTGACCTGTACTACTCTATTTTGTATTTTATATCTCATCTATATTTTGATATTTTTCATACATCCAATTACATTTAAACAATTGTTGTTCTTTTTATCGATTCATTAGCACAGTCTTGTGGAACATTCATGAGTGAGCGCTTTTTGAGTTACAACAAAGTCAACAAAACATGCTCAAAAATGCATTCCGACACCAGTGTAAGAGCGAGTGGATATTCTCTGCTTTTACAAACACAAGGAGGTGACATCAGTCTTTTCTCAGCCGCCCCCACCCTCCCCATGCCTCATTTACTGCAGGCAAGCATTCAGCTCTTTTCACAGCTAATGCACATGAGTGCAAAGGGGAAGCATGGCCTGCCTATGTGCTCCGTCATGCCCTGCCCACTGTTCTCAATGTCATGCAGGGGATAGGGGACTGAGGGGAATCCCACTTCTGTACAGTCAAATCCTCAGCATTCATTTAGTTTTACTCTGAGATTGTGCAAATGGAAACAAATGGACCCCATTAATGATGGTGACTCCCCTTCTCTGGAGATTCACACTGAATCAGTTGATCTCACATGCCTTTGTTTCTTCTACAGTAATATTTACCCTGGGCTCTACATGTGTTTTTTAGACGATTATCTTTACATCACATAGGTCATTAGCTGGATTTCACCCCAGGACAGTGGGAGTATAATGATACTGTACGTGCTCTCTTGCCTCCCCCCCCCCAAAATAAACATCTACATTTCGCCATATGACTCACGAAGTATGTGATACAAGACTGGATTGTGTCCAAACTATGTACAAATTCCAACCACAATGCAAGCGTGGCCACGTTGTGATGTGGTCCGGGTCATCGGATTACAAACTGGCTCCGAATCCAGTCGGGGTCCAGACAGGCCATTTAATACGGCCCACCGTGATTGCATGATAAAAGTCAAATGACAGGTGTAACCATATCCTTATGCATTTGAGCACTGTGTTTTCTCATGCATTGGTTAACTGGTGTATTGTATTTTCACCTTTGGAAATACTAGAGGAGTACAAAGCATACTGTACTGTTTCTGTGCTGTGTTATCTCCATTCTTGCTAAATCACTTTCAATATAAGAAATACATTATATTATAATATTGCTATATATAGTATACTATTATCATGTAAATGCTATTACATTACATTACTATAAAGCACTGGTTCTCAATGTGGGATCCGGGGATCCCCACTGGTCCTTCAGGACGTTCCAGGGGGTCCCCAGCGAAATCAGACAGTTTAAATTGAAATAAAATAGACTTGTGAGCTTGTAGATATGTTCTTTTATGGGGGTCCATGGCACACAATCTTTTCAGATGGGGTCTGCAGTGAAATATTGTTTGTTTGAGAATAGTACACTGTAGAAAATAGTGGCCTACAATACATTGTCTATTGTTAATATCTGTAGTGCAGTTCAGAACTTGAGAATTGGTGTTCTTCCAGTGCTTTGAGAAAGTTTGAAAGTCACACATGCTGAACTTGTTACTATGGACATGCAAATCCAATCCCCGTTTTATTTGAGTCTTTGTTGGGGGAAGGACGTAGAAAATCCAACTCAATTTAGTTAATTTCATTTATTTTACTGACTCATTGGTATGGTGCCAAGGGTTTTATATGTGTGGGCAATCTAATCTGGGAGATGAAGGTTTGTGCATGAAAGAGACAGTTTGTCTCGTAAAGGTGTGGCTGATGTGCCTTTGCAAAAGACAGCAAAGTTTGGATCCACAACTTCAGATCAACCTCGTTTATAAAAAATGTTTATGGAAGTAGAGTTCTGTCTTTTCCCCTTAAGATTAGTGCAGAAATCTGAATTTATGAATTTTATTGTCACAGATACTTTGCCAGCCTATACTTCGTATACGGTAACATAACATATACGTTACATTTACAGAAAGACATGTTGCTATTATGCAATACCAGAAATAATTTGAACGGTTCCGTTCGTTATGTTAAGTGGCGTGTGGACTGAATGTTTTTTGTTAGACACAACAATCCAAAAATCCTGTATTTTACTGTAAAATACAGAATTTTAAGCAACTATTTTATTTTAATAAGAAATTTATAATGAATTCGAATTCAAATTAGTATTACAATTAATCTGAATTTGAATTGTAGAATTGAATAAGCTATAGTTAACATTTTACCTCCACAATTAATTTAAACCTAATGTACCGTGCATCTCCCAGGGGTCCATACTGTACTGATATATACATTTGTTTGTTTGTTGTGAGCTTTTATCGTCTATTTTTGACAAATGTTTGCCTCAGAGTAGGGATTATGTTGTTTATATTATAAACTTCATAATTATTAGTCATAGACTCACAGATAATAATTACAATGCATTATAATCACTGTTATAATTGATTATAGTGTGATTATAACTAGTCAATATAACGGGCAATTGAAAGGATTAAGTAAATGTATGCTTATACATCTCCAGGAATGTTAAGACTTTACTTAAAGTACTCAATGAGGTACAGGATATTTACTCATGCCCCAGAACCCAAAATGGGTTGTGACCCTATATTTGGAAAACATTGGTTTAGAGAGGAGTCCTTATTTTTCCTTAATTTTATTTTTTCTAATCCCAAAATAAATATGAAACCAATAATGAATCACCAGCTCTGCAGCTCATGAATGTGAATTCTCAGCCTCCAGTTCAAATCCCCCAGAGGTGAGGATGGATGGATGGTTGCATCAGGCCATGATGTGATAGATGGGGCTTAAGGTCTGTCACTACCTGTGAAGGATTGTCCCGAGAGCTGACACACACTTTATTTCCACAGTGCAACCGCACTGAGCCATAATATACAGTACGCACTCACTGCAGTCACACAGTGGAAAGAAAACCTTGAATCAAAGTGTGTGTGTGTGTGTGCGTGCTTGACTGTGTGTGTGTGACTATGTATGTGTGTGTGTGTGTGTGTGTGTGTGTGTGTGTGTGTGTGTGTGTGTGTGTGTGTGTGTGTGTGCGTGCGTGCGTGTGCGTGTGCGTGTGCGTGTGCGTGTGCATGTGTGTGTACCGTCAGCTCTCTCGAAAATCTTGATTGACAAATGGTGTGATTTAAACTCTGTGCAGCTCACCCTGAGATTGTACATCTGCTATTTCTTGCTTGGTGTAAACCTACATTATAGGGTTAAGTGGTTAAGGAAGCCACGTTGAAACACATTATAATAACAGTGGTATTTATGGTAGCGTATGTATTTATTAAAACATCGCATCTAAAACCGATGGCATATTTTAGTGCAGGCACATGGACTTTTTTTGACATCACTATATTTGCTTACAATTGCAGATTTATTCTGTCACTGCATGGCCCAATTTCAAAGGGTGCTGGCAGGTTGGGGATATGACGCAACATCTCTGCATACAATAGAGGACACAAAAAGATGCACACACTACACCATAACCACACCAGGGCAAGTAAAGTACAGTACTATATATACAGTTCACGACAGAAAAAGAACTCTCTGCCCTCGCCTGCTTGAGTTGTGTGTCCCATGGCTGTGTCAGCTGCTTTAGCCATCCCCTAACTGGTCTGATTTACAAGGGATGAAAAAGGGGAGTTAAGATGTTAGTCGATGAACAAGAGCCATGCTAGCTTTCAGCATGCTGTCCATGCTCGGCCGCAACGGTATTTCACCGCCCACGCAACAAATCTACGACTGCCGCGTGCAGCACTGGGACCGACCCACTCAGACACAACTATCCAGTGCAGAAACAGCTCGCAGTTCACAAAATGCATGAATAGTCAGTATATTTCTTATAGGCTTATATACAGTGTTCATTTAACTTGAATCACTTAAACACTAAATACTGACTGAGTTGAGTTGTGAGGTTATAGATGCTACTATTTTTTGTCCCACAATAGGTACGCTATAGGGTTCATCTGGTTAATTAATGTAAATTGAACCCTTATGGGTCAATTTGTACATTCTCAAGTTCCACTCGGGATTGTTGCCATGTCCAGCATGCAACATCTCTCCCTATAACAGCCTCACAGCATCACCCTCTCTCCTCTCTCTCATGTTCTCCTTTGCTCTCACCACCCTGTGGTTTCGTCCCACGTTTCCTCACCCACCTCCCTCCCCGCCATGGATGTGTGTGGGAGGTTGAAAGGCCTCACTGTGCACCCGTTCTCACACTCACTACATCATGTGCACGGCGAGAAGGAAACAGTAACCCGATATCCGGAGTTTCCCCTCAATTTGCCTGAGTTTCGTCTCTCCCTCAGGTCCACCTCTTGGCTTCAGCCTCCATGATTCATGAAGGAAGGAACGACGGCAAAGAGAGAGGCTGAGAGGAGTGAAGTCATCCATTATTGGAGGGACGGAGGGGAGGGGAGGGGAGGGGAGGTTGGAGAATAAGGGGAGGGAGAATGGAGCAAAGGGGAAGAAGGGGGGGGGGGGATTATACGGCTGCATCCCATTTGCTTTTCATTCAAACCCTCTACCCTCAGATCAAACACTCAATGACGTTTTAGTTTTCGTCATTACGAGGCTCACTTTGTGTGAGGTAGCAGGGGTTGCGGTGCGGGAACAGATTGAACTGAGACAGCCTTAGAGGTTCCCATGAGACTAGGTACTGTATGTTGCTTACACAAAACTTCTAGCCAAAGCTAAATGGAGCTCGCATATAACACACAGCTTAGTTATACAGTAGTTACAATTTGGCGACTTCCCGATCTCACCACTTCTGATTCTGACAAAATAAATTGGTCAGAATAACTAACATGTTGCCAGGTTACACTGAAGGGACACTGATGAGCGTAACCTTTGAGTGCTGTTGAACTGACATACTGCTCTCAGCTCTATTGCAGAATGATTGGGAGGTTGGTCATACCACTCCTGAAGCATGACATACAATGGAAATGGAAATGGCACGCCAGTGAGAGAGGACTATGCTCACAAGGATGTTACTCTACGGCTCAAAGAGATGCCCTGCTGCTTGGCACAAAATCACTCACCGTTTGACTAGGTTTAGCCTGGCTCCGCTCGCAATGCTCACCACTATCGTATTCTTATTGTTTTAGCATAATTAAGAACTATAGCACCCATATATTCTGGGTGGGAGCATTCACTGATAGCTTGTGAGCTTGCACATTGGCTATTTTCCGCAAAGATACTTCTTTGCCTTTTTTACTATTTTGAAAAAAGAAAATGGAATCGTTCAAATAGCCAATCTACAAGCTCACAACATGTCGATGTAGATAGGCTATAGTTGAACCATTTTTAAATGTTTTCAAAATAGTAAAAAGAAAAAAAAAAAAGAAAGAAGAAAAGGCAAAGAAGTTTAGGGATAAGGTGTATAGCATGGCGAAATAGGGCCCGGCCTATAGTGTGTAGCCCATGTGAGTATGGAAAAGTGGTTAAAACGACTGTAGACTGATATGCACATTTAAGCACCATGGACAGCGACAATGTCACAGAACACAACCTATTCAAGTTATAAAACCTAATGAATTATTAGGCTACGGTATATGTTTATTAGACGGGCAATAAGAAGAAATCAACCTCTCTCTCTCGGTCTCTCTCTCTACAAGTTGGGACTCTTTTGTAATGAATAAAACGTTATATTAACCATTTACAAATCTGGATTAGAGCAGTAATTCTCAACCGCTGGACCGGGGCCCACTAGTGGACTGTGAGGATATTGAAAGTGGGCCCCCAAATGATTGGTGAAACAATACGATTTGAATGATAATACACAAGTAAGACGCTCAAACGCGGGAAGCGAACGCAGCTCATACATTTTTGGGTTATTTTAAGATTTTTTTTTAGAGTTACGTTTTTTTAAGTAATTGTTTTAGTGTGTGTATGTGACTACGTGTGCGTGTGAGTTTTTTTTTTAAGGTTTTTTATGTTTTTTATGTTTTTTTTTAAGTTAGGTTTTTGTGTGTGTGCGTGTGTGTGTGTGTGTGTGTGTGTTTTGTGTGTGATACAGCTGCGCCCTCTGGTGGCGGGCGGGTGGTGTTACAGCGTGACAGACAGACAGACACACATGTTCTGCTAGGTCTCATAGTTAGTGCTCACTGCATTCGCAAACATTGCTAGGATTGCAAAGTATACTACGTAGTTGCACTGATCCAAGCTGGAACCCAATCAATTGAGTGATCATGTCATGCTCTGAAAAAGCATTTTATCTGTGCGAGTGGGATGGGACAGGAGTGAAAATCCACTCCCATGTCAGTCTCTTAATTCAGATAAGGTTGTCTCCCTACTCTTCCATTGAGAAATTCCGATCATGGATTGGACACTATAGATGCACAGCCATCTTTCTGAAATCACTGCTCTTAACTTCCTTAGTCGGAGAGGGTGACAACGAAGGTAAAAAAGAGTGTAATCTGTTATTTTCTTTAAATTTTATTATTATTATAATTTTTTTATCCCACGATTTTGCAACCCATTTTTTTCATCCAGTGTCAATTATCTAATGTAATCCTGGGGGGGCAGCGGGCTGACCTCATGCTTCCTTATATGCATGAGGAGTCCAAGCTACTTCTTTTCACCTGACAGGGGGGAATTTCCCGGGCCGGACGTAGCGCGTGGAAGGAACACGTTATTCCAACCAGTTCCTTTCCCCTCCATCAGGCGCCCCAGCTGGCAAGGGGAAGGTAGTTTAGTGACCAGGATTTCTGCATGTTTTTGTGAGGGTACCTACCCTAGGAGACACGGGGAGAACATGCAAACTCCACACAGAAGGGCCCTGTCGCCAGCCACGCCTCAGGTATGGGCACTGATGACGCGGGGGGAGGGAACACGCCCCCAGCGCCCCCAGTGGGAATCGAGCCCAGGACCTTCTAGCTGTGAGGCGACAGCACTGCCAACTGTGCCACTGTGACACACCCCCCGCGTGCAATCCGTTCTTAATGAGGTGACTATTTTTCTCCTTTTGCCAAATGGAAAAATCCTCACAAGAACAATGCTGATGCGGCTAATATATTTTTACATGCACACTGTAGATTATCAACCAACCGCTATATACCTTTCACATTAGTCGAGCGCTAATGGACCATCTAAAAGTAAACAATTAGCTGCTGAATGGATACAGGAGTAGACTGCAGTGCTGAAGCTCTTTGGGATTATCAGTGCTTCTCAATACATTCACATTACAGAGGGTCATTGCTTATTTAATGTTAATACATCAACAATATTTTACCAGAGAGTAGGCTACTGTAGTGGTAACGGCCATACAGTACAATGGCATGATACATTTTTGTGTTGGCCATTTTCCATATGCTGTACTACAGTATATAATTTCCTTTAGGATAGCCTAGATTCTTCTAATTTCAAACATCTTCATGTCCACAAACTGTTTCCTCCACTGTAACCCCACCCCCCAGCCCATGACCCCTCCCCTTTACACCAGAGGACCCCATGCTGCTCCCCAGCACTTGGTGAGTTGTCTGTTTTTATTTATATCGACAGCGAGGAGAGGTGGGGAAAGCTGAGCTGACAAGAGGAGAGGATGTTCTTCCAACACACACACACACGCGCGCGCACGTGTGCACGAACACACACACACACACACACACACACACACACACACACGCAGGGCAGAGGAGACAGCTGCACCTGCTCGGCCACTGGCACGCAAGGCTCATCTCCACACACACCTCGTATATTCACACAGTGTTATAATCCAACTTTCTCCACACTCTGTCTTTCAATCTCTCCGTTTCTGTCAACACGTGGTGGATATCCCTTCATTCTGCACAATTTCTCTCCCTCAATCTCTTCTGTTTATAACACAGTAAAATGTGCCGTTGCAAGAGCTCAGACTCGCTGGGTTTGTGATGAGTCCAGCCTGCTGGACGAAATGATGCTTAACAAAGCAGATGGTTTAGTACTGCATGGTACAGACTTTCTGCAGTGCATTTCTAATAGAACACCAACTTGATATATTAGATCAACAGGTCAAACTATAACACGCAGGCAAGCAAGTGTATTTTATCTAATGAAGTCAACCCTTTGCTGTGCTTTGATTTATCATTTATTCCTTCATGTAATTCTGTTTTATTTACAACTTTTTTTTTAATGAATTGCATTTGCTAAGGCTTTTATTATTATTATTATTAAACACTGAGGATTTTTACATTTCATTTTATGTGTCTATATATAGTTTAACTACCCCTATTAATAATACGTTGTGACTCCTGAACTGGAAGAATCATTACCCACGATAAATTGCAAAAGATGGCAGAGCCAAGCTAACTTGTATAACATTAAAATGGTTCTGTTTTAGACATTAGGTTAGAAATGATTAAGTTTATGTATGAGGTTAAGGTCAGGATATAGGAGGGACCTCAAACACCCGGATTCATGAGCTTGTAGAAATTGGGTAATGGTTCAGGACTCACGACTTTAGTAATAAGAATGTATCGCACAACCATGGATGTTTTTCAGGGCATAAGTACCGGTAACTATGCTCACTATGAAAAGCATAACTGTACACTGTATACATTAACCTACAAAAAGTGATGGTAATGGAATTAAGGATTTAAACTATGCACAGTTAATTGGGTTAAGGTTAGAGTAAGTTAGGGTGCTCGGGCAATGCAGTGGTAGTACTAGTTGTAGGCCCTATATTGTTTACGTTCCACCGTTTGGGTTGTGTGTAATTGAACAATGGGCATTAGGCCTAATTCATAGTTCATTCTGATAATAATTCATGTTGTATGCATACTGCTTGTTGATAAGCATCGTCATGGTGATATGTTTTATTAAATAATGAATGTGTTGCCTTTAGTAGTTCATGATGTCCAGTATGCCTTTGTCATATTGTTTATTGTAATTATTAATTTCTGTATCATTGCAGACACCACACATACAAAGACGTGTTGTGTTGTGTTGTACTGTACTGTGCCGAGTGAAGAACATAAATGAGAGAAGTTGTCTGTGCTGTGTTCTAACCGACACCCAGCCAGCCAGTATAGACCAGTCCATTATACAGTCCTTTGCTTTAACCCACAGTAACCAAATGGATCCTTATCTTCAACTCTTGTGAGTGTAAAATTAAACCAAATGAACCCTTACGGTCAATTTGGTTTCATTTTACGCTCCCAAAAAGAGTTAAATTATTGTTAACCATCTGCATTACATAATTTACACAAAGTCTACACAACTATAGAGTGTAGAAGAATTGTTATTTTTGTGAACATTTGCCTGTTCTCCTAATGGTATCACATCAATTCAGCATGGAATTGTGGACCAAATCTTATCCAACAACAACAAAGGCTTGGCTCTTAGAGTATAAATCTCATCAAAATGGTTGTCCGTGGCTGAATAAATAATGCTGAATAATAAATAAGGGGTCTAGATATGAAACGGGTTGAAAACCACTTTTCTAGAAGGTTCTCCATCCTCAACACCAGAGCCCTGTTAGCAGCACTATCTTCAATCTCTCTCAATTAGATGACGCCACATACTGTACAGTACGTAGCCATTTTCTCCCCTATGTATCAAGAAATAAGCCCACTACTGTGCAGTGTGCACCCACTATAAATACAGACCAAATGGGCAATGATAACAATCTGCATCCACATGTTAGGTCAAGTTACATACTGTAGGAAAAACTTTTGAAAAGAAATTGTTCATTTATAGTTGACTTTTCCCCATATTCAGCATGTGGTCATTTATATGTCCGTGGTATGTTATTTAAAAAAAAGCTGTTATGCTAAAAGGTAAATTACCTGAGTGTAAAGTACCACACCTATTTTGTTTAGTTTGTTACATTCCTATATGCTATGATAGCATTGACTATTTATTTGCCAGACCATGGTAGTTAACGTCTTCAAACACCTCCCTTTGAAACGCCATTTTGATTTGCTGATAATGATGTCAAAGTGAAAGTGTCCCCCCCCCCCTCCCTCAAACAATAAACAGGCCACTTGGAAAGCTAATATTTTCTGAATCGGATATTTATTTAAAAAGGGAGCTTTTTGAGGCCGAACTATGGGTTATTTGCGTGATCAAAAAGGTATTTTTGCGCCATTCTGCCCCCGCGAGCCTTTTCAAGTCGGGGCCGCGTTCAAATAAATATGGAAAGCAGTCTGAACTTTCAAAATCACACACAGATGATGTGGGCCGATGGTAGTAGTCACACATGCTGCGGGAGCCCCATGTGCTGGCTGCGGGGATATGAATGGAGTTTTTAATTGTTTCTGACTTGGGTCCGTGGGCTGGGTCTGGCTAAAGCCAATTAGAAGACTGGAGGAAACAGTGAAGGATTGTCTGCGGAAAGAGGCTATGACTTGCTGGTAGGCAGGAATGCTGTGCGTGTGTGTGTGTGCGTGCGTGGGAGTATACTGTACTGAACATTATGTGCAGGTTTGTGTGTGTGGTTATGCAAGTGTATTTCATGTGTTTGTACGTACGTATGCACAGCGGTAGTTTGTGAGTGCACGTGTCAGTTTGTGTTTATGTTCACACATGTTCGTGTCTCTGCACAGACTGAATTTACAGTATGTTTGTGTCTGTACTGTACGGTACTGTGTGTGCGTGCGTGCGTGTGTGCAAGAGAGAGAGAGAGTGAGTGCACTCTGAGTTCGCGGGAGGAAAATGTCATATGGCATATCTGATTACGTCTTGCGATGTTTCTCCTACAGTATTTAACTTTTTCCCTTTCACCACACACACACACACACACACACACACACACACACACAAAAAGCCCAAACCACTGCAAAACTATCCATCTGGAGATTGAAATCAGACCGAGAACTTTGGACAGACTTGGAACCGAAACACACAGCAAAGCAAATGCTGAGAAAGCCCCAACTCTTGAGGTTTCACATGTCTTTTGTGGTAGTCAAATTACGGCTATTGTTTTGCACAGTCAAAACAGCGTTTCTGCATGAAGACTAAAGTGGTCTGAGAATGTATGGTGCAGTTCACCAGGAGGAAACTTTGCCTGTAATCCCATTGTCCTTGTAACAAATTTGTCAGAATGTCAAACTCGGGCAGCTGCCCATAATGCCACTGCACCAATGTCCCCTAGACACCTTGCAGTTTCATAGTAGTTGCTGACTTGGGGGCAACTTGACAATTTGTACCCTGACCACTGGGTCCGTAGCCTGGCCCATAGCTGTCACACTGACATTCCCACCCCTCTTTGCACATACGGATTTGACTTGGTTGTTCTTGACATTCAATGAAACGGAAGACATAAATCTACAGTTATATATAGCAAAAGCTGTGCTGCCTAGAAAGGAATCACTAATGCATTGTACAGATATTGATTTTGAGGTACAATTGTTGGCCTATTTCAGTTTCTGGCAGAGACGCTAAGGAACGTCATTTCATGGTCAGCAGAAGAAAAATTGTTCTCTGTATTCCAAGTCATGTTTAAAGTTCCCTAAATCATAAAGTGGTGTTATGATACACCTACAAATGTTCCCACTAATCACTTAAACCCCTCAAAACAAAATCCACCACTCAAAGCTTGGGCCAAAACTCATAGAAGCTGCAGATCCAAAAATAAAACCTTCATCTCAGTGCTTATTTTGAATTCATAGCAAAATGTGATATCCACCATCTGAAGATCTTGAGCCCTTACACTCAACTCACCTCACTTATAGAATGAGGTTGGGATGAAACAAGATCACATGGAGAGTAGAATCCTGACGGCTAGCTATCCTAAGATCTTTGCTTGTCAAAACATTATGATTTTGATGACAAATGTCCTTGCACTTTTGCAACACTGACACTGACTGATCTTGGACAGTATTCTGCAATGCAATACTGGACATGTCATGGCCATTCTGACATTCACTTCACTGCAGCCACCCACTTGCAGGTGTTGCTAGCAGTCAGCTCATAGAGCTGTTAGCATTGCAACGCAATGGTTGCACTGCACAGTTCATGGTACCACCTTACAGTAGCGGCAGTAGCCTAAATTGCGCTGCTTGGTTGATAGCTGACATTCAGTTGAATAGTGAAGTGGCAAGTTGAAAACTAAAAAAAAAATGTAGTCCATAACACACACACACACACACACACACACACACACACACACACACACACACACACACACACACACACACACACACACACACACACACACACACACACACACACACACACACACACACACACACACACACACACACACACACACACACACACACACACACACACACACACACACGTATTTGTGTGTGTGAGAATAGCATGGACATTTCGATGTGTACATGCCCCCTAGTCTATGCACCATAGACTGTAAAATAATTTGGACAAAGCGTTCTCCGGGTCTGATATGGACGTAAGATGAAGCCTGTCAGTCCTTGAAATGTAAATCGCCATCTTTCTAGATCCGTTTGGGCCCAGCTGGCCATTGGTTGGCCCAGACAACGAGGCGGGACTTCCCCCCTTCTTCTTCGTTGGTTTTTATTTCGACTCGAGCGGGGGGTGGATCCCGATCATAGACTGTAAAGGTAGCCACGCCCCTCAAAACATACTCGACTTGGTCGAGTATGTTCTTGACTTATGGTCATTATTTTTGGGACCATCATTTTCCAAAAAGAATATTATGACATGAGAAATGAGACTTTAAACTAGTGACTGGAAGCAGAAAGTATTCATGACCATGTCTATTAAGGTAATACAGTCTAGGTGAAGTTGGGCCCAAATACATGGACCTCTATGGAGCTATGGGGTTTTTTGGGCCCAATGACAGCGCCACAACAGGCCATTATATGAACTTTCAGGAAGTCAGGATTTCCTACTGGCTTAAGTTCAGACACTATTGGCTTCACTGCCCCCCTGATATGCACGCACAGTGCAACGTGCGTGTAATTTGTGTGCATGTGCCTGGTATGTGTATGTGCATGGTGTGGGTACATGTGTATGTAGTTCTATGTGAAGTCATGGCCGTATGCATGAGTGTGTGTTGGAACATGTGGGTATGATATGCCCGGAGCAGATGACCTGCATGGTGGCTGGGGCCAGCCAGCTGGTGAGAGCTAGTGTTTCCCCTGGCATGTCAACCTTTTGCTTGGATCATCAGCTACATACAGCACAGAGAGGGTTTGTGTGTGTGTGTGTGTGTGTGTGTGTGTGTGTGTGTGTGTGTGTGTGTGTGTGTGTGTGTGTGTGTGTGTGTGTGTGTGTGTGTGTGTGTGTGTGTGTGTGTGTGTGTGTGTGTGTGTGTGTGTGCGTGTGTGTGCGCGATGCATGCTCGTTCTCAGGTGCACAAGGGCCTGTTCCTCTCCCTTTTCTCCCTGTTTAGGCTATGTATCCTGAGTCCACAAAACACACTGTGCAACCATGCACAACTTGCATGTGCAGATACAGATAACCATACTGTACAATGTACAGTATGGTTATCTACATGCAAAAGCATTTGTTTGCATGATGCACACCTAAATTCACACGTTAAAGCGTGCATCTTCTGAGGCCGCATAGGGAGTGGGACACATCTTTCAGGAACTCTCACCTGACATGCCCAGCCCCATGCAGGGTCACCCCCTCTGTCTGCATCTGGCCCTGGGGTTGCCCTGAACCAGCTCTGCCTGCCTGGGGCTCCGTGGAGAGGAAGCCATCCACACACCCACCACCACCAGAGAGACAGAGAGAGAAACAGAGGGGAGTAGTAGTAGAGTCACAGACTAATGTTCTGTGACCATCCTCTGGCAAGGATGTTTTGATGATTGATTTGACCTCTATGGACCCTTTATAAAATATTTAGCCCCCAGGTCCCTCGCAAAAATACCGGCATTTTTTGCTAGAGGGCCAAATTCAAAATGGCGTCCGGCACCATAGCCAAAAATGAACTTTTGATCTAGATGACCTAAAATCATGTATGCTGTCCAAACACTCCATCAGTGACAGAAGGAGAAGATAAAAGAAAGAGGAATAAAGCCATCGAGGCTCATCGCTATGCTGAGTGTAGATATGTAGAGTGAATATAAACAGTTTGGAAATGATATTGTCCGACACTGTACAAGCATACTGTGACAGTATAGCAGAGTAGTCCTGTCTGAATCCAGGTGGTAATGGCACTCGCCCCCATTCCCAATAGGGAGAGGAGTAGAAGAGTTGTCCGGATAGCAGAGTAGCCAGAACTATTTTTATCCCTGCATCGATCACCTTGCATTAAAAATGCAGAATAACGTTTACATGCAAGTTAGATTTTTTGTAACTTTCCATATTCAGGCGAATCTAGTACATTTCACATAGTGAAAGTGGAGAACAATGAGAGACTTCAATGGAAGGGAAGTATATGGGGAACGTGGATGGGGAAGGAAGTGTATATAGGAAGCAAAACAATGGAGAAAAAGCATTAGCATATAGTTAAAGTAACAAAAATAAAGGCTATGAAATAGCTCTCTCCATAATGGACTGTGAGAGACAACAGGAGAGCACGCTATGGTGTCATGAAGCATGGTACTACTGTACTGCACACACACACGGCGTCCAACACCACACTGCGGTCCACTTCTTTACGACAAAATGAAAATTCGACTTTTGCCCTGATTTACAGCCTCCCACTCCAATGATTCCCTTCCCTCTCTCTGCCTCTCCCTTCCTACCGTTCTCTTTCTCACCCACGTTTTCATCTAATTTGCAGTGGTCTGGTCTAGCCACCGCTCATAAACACAGCAAGCAAAAACACAGCCCTAAGCCTGATTTATAGATAGTTGCCCGCCGGTGTCGCACGCCACT